>NC_139319.1:42115905-42645905 GCF_056507025.1 Lutjanus erythropterus | reverse complement strand
GGAGGTTCATGGTTGCTGCTCTGGCTCTACAACACATGATGGTCCCTGACTGCAGTCAGACTGACCCTGGCCCTGTCTGTAGCTGTCAGTGCTGTCAGTCTGACCTGCACTGACCTACTGACTTCTTATTAATGAAAAAGTTCTGAATGTCTCCTCTCTGTTTCATTGTCTGTCAAACATATCACAATATATACATATATATATATATATATATATATATATATATATATATATATATATATATATAGGAGGGCACTGCCATCAGTGTTCTACACCAGTAGAGAGTTGACATTATAAGTAACAAGTGATAGAAACAGCACAAACACACACAATGCTAGCAGAGACACACAGCAGGCCACACACACAGGCACCATCTTGGATCATCTCTTCATCATGAAAGAGTAAAGCCTGCTGTGTTGTGATCAGAGGCATAACCAGAAATTAAATGGATAGTTTTGCCATGTTAACAGAATTAATTTAAGTAGTTACATTTATAGCTGAGAAATAAAAGTTTCCCATTTCTTTATGAACTGAGCTATTTTTAAATGGCTGATCTCTTTTTAATTGTGAAATATAATTTCATTGTATAAATACAGTTATATTCCTTAAAGACATGAGAAAAAAACACAATGTCAACTATTTCTACATAATATTATAACAGCAGGTGCATCTTTGCTGGATAAACAACAAAAAAATAATTACTAAATTGATATAACTTACTGATGAAGGCTCTTTTATGTTAATTCATTGAACTATGAACTTTTGGTCTGGAAATTTTCAGAAAACGTACTGATGTATTTTCTTTATATTTATTTAAATTATGTATATTTATATATACTCCCTGACCACTTTATTAGATACACTTGACCATCTGGTGACTGTAAGGCAACAAGGCTCCTGAACAACACTTCAGCTAGAAGGGCTGAGGTCTAATTTTCTTTGATTCTTAGACTTAATTATATATTATATTCTTTATTGTTATTATTGTATTTTTAATTATTTATTTATTAATGTTATTTATTATGAGCTAAGAGAGTGCTGGGGCAAACTATTTCATTGCCTATGGTACACTGTACTTTATACTCATGACAATAAACTTGAACTTGAACACTGGAGTACGGTGAACTTATTGTCACCTTCTAGAAACCAGTTTGAGATTAATTTGTGATGAGGCACATTATCCAACTGGAAGTAGCCATCAGAAGATAGGTACACTGTGGTCATAAAGGCATGGACATGGTCAGCAACACTCAGGTAGATGGCTGTGTGTGAAAATCCAAATAGATCCGCAGTTTCTGAAATACTCAGACCAGCCAGTGTGGCATGTTCAAACTCCTTTATTCTCTATTCTGTTTCTGTTTTAACTTAATAGTTCATAGAATTATCATTAATTCATTTGACTTTATCTAGTTTTAGGACTTGCATGAAAAACTGTTCATGATTTAAGTCACCTTTCTTTAGAAAGACAGAAAACTGAAAGGGTTGACAAGATGCACCGGCGAGGGGGCAGTCACCCTGGGCCCACTGTTCAGGGGGCCCTCTGGAAGGCCCACCTTGTTTTTGGACCCTGCATGCTTGACATAAATGCTGGTTATCTGTTTGTTGTTGCTTTTGTCTGTTATTTTGTTACAGTGTCAGTTATTTTATCCAAGACCACCAAGTCTGTTGGTGCAGTGTGTGTGTATGGTTATGGCTGTGTGGTTGTATGAATATAAGAATGAGGCGCAAATCATAGAGCATGAAAAAAAATCCTTGACAAAAGAGAAACACTCATCATATAGGTACATTAACTCAGACCGGGTTCAGGTTTACATTAAACCTTTTAAAATAACACAGTAATTTTACATATTTAATACAGCGTGTAGCTGTGTGTTCTCTGACTCCCAAAAACTCTTCATCAGAGCTGTTGCTGTGCTGTTAGTCTCACCAAGCTCACTGTCCTCAGACTCTGTGTCAGTCAGAGTCAAACAAACATCATCCTCTGTTCCATCCAGAGGAAAGACAACAAAGTTAGTGAATCTTTTATTCTACTGATCTGTGCTCATACTGTGTGTATCTGTACATTGTGCTTCAACATCTGCTGTTGTCGGTTTGGTCAGTTTGGTCTGTAAAAACTGAAAACACATCAAATCAGCACCCACCAATGAACCTGCCTGTTTCTTTTCCATACAGCATATAGGAGTAGCAGATCATCAGTTGTCTATTTGCTTTCATTAGCTGCAGACACAGCTGGAGCACATGCATGCAGGCTTCACACAGTTGTTTATAGGACATTAAACTTCATAAGTGTAGACAGCCTTTTACCACCCACTATTCAAAGATAAAAGTCACTTATACACCTGTTTTTATGCTTGGTAAATAAATAAATAAATAAATATGTTGCCTTCATTTTGTCAAGATAAGAAGATAATTTATTTTTTTTATTTAATTTATTAACTCCAGTCAGCCAAACCAGTTAGAATCTGTAACAGCAAGCTATTTCAGCCTGATGCAGCCTTCTCTTGCTCCTCTGACAAGTTTGTTCTGTTTTCTCATAATAACAAAATCTCAAAAGATAAGATCTGGCAGTCAAAGGGTTAAAATCCTGAATATGATGATGGAGAATTTTATAATCAAGACTGAATGTGGAAAAAAAATACATTCATATTATATTTTTATTCATATTTATGAATATACACAAAATGTCTTGTTTTAATTAAGTTTACTTTGTCTAATTGTAGGAATTGTGTGAAAATATGTTCATGTTTTAGGGTCAACCTTCTTCAGAAAGGCAGACTACTGAAAGGGTTAACAGAGTTTTAGAGTGGTCCTGGAGAAGCAGAAGCAGACCTGAGGCCGCAGCTAATTAACGACTCATCAACAGCAGCCAATCAGAGCTCTCCATGCCCGAGGTGAGGAGTTCACCAGCGGAGATTGTGGATGAGTGTTCACCTGTTAAATGAGAGACACGGATGGAGAGATTTAAAAGACGTTTGGACATTTTGAGGATTCACCACAAGAAATGTGAAGCGAGGCATGCAGCATGCACCATAGCTCAGGTAAGAAATGTTATTTTATTTTCACCTGCTGTCATTAATGATAAATGCTGCAAGCTCTGCTGAGTTTCCACCTCGTGCCCACAGCACCGCGGTGTTTTAGCACCGAAAACGGAGATAATTGGAAACGTGGCTGACGCCGTTTTAGTTTTATAACTCCAACTTTACTGACAGTTGCGGACGGCAGAAACAGACATTCAGAAAATGAAAATGCAAATGCAAATGCAAAATTCAAAAAGCAAATGTGATTAGAAAGTTGTAAATGCAAATCACATGTCTAAAACAGTGTAAAATATTGAAATCAAAATTTTAGATCTTAACAAGACTTAAAAACATTAAAGTATTGTGAACTAGGTCTAAAATACGTTTAAACAGTATTTGTGTTTATGTTCATGTAACGCATGTGTCAAACTCAATTATAGACGGGATAATTTCATGTGTTTATTATGAACAGCACTCCCACCACTCATACTGCAAATCCCACAATGCACTGCGACAGCTACTGCGCACCTCGAGAAATAAATCAGCTCGCAGTCGTGAAGACGCGAGTTTCTGTCAAACGACAATGTAAACAGGTTTGTCTGTTTAGACAACTGACTCAGTGCAAAGAAACACAAGTATATGAGGAGGGAGATGAACTGCAGCTCCACCTGAAACCAGGTAAAAATAAAAATAAGAGAGAGAGAGAGAGAGAGCATGTGAATATAGACAGATGTGTCGACTTCTAAAAACTTTTTATGATCATGAATCATAATATTAATGTACACTTCTGTGGTGCGAGATTTTTTTTGCTCCAAGTCTGATTTGTGTACTTTTAAATACTTAATTGCTGCATTATTGTAAGTGATGATGAAGAGTCCAGACTCTCTCTCCTCTTCATCTCCTCAGTGTGTGTCAGTGTGCAGTTTAACCTCTTCCTAAAATACTGCTGGTTCTGTGGTGTTAAATTTTAAATCTGAAGCCTGCAGTGAACCATAGAAGCTACAGTTGACTTTTCTATTGAAGATCTCAGTGCGTTTTGGCCTTAATGTTAAATTGAGCAGGTCAGTATGTTCATCTGTACCTGATGGGCTGATGGGTTTTCAATATTATTACATGAGCATATATTTTATGCCAAATGCACTGCCATTGAGGGTTTGCATGATTAAGGTGTGTTATATCTTGTGTCCAGACAAAAAGCAAGCATTTTCAAATGTAACCCCCACCTGGAAATGTGAGCTTAAATATTCTGAGCTGAAATATTCATTGTTTTCCTTTGTTATTGTTGAAGAAAAAAAATAAATCTTATATATTTTATTGAGGAAAAAGTTGTTGCAGTCTGGCTGTTCAAATTCATATTAATGAATAAAACAGTCAGTTTTAGACAATTTTAGATTTTCAATAAATGTTAATCCTGTTTGGCCCGCGACTTTAGACTGTGTTTTAAATTTTGTCCCCTTCTATGATTGAGTTTGACACCCCTGCATTAAGGTATTGTGAACTAGGTCTAAAATAGGTTTAAACAGTATTTAATTATGTCCATGTAACATTACTTAATGCTCATTGAAATGCTGCAGCTTCAAAATTTATTTATTTTTTTTCATGAATGTTTTGGAAGCGCAGTTTGCGTTGGTTCCATGTTGTCGCTCTTTCTTTCACTGGTCCAAATATTTTGTGCTATAGTACTGCTACAGATGACACTATCATTCAACTGATATTTCATATTGTGCTTTTCTGACTGTATTTCCTTTGTACTTTTTTCCTGTACATATATAGGTCTTAAATATTTCTTCATATTGATCTTAAGAGGGAATTAAAAAGTCTTCTTGGTGATGCTCGCATAAACTGTGTTAACAGAAAAAAAAACTGTGACAAATCTGCATTCAGAAAAGTCCATGGTGCTACGCATTTAACAGTTGATTCCATTTTCATTCCACATTGCTTAAGTCATAGTACCTTATCAATATAACCACTGGTCCAACAATCAAGAATCAGATGTAGTAATGAAGAAAATGAACCAATCTGATGCAAATTTATTTAACTTAAAACTGCATTCTAGTTCACTGATACCTAGACCTGCTGTCTACTCCATACCATGTGTAAATAATGGAAAATATCTAAATACAATTACAAACTACTATACTATGAAGTCCTGTAAGCAGTCATTCAATGATTGTTTAATTTAATGACAATATTATGATTACTGTAAAAACAAATATCGCAGCTAGTCAGTAACACTGTAGGCTGATTTAATTGATCTCTTGGTTTATGTTCACACCAGAAGAGATTCACTTAAATCACTCCTACACTGTGTTCATCCAGCTATGTACTATCCTGGCTGCAGTGCTGCTAACATGCTTACATGAGTGACAGGCAGCGGCTGCCTTAACTGGGCATTTATAAGGTGTTGATGTTGAAGCAGTAATTAACATGATGATCTCACAAAAATCACAGACTGAACACCAGTATTGAAACATAATAATGTAAAACTGTGTGTTAGTTTTTACTGTTTTAAAGGCAAAATTTCAGCAGCCCTGTGGGTCATTTATATTAATCCCTGTGAGTGAATGACATGTTTTTTTCCCTCTTTCTGTCCATCTGTTCTCCAAGATGGACTTGTCTATTGAAATGGAGTTAAGTTCCCTCAGTGGATCCATCAGTGACCAGCCCGCCTCAACACGTGACCATGATGGGCTCCTTGTAGACGAGTGTTGTCAGTCTGTGTTTGCTGCACTGGACTCATCAACCACTGATCATGGGATCCCCCCTCTGAAAGCTGAAACTTCAAAGTCAGAGCCGTCCAAAAAGTTGCTGTTATCCTTCCAGGATGGATCTGACAAAAACCACTCACCCTCATCAGATGCACATGATGAAGATGGAGACTTATCCAGCAACAGTGGATCTGGTGAAGAATACCAGCCCTCATCAACACCATCAACCAGTGACAATGAGGCACTTTCAGAGAAGGAGAAGCAATCACCCAGGCACAGAATCCCAGAGAAAGATCACTGTTGCCAATCATCCAGGGACATGAGGAACTAGAAGCTGTGGACCTAAGGACCAGAGGCAAGTCACCCCATCCACCTGACAGATTGAAAGGAGGAAAGAAGCAGCAAGGTGGTGACAAGAGGCAAAAAGTTACTGTTAACACAAGCCAAAAGAAAGGTGAAAGGACTCGGGGCAAAGCCCAATACTGTGTACATTGTGGAAAGTCAAATGTGAAGATTGCAAGACATTTACAAAGAAAACATGAGGATGAAGCTGATGTTGCCCACACCTTTAGTTTTCCAGTTGGATCCAAAAAAAGGAAGGTGCTGCTGGAAGCCCTTCACAATAAGGGTAACTGGCAACATAACCTGAAGGTCTTGGAAGAAGGCACTGGGGAGATTGTGACTTGGAAACGGCCCTCTGAGAAGGCATCTGTGAATGACTATCTACCCTGCCAGCACTGTTACACCATGTTCAAGAGGACTGAACTCTGGCGACATCAGAAAGCATGTAGAGTTAGAAAAGTGGACACAGAGAGCAGCAAAAGAGGAAGAATCCAAAAAGCTTCATCACAACTCCTTCCAATCAGGGAGTCCGCAGAAGGAATCCAAAATCTCATTTATACCATGTTGCAAGATAAGGTAACCTCTCAGATCAGAAGTGACTTGATGATATGCAAATATGGAGATACATTATTTGCACGAAAGGGCCGTGAACAGTCTCAACACATCGCCCAAAAAATGAGGGAACTTGGGCGGTTTGTGTTGGCTGCAAAGGAAATTGACAAGAGTGTCAAAGGTCTGAAAGATCTGTGTGATCCAACAAAATTTGATTTGACAGTAAAAGCAGCCAGAGGAGTGTCAAATTATAGCACGAGCACCACCGAATATGGAAAGCCATCCACTGCAGTTAAAATTGGATTTTCTCTGAAAGGGGCAACAGAAGCCTGGATTGGACATTGTTTGATGACTTCAGATGTTTTGGGTGAAAAGAAAGCCAAGAAGTTTAAAGAGTTGTTGGAAAGCTCTTGGTCCAGTTATGTGTCAACAAATGCTCACAGTACAATGGAACAAAGGCGATGGCACAAAGAAGACTGTGTGCCTTTGACTGAGGATGTTATTACTCTGCAGAACTATTTGAGGAAGATTGAGGATGAGTCAAAGGCGGAGTTGAAGAAGTGTGTGAGCGTCATGGCATACAAAAGGCTATGTGAGAGCCTTCTTGCACAAATTATTGTCTTCAACAAGAAGAGGGAAGGAGAGGCATCACGGCTGACCTTAGAGACTTATCTAAACGCAGATACTGGCCCGGTGAATAAAGACATTTATGATACATTATCACCCATGGAAAAACAAATGAGCCACAGGCTGACACGGATTGTGACACGTGGGAAGAGAGGTCGAAAAGTGCCTATTCTGCTTCTTGAGTGCACAAGAGCCTCTCTTGATTTCCTGATCAAAAAAAGGAGTGACGTTGGCATACTTGATAACAACCCATATCTGTTTGTTAGAATTGGGACAACAACTAACATCCGTGGATGTGATTGCCTCTGGAAATATGCTGTAGAGAGCAAGGCAAGCAACCCAGAACTCCTGAGGTCGACAAAACTCAGAAAGCATGTTGCTACTTTATGCCAGCTTCTCCACCTTGATCATCAAGAACTAGAACAAGTAGCCCGTTTTATGGGTCATGACATAAGAGTCCACTGTGAATATTATCACCAAACAGACAAAACCTTTCAGGTGGCCAAGACTGGAAAACTTCTGTTCGCAATGGAGCAAGGAGCAGAATCTCTAAAAGGGAAGAGCCTGAAGACACTGGACTCTGTAGTCTTTGGTATGTTGATAGAAGGTTTTATTGCACTTTTATTTTTCTAGTCATTATTGGTATTTGAGTACAGTTAGTAACTAAAACAAACGACACCAAATTTTTCAAAGCAAATTTCCTATGAGGAATACACAAAGTGGTGTATTGAAGCATCTATGAACTTGTTAATTCTGATTTTTAATGCAGTGTTAAAAGCCTTCTAATTTCCCCCTGTGAACATTTTCATAGATGAAAGACACGAACCCTCTGCAACCACAGGCTCAAGAAGAGGCAAAGAGGGACAGACATCAAATGCAGACAGACCAGTGGAAGTTAATGATGGTAAGTAATATGTGTGATCATATTTACACAAGAAATTCCATATTAGTGCATTTAAGCTCACACTTAAAATTGAAAAGTTTTTAAATCTCTATACTCAGGAAATTCATTTTAAAAGGCTTAAAGCTCAACTTACAGTTTTTAAGTGTAAGACTAAAACAAATTATGTAAGAGGTTATCTTGATTAAAAGGTAACCTTCCTAAACAATGAGTGCAGTTTTTTCAGCTCAAGTTATGCTTTCTTATCAGATGGAGATCTGGATCACCTGTCCACCACAAGCTCACCTGTTGAGAGACAAAAGAAGACTGTTACTAAAAGAAGGAATGATGCTAGGAGTGAAAGTGATGTGGGTAAGTCCATTACCAACACAAGAAATGTTCTCAGTCTGAGTTCAGTACTGTTTCACTGTGCAAGTGTCATCTTTCTCAGACGATATACATGGAGATATTAGTGTTTTCACTTGACTAAAAATATTTTTTCATAGATGAAGAGGAGCAACCACAGACCCCCGAAAGCCCCCCTGCTGATGATGACGGGGGTGAGTCCAGGCACTGTCAAAACTAGAAATGGTCTCAGACAGAGTTCAGTACTCTTTCACTGTGCTAGTGTAAACCCTCTCACATTTTAAAACTTACATTTTAATAAAACATTTTTTTTTTTTCAGATGGAGAGGAGCAACACTTGATCACAAGAAAATCCCCTGCTGATAGGCGAAAGAAGGGTGCAACTACTAAACATGATGACTATGATGCTGATGAGGAAAGTGAACATGATGTGGGTAAGTCCAGGTGTTAATATGAATGTTCTCAGTCTGCGTTCAGTTGCAGATATCAGTCCTTTCACACTACTAAAACTTTTCTTTTATGGAAGAAGAGAAATATCCACAAAATCTCAGACTTGAACTAAAATGATGTTCAGAAATACTTTCTTTGTGTTGATATGTGGTCTAGAAATGCCGGTTCTCACTTTGTGGGTTGTTTGACTCGGTCCTTACTATGTAGCAAGTACAAGAATGTGTGTCTGGATTACAGTCTGGATCACAGTGTGTGTGTGTGTGTGTCTGTCTGTATCACAGTCTGGATCACAGTGTGTGTGTGTGTGTGTGAGTGTCTGTCTGTATCACAGTTTGTATCACAGTGTGTGTGTGTGTGTGTGTGTGTCTGTATCACAGTCTGTATCACAGTGTGTGTGTGTGTGTGTGTGTGTGTGTGTGTGTGTGTCTGTATCACAGTGTGTGTGTGTGTGTGTGTGTGTGTGTGTGTGTGTGTTTGTCTGTATCACAGTCTGGATCACAGTGTGTGTGTGTGTGTGTGAGTGTCTGTCTGTCTGTCTGTATCACAGTCTGTATCACAGTGTGTGTTCGTGTGTATTTCTGTGAATTCTTGTATTACTACCCTTCTTGAGACATCAACCCATAAAAGTACCTTCCATATTAGTACCAATGGACAAGTTGGGACCAAAACCATGGTCCTAATAAGGAAAACCATTACATCTGGTAGAGAATGGCTCATTAGCATGCCTGATGGTGAAATCTAGAAAAAATGGGATGGTCCCAAGAAGGAGGGATTTTTAAAATTGAGTGTGTATCAGTTTTAAGAAGTGCACCCTCTCTGGCCAACACATGTAATAACAAAGTGTGTGTAAAAATTTGAATTGTGCCCCCTTTGGCCAACATTTGTAACTGCAAGTATTACTCAGACATTAAAATAAAGGGATGAAAGGCAGTTAAAAAACAGATATTAAAAACTAAAAACATAACTTTCTATATTTGTGTATGATGTACATATTATTTCTATATTTAAAAATCAATTTAAGACCACAAAATATTAAATAAATTATGATTACCTTTTTTTTTTTTTTTTTTTTTTTTTAATTTAATGTGTAATTACAGTACAAGTGACGACAAGACAAGGCAAGTGCGTAAACAACTCAAAAAGGATATGACAATAGACCAACACAAACAACAAATAACACAGAGACAAAACAACAACTAACATTAAACCTAATAGGTACATAAATATATGACAGACATTTGTGGCTGTGTGTGTGTGTGTGTGTGTGTGTTTGTGTGTGTGGTGGTGGTGGACAAAGCGGGGTTAGGGTAAAAAAAAAAAAAGAGGGGGACCATTCTGTGTCTGTCTATATATGTTCCTCTCATATGTTCCTCCTCCCTTCTTGTTTTGGTAAGGCTTAGAAGAGAAAGAAGGGAGAAGGAGATGGGGAAAAAAACAGAGGAAAAAGAGAGAGAAAAAGAAAGAAAAGAGAAGAAAGGGAAAAAAAATCTGTGCTACCCAGTGTGCACTGTGAACAGGTGTCTGTGTTTGCCAATCCCATTTTAAACATTTTACTCTGAGTGATATGGGTTGTGTGGATGGTTTTATATTGTATGAGTTGCAAATTTGTATGTGTGGTTATAGAGAAAATGTTTTTATTGATTTGTATCCAGAAGTCAGGGTTGGGAGAGACAGACAAGTCGTTTTCCCATTTTGTGATTGGGAGACTTGTGGAGGTGTTTGAGTTGGATATAGATTTATAAAGTTTTGATGTGATTTTCTTTTAATTTGTGATTTCTATAATCTCCTTGCTTAATTTAGATGGTTGTAGCGGGTTGTTAGTTATATTAATCTTGGATTTGATTATGGATTTTAATTGTTGGTAGTGGAGGAACTGATCTCTCCCAACCCCATACTCCTGGATTAAAGTATTGAAGGATATGAATTGGTTATTTTGAAACAGGTGATGGAGATGAGTGATTCCTTTTTGTTGCCATGATGGAAAGAAAATAGGGGTGTTGTACAACTGGAAGTCTGGGTTGTGCCAAATTGGTGGGTATCTACATGGTGCAAGTGATGATTTAGTGATTTTATTGGTTTTCCACCAGGCTGCCAGAGTCGTATGGATTATGATATTCTGACAGTTATTCATTTTCTTGATTGATTGTGGTAGGAAGGGGAGGTCTGCAATTGAGGTTGTTCTGCATTGATTTTGTTCTAGCTCAATCCATGGGTTATTGTAGCTGTGCTTGTTTGTCCATTTAAATAAATATTGTAGTTGATTTGCTAGGTAGTAGTGAAGAAAGTTTGGTGCCTCTAAGCCACCGTGTGATTTTCAATTTTGTAATGTTGAGAGTGAAATTTTGGGGTTTTTGTTGTTCCAATAAAATTGAGTTGTTAATGAGTCCAGTGCTTTAAACCATTTATCAGTTGCGGTGGTGGGGATCATAGAGAAGAGGTAATTAATCTGAGGTAAGGTTTTCATTTTGACTGTAGCTATTCGTCCTATGAGAGTGAGTGGGAGCTTGGTCCAGCGTTGGAAATCATCTTTTTTTAAGCAATGGAGTGTAATTGAGGTTGAATAACTCTGACAGCCTGGAGAAGATATTAATTCCTAAGTATTTTATATTAAGTGGGAGTGAAAGATCTTGGGCTGCAGAATCCCAGGAGTCCTCCGACAATGGTAGTACAGTTGACTTGTTCCAGTTTATTGTATAGTGGGAAATTGTGGAGAAGTTGTTAATAATGTTAAAGGTTTCCCATAGTGACATAGCGGGGTGTTGTAAGTGTAATAATAAATCATCTGCGTATTAACTAATTTTATGTTGTGAGTCAGTATCCTGGATTCCTTCAGTGTTATTGTTTTGTCTTACTGCTGCTGCAAGTGATTTAATGAAAATGGCAAAGAGGGATGGAGAGAGTGGACATCCTTGTCTGGTTCCCTGGTGAAGTGTGAAGTTTGGTGAGGTGATCCCGTTTGTCATAACTGTGGCCCTGGGTGAAGTGTACAGTGTTCTTATCCAGTGGATGAACGACTCTCCGAAACCAAACTTATGTAGGGTGCTATACAGAAATGTCCAGTTTACTTTGTCAAATGCATTTTCAGCATCTAATGATACAATTACGGCTTTATTTTGTTTTTGTTGTAAATATCGATTAAATTGAAAAGTCTACGCATGTTATCTGAGGCGTATCTGGTTTTGATGAATCCTGTCTGGTCTGGATGGATAAGTATAGGAGTGACTGTCTCTATTCTGTTTGCAAGTGTTTTGGTTATAATTTTTAAGTCTGTGTTGATTAATGAGAGAGGACGGTAGCTGGAGGGGTGGGTTCGGTCTTTATTGGGTTTAAGTAGGAGTGTCATAACAGCAGTATTCATATACGGGGGTATGGTGGAGGTAGCTTTTATTTCTGTGGTTATTCTGTAAAATAATGATGATAAGATGTTCCAGAAATGTTTGTAGAATTCGGGCGGGAATCCATCGGGTCCAGGTGATTAATTGTTTGGCATTTTATTGAGGGCTTTCTTGAGTTCTTCAACAGTAAGGGGTGCAACTAATATCTTTGCTTGTTCTTTAGTTAGTGTCGGTAATTCCAGGTTATTTAAAAATGTATCTATTTCTGATTGGTTCGGTTTGTGGTCTGTGGAATATAGATTGCTGTAAAACTGGTGAAAGACATTATTGATTTCCTGTGGGTTCTGGGTGATGTTGCCTGAAGAGTTCAGTATGGACGGGATAATTGCTCTCTCTTTTTTGTGTTGAAGTAGATTAACCAGGAGTTTACTTGATTTATTGCTATAGTTTAAGTTTTCATACTTGAGTTGTTGAATAAGGAACTGTGTTTTTTTGTGTATGATATTTTGTGATATGATATGTTTTAAGTTGGTTCAGTTCCTTTTGTATTTGTTCACTGGGGTTGTTGGTATATTGGGTTGTTAAATGTTTGATTTGTTGTTCAAGTGTATTTTCCAGTTCTTGTTGTTGTTTTTTCTTGTATGATGAATATGATATGATTTTACCTCTTATTACTGTTTTACCTGTTTCCCATAGTAATGATGGTGAGATTTCCGGAGAGTCGTTCGTCTCCAAAAAGGATGCCCACTCTCTTTGGATCATAGAGGTGAAATCGGGATCATCTAAAAGTGATGTGTTAAAGCGCCATCTTGTAGGATATTTGATATGTGTGTGAGTATTTATCAGTAGTGAAACTGGAGCGTGATCACTGATTATAATTGGATGGATAATGTTCTCTTGGATGTGTTTGGTGAATGATTTACTTACAAGGAAAAAATCTATTCTGGAGTGAGAATGATGGAGGGGGGAGAAATATATGTATTCTGTCAGGGATGGGTTTCTCATTCTCCAACTATCGCCAAGTCCATAATCCTCCATGTATTGTTTTAGAATTTCAGTGGAGCGCCAGTTTCGAGAGCTGCCAGAGATACTTGAGCGGTCAATTGTGGGGTTGATAACAGTATTGAAGTCTCCAGCTAATATGACATTTGTTGAATCCTGTAATAAGGAAAGGAAATTATGAAAGAAAGAAGGGTCATTACTGTTGGGACCATAGATGTTAGCAAGTGTGAATGTTGTTTGATTAATAGATGCACTAATAATGATAAATCTCCCATCTGGGTCAATAATAGAAGTAATGTGAATAAATTGAATATTTTTACTTACTAAAATTGAGACCCCTCTTTGTTTGCTGTTGTATGTTGATTGTATGATTACCTTAATGAATTATATATAATTTTCCTATACATAATTAAATTTCAGGCAGTGGATGATGATGATGATGATGATGGTGGTGGTGGTGGTGATGATGACACTGATATAACTAAGGCATGGTGGGTGGCGGATTTTTATGCCTAACGTAACGTCTGTGTGCAAGACCCAACTCTCCAAGTTTACTTAGTGGATCCTCTCTGCCTCGACTGCAATGACCATCTATCACAAGTCATGACTAGTTAGCAGAAGGCTAAACAATCAGATTGAGGGAAAGCTTGAACTGAACTTGAGCTGTTACTAGCCAACTATTTTGCAAAGCAAACTATGCCTACATTTCTCAAATGCAATTAAGTGTCTCACTAATTGCATTTCACTATGGGCAGGACCAGTGCTATTGTAATGCTGTTGTTAAGCACCAAGCTGCACATCAGTACCCAGGAGGAAAGGCAAGAACACAACAATGGCGACCACTTTAAACAAGACACATGCTATCAAGGATGTTCTAAATCAACCAAAAGAATCAATTACTTTGACACCTTAACACTACTCTGGTTTGAAGGAATTTATTAAAAATGTATACAAACTTGTGCCAGTCAGCTACTTTATGTTATTACTGACATTTTTAACATATCACTGTCACAGACACCATCGTCCCTGCACCTACAACATTTAAATGACTACCACTCAGTAGCATTCAACCCCATTCTAATGAATTGCTTTGAAAACTGGTTCATAGAACAATATGGCCAACCTGGACCCTCAAGAGTTTGCCTTCAGTCCCAACAGATCCAGAGGATGACATGTCAGGATCAGGATCAGGATATACTTTATTGTCCCCAAAGGGAAATTTATCTTGGACAACAGTGCTACATCAGCTGCATTTCATAATAAGTAACACACGTGACAATTTAAGCGACAACAGGAGACAAACAAAGACAGACAAGGTCTACACATGTCTACCGCCCTACACTCAGTCTGATAACACCACCGTCCATCACCACTGTTCAATGTCAACAAAACCAAGGAGCTGATTATTTCAGTAGAGCAGGTGAACAATTTTAGGTTCCTGGGAAAAAAACATCACATCAAACATGTCTCAGTCATCACATCTCAGAGCCTCACAGAGCATCAGTAGTATCAGTGGGTGAGGTTACTGCACAGAGCCCAAAGGATACTCAAAGACAACACCCACCAGACACAGTCAGTTCACTCTGCTGTCGTCAGACAAGACATCCAGAAGTATTCAGTGCCACACCACCAGACTACAGAGCAGCTTCTTTCCTCAGATTGTGAGACGAGAGATTTTTTAGGCTAGCATGGAGGCCTACCTGGCAACCTTGCTTCTGTCTCTGCTCTCTTCTCTGCCTCCATCGCCTGCTGGGCCAGCTAACAATCCACTGTGACTCCTGCAGTCTTGCAATGTCCAGCAGGATGTTGTTAGTCCTCTGGTAATTGCCAGATCCATCACCAATGAAATGGATGAACTAGAGCTACAGATGATTTCCAACTGCTTTATTCAGACCTGCTGGTAGACCTGTGGCTTTATATCACCCACAACAATGCCTGGATAACATTGTTCAAATTGTGGTCCTCATGAGACACCTCTGTCCTATCATCTATCCATAGACTGTATCTTTCCCCCACATGATGTGTGTGTGAAACACACAGCGGTCCTAACAAGAAGAAGAATCTCCTTCTGCTCTGATCATGGCCATGCTGAAGAGTAGTTAAGTATCTTTGCCTAACTTAATAAAATAAAATAAAATTTAATGTAGACTGATCGGTTCATTGTAAAACGTTTATTTATTAGTAAATGTGGTGATTTCTGTACATAGTCACTTTTCATTCAAACAAACTAATGTGGCTGCCACAGTTTTTTCAGACCAACATTTATCTCCTAAAATGAATTAAACCAGCTGGTGGTAAACCTCTAAAAACCTGCAGATAAGTTCATCTGCTCGCGTTCTTCCCTGGGATGATGACGTAGGTCGACGCTCTGTGACAACCCACTGTTCCCGGTCGCTGCTCTCACAGGGGGCTCTGCACTTCTCCGAAAACGTTAGAGCAAACTTCCAAACAGGTGTTATTTGGATAAACTAACTACAGATTGGGGATCTAAACGGTTACTTCTCCCATGAAAAAATATTAAAACTTAATATAGTGATGTATTAAAAGCGCTACAGCAGGATTTAAAACAGCTTTTCGCTGCTTTACTGCTTCCGCTCTCGGTTGCTGTGAAATGCATTCCAGGAAACAGAGTGCGAAACACACAGTGGTTCTAACAAGAACCATCTCCTCTCCTCCACCTGCTCTGATCATGGCCATGCTGAACATAATGTGTGTGTGAAACACAGCGGTCCTAACAAGAACTATCTCAAAAAACATAAAAAAAACTCTCCCCCCTCCGCCACCTGCTCTGATCACGTGTCTGTGTAGTCATTTCAGATAAAAAATCTAAATAATAAAAATAATAATAATTATCTGTTCATCACAATGGCTTGTAAACAGCTGTATTTGTTTATTTTTTTATGGTTACCATTTTTATGTATTGATTTGTAAATATTTTGGCCCTACAGTATCTCTTTTGCTCTTTATAACTGTGTGCGGAGTTACTCTCGTGTGTGTTGCGTCACAAAACCCAGCGCTCCTGTTTGGTCTCCACACCTGCTCCGTCGTCAGGCTCAGACCAGCCCGATGCTCCACAAACACGCATCACTGCGGGGTTAAAACTGGGACATGGTGAGTTTTGAGTTATTTTTGCTTCCAGTATAATAATGTGCTGTTCATTTTACTTGCATACGGTTTTAACACATAAGTTAAAGTAATGCAAAAAGAGCTAACTGTGTGTCGATGTGCTCAAACTTCACCATGGTGATTAGCTAATGGCTAATGTTACGTTCGCTAACAGTTAGTGGCTATTTAGCGGCCTGTATGTGCTCTGACGTCAGGTACATCAGGTGAGTCTGGACAACTACGATTTTTACACACCGGGACACGTTTTTATTGACATGAAACTGATTTTTCTCATCTGTCCTACCATGAATAGAGAGAGAGAGCATGACTGAGACAGAGAGAGAGAGAAACTTATGAATAAAACTAAAGTTGTCTTTATGCACACAGTGAGCTGTTCTGTTGTTAAAACGTTATGATGAAGCTTCTGAACTCTGTTTCTGTCAGTGCGTCATAAAAAAGGAGGCATGTTGAGTGAGGAGGAGGACAGCATGATGATGATGCTGGCTTCATCCTACTTTTTTCATAAAGAATGAGCGTTCGTTGTTTTATCAAACAAGTAATACACGTCACTGCCACATGAATAGTTCTGATTAGACAACATCTCCTGAGTCAAGGTGCTACAGGGCTGTTGCATTGAGCTATAACCTGATTAAAGCCATATTGTAACACAACAAATTATTGTCTTCATAGTCTGTCTAAGCTGTAAGACCAAACTGTTCAATATGATAAGCCCATGTTGTGTAAGCAACACTATCAGTAATGTGACTGTATGTTTGATGCGTTCATAAGTCATTCACACACCAGGAAATATCGACATTGAGATGATGTCTAGATTCACAGTGTTAATTACATCCATAAACTGCCAAATTCTAAGACTGCAGCTTGAAATACAGAGTCATGTGATCTGAAATACAGAGTCAGGTGATCTGAAATACAGAGTCATGTGCTGTGTTGAAGTTTGACTGATTGTGTCACTGTGTTCACAGGAGGATGGCTCAAGTTTCTCTTCCACTGTTGACACTTCTGACTGCACAGGTGAGAGGGAGGAGACATAGTGAGCTGTTATTATAATGATGTTTATAGTAAGTAGTTTGTGGTTGTGTATTATGTGACTGAACAATAATTCCTAAAGCTAAAGATGGTAACTTTAGAGAAATTAGATGTAATTATATCTGCTGCTTTTAGTGAAAATGCATATTTCATAAACCCCCAGTTTTGTTTAGGGATGCACGGTGATCTCTGCACAGCATCATGTCAGCAGATAAAGGCTCTAAAATGAAATACTGGCATCAACCGAACATGAACATTTCTGCTGATGTTACAGAAGCTTCAATTACAATTTGAACAACTGGCTCCAAACTTGAATATGTTAGCAGTAGGGACGCACATTTTGAATTTTTTTTCTGACCACTAACCGACGCTCGTTAACTGATAAAATGTTCTATTGAGTGTGTGTGACTCGGCTTCCTCTATCGTCGATTAAGAGGGCGACCGGCGTTTTTTTTTTTTTTTGTTGTTGTTGTTTCTTTTTTTTCTGTTATAAAACACACACACACACGCACACATGCACTGCAACAGCTGCACAGTGCCACATCTACTGTGCTCTGGCTCAGCTGATTGTGCTCAGATGACAGCTAGATCTTCACTGTTTTTATACAAAGTGCAGCCAAACACCAGGCTAAAGAGGAGCCTCAGCACCGTTGTTACAGGTGATGCACATCTATGTCCATGTAGGCTACATTTGTTGTCTGACCTTCCTTCACGGGGGCTGCGCTGCAGAACTAGCACATACTGTCAGTCCTCCTGTGTAACTTTTTGCTGCAAAATATGATTGAGTTTGGCAGTTCTGATGAGCATTTGCATACATTTGTTATTATGTTGTCTTTTGAGGAAGACTGTGAGACTGTAAGTCACAGCATAGCTGCAGCAGATCAATCACTGACAGTGATTGGTCTGTTCTGTTCAATAAAACTGCACCTTACACATCCTTTGGTATTATAATGCCGCATTTTTAATTTATTTTTTGAAGAATGCTCAGTTCTCCCTGAAATCAAAGTCATATCGTATCGTATCAATATCGAGATATCTGGCATAAATATCAAGATATGAAATTCTGTCCATATCGTTCAGCCATAGTCAGCAGCACAGTGTGTTTAGTTTTAGATCTGTCAACTATGAATAATTTTATGTGACATGAACCCTAACCCTAACATGACTTACATTTTCATACAGGTGTTGTTAGCTCATCTTGAACCTGATTAACATTTTTCTCTTCTGTAATTTATTTGCAGTTGCTGATGTGACGGATGGCTTTCACGTTAAACAGAAGAAAGAGGTCGGATATGTTATATTCTTTGGGTTCTTAGTGGAAATCAAAACAATAATATGACAATATGTCACTGAGGCCTCCCCCGCATGCTTCACCTTTGTCTTTAAATGAATAAATACATTTTCTCACAGTTCCTCAGAATCCGCATACCCTTTGTTTTTCCATTTCCATCCATTCCATTTTTCCTTGTTTTGGAATGAGATGATCTCTTCTGCTGCATACCGTACACTTGAGGAGAAGAAATGGACTAAACCCAAGCTCATTCCATTAGCAGAGGATGTGAAAAAATGCATATGTACATGACTGACAAACAGAAACAATATTACAGGCAGTTGTTGGATGAGAAAACCTTAAGGAATTGGAGCAATCTTGCTTAAGTAATATTGGCACAGATAATCCTTTTCAGCCGAAGGTGAGAAGGCGAGGTCTCAAAGATGCGTTTGGAAGCATTTATCACCAGGGACAACTCCCCATTTAATTAAGATATTGGTGAAGCGCTGACGGCATTGGAGAAAAGGCTCTGCCAGCATTTCGAACGTGTGGAAATTCGAGGGAAGCGTGGCAGGAAGGTGCCTATCATCCTTACTCCAGTAATGGTGCAATCTCTGGAGCTACTTGTGGAGGAGAGAAGCTCATGTGGAATAGGTGAAAGACCAGGTTTTGAAACAAGGCTTAGGGGGTCTGACTGCATTTGTGAGTTTTCCAAAAAGTGTGGGGTCGAAAAACCTGAAGCTCTGTCATCGACAAAACTAAGAAAACAAGTGGCCACTCTGTCAAGAGTACTGAATCTAAATGACACCGAACAAGATCTTTTGGCAGACTTTCTGGGACATGACATAAGGGTACACAGGAAGTTCTATCGCCCCCGAAGGGACTTTGCAGTTAGCTAAGATCAGTAAGGTATTGATGGCCTGTGAACGGGGCAGACTGGCAGAATTCAAGGGGAAAAGTCTGGACCGAATCTCGATCATCCCTGATGGTAAGAAATTATTCATGTAAGGGCAAAGTTGACTGTGCACCTGTACAACTTTAATTCATGCATATTTTATTTGATACAATCTTTCTTTGTTTGCCATTGTGAAGACCAATCTGAAGTTATGGTAGAAAGCTCAGGAGAGTCATCTGAAGATGAAGATCATCAAGCTGCTCCAGCAGGTATGTCTATACTTCTGATTGGTGTGCTAGATCACAATAACATTTCCCTTTTTTGTATTAATGTTAACATCCTCAATCTATACACAGTAATTCTGGACATGAGCAGTCAGACTGTATAGATGGCTAGTCATGCTATGTACATAATTTTGTTTCCTATGAATGTTTTCCAGGACAGGACTCTGTCACTCGACATAACTTCAAAGCAGCAGCTTGGACGGAAGTGAGGCTCAGGAGGTAAGAATGTGGCGCTGTCATTACATGTCCTGTATTTCCACATGTATGTTAAATTATTGTTGTAGCAGTTTCTATACACTGTAACTGAACAGCGAGAGGAAAATGAAAGGCTGATCGCCCCTTTTCATGCCAGACACCAGCTAGTCTGTCCAGTCTCTTCTGCTTGGCTGGGATATTTACTTTGTCATCACAATGCATTGCCTCACAAATGGTGTGAAGTGAAAATATCCTCTTGATCGTTTTTATAGGGCAAGGTCTATGTTCCAGCACTGTTTGAACGTTAATATACATACACCAAAACAATTTCCTGGTAGCTAAGTAAACAGTAGTGTGAGAGTAATTACCAAGCAGGTAGCTCCTTAACAATGAATTGAAAATTAACATGAAATGAAATGAACAATTTTATATACTGGTAACGTGTCCAGGCCAAACATAGGTAGGCTCTCAAGCTAATGCATGTTCTTTAGTTAACGACCTCTTGCATACACAGCAAGCACATACACCTGTTGGTGGGAGGGCAGGAAAGTCAGGCTGGCTTCCCCTTTTCTGTTAATGTCTGACAATTTTCAATATGTATTAAATTTCCTGTGTACTAAGTGTTATTTACAATCTCCTTTCCACGGTGCTAAAAAGGCAAAACGAAAGTGGCCAACAGAGGAGGTGAAAACAATTGAAAAGTCTCTGATGGATTTCATTCGTATGGGTAAGACCCCTGGAAAACAAGCCTGTGAGAGGTGCATCGCTGCTTCCCCTGAAGCCCTCGCTGACAGGGAGTTGTGAGGGTTTTGTTTTTTCAAATGCCGTTTCTTTTATGATTTCACCAATTTTATTATTCTCATGAGTCTGTTGGACTTATTCTTTGGATTTCATTTTAATGTGATTTTATTTTACTTTATTTATCTCAGCCTTAAACATGCCATTGGTTAGATAGTGTCCCTGGCTCTGTATTGTGCTGTGTACATTTTAGGTTATATATTAGGTTATATATTAGGTAATTACCTCTTTCCTGGATGACATCATGAGGGGGACCAGTTCTGAACATCTTGTTTAATCCTTTCCAATTTTTCTTTGAATTTGAGAACAGTACATTTGAATGATGATGATGATGTCAGTTATAAAGTCTTCTTCAGTAAGTCTTGTAGATACATTGTATCTCTATGTCATACATTTTCTAAGAACTAACAATACAACAAAATGCAACATATTAAGTAGGGTGACCAGATGTGCCTGTTACTTACTTTTACCTTCATCTCCACATTGCTGTGTTATTACCAGTTGTGTTGGGAGTAATTAGATTACTTTTATTCAGATTACTCCAATCATATATATGTTTTCAGTAACAAGGTAAACTGCATTTAGATTTAGATTTTTCACATAATAAAACTCTCGTTAGATCTCACTCTTCAGCACAGGACTTTTGAAAGACATTGTGAACTGACATGTTGGCCAAGTGTGGTGAGTGTTTGTCCCAACGAGTCTGCGTACTGTTTTTTAGTCAGCGATCACAATTTCAAATGTTATTTATTATAATTGAATATGTGAATCCAATCATAGATCATTCCTAATGATTTGGTTCATGTTCTACTTTTTTAAGAGCTGATCTGGCATATATAGTGTCAACAGTAGTCTACTTTTTAGAGAGAGTAATTACTACAGTTATAGTATTAGAAATTGTTGAAAGTGATAATTAATTTTGATTGATATTATTGAGTAACTTACCAAACATGTATTACCATGGAGATGAGTTGTGACAAGAATTATATCAGGCTTGTACATAAAGGTGTCATAGTGTGCCTTTCCCTTCATTCCTCATGTGTCAGCTGTTTCCCCCTCCCCTTTGTTTCTTGTGGTTCCTTGTTTGTCTCTCTCTGTGTCTGTGTGTCTGGGTGTGGCTCATCAGCTCTGCTGCAATCAACTCCTGCTACCAATCTGCCTGCTCACCTGAGAACCATCCAGCAATCAACTCCTGCAATACAAATACTCCGGCTCTGCAGTCCAGTCTCTGCCAGATCGTTCAGTTTGCCTCGCGGTACTACTTTGGCCTACCTGTTACTGATTGCTTTTTTCCTCTTGTGGATTTTGTCTAAAGACTTGTCTGTTTTTGCTTCAGCTCGACACTCACGGGGAACCCATTCGCCTGCCACTTCAGCCTGCCATCTGTCTCCAGCCTTGCCCTGCCTGCCTGCCTCTGATCCATTCACTGGTACTCGGTTTGCCTGCCTACCCTGTTTCACCTGAGAGTTCTGCATCCACCCAAGACGTCCATTCCTGTTTGTTTAACAATAAAACCACCTAAAACTGCTATCCGGGTCTCGCTTTTGGGTCCAGTTCTTTCCATTGGATATAACAAAAGGTGTATTACTCTTGGAGATAATGCTATTGGAAGTGTAATATAATGGCCTCTTTATTGTAAATGATGTGATGATGTGGAGTAATTGGTGATTTTCAATAAATGTTTATACCACATAGCCATATGATCAGAGCATAAACAGTCTTAATTATGAATGGGTGTTCTGTAAAAGTAATACTATGGTAGGATGGACACAGAAGTTTTGCAGTATTGAAGCTGTGGGCCAGGCAATTTACTTCTTTGAGCACTTCAGTTCTTTTAAAATGCAACTTCATTGTCACAAAGGATCATACTTTTAATTTCTGATCAATCTGAAACTTTCTTTCTTGACATACAGTGCAACCAATAAGGATTTTCTTGGTGTTAGGGTTGGGGTTTGTCAAAAATGTTTAATTATTTGGAGAAAAAAAAACATGCTCATAACGGTACACAATGGCTGCTTTGATTTCATATAGGTCAAAATAAAATGATAATTTAGGAATTTGATCCAATGTCCACAAAATCAAATGTTAATCAAGTTATCTGCACTTCACCTTCTACATCTCCCTGAAATGCATTCCTGACAGAAGGGACGGGGCCAAGGGGTGAAAATTAAAACTTTGTCATACGATCAAACCAAATACATCATCGGAAAGATTGTGATCAGGACAGTAATATCATGACAGTCTGAGGGCTCTGTGTAGCTCCTGCTTTGAGATATTGACCTCTGAACTTTGACTTTGGTGCATTTTATAAGTCTTACAATTCAGCAACAGAATGGACCATAATCATAGGACCAACTGTTATACAAAGGTGTGGAATTCTTCTGTCATGTGAGCTACAGTTGGTATGTATGATAAAAACTGAATTTCACCAAATTATCATTTAATTTTTTTAATCTGCCCAAACAACAGTGTTCCCCATCTGCCCAGCCCCCTGATACACTGTCAATTTTATATTGCATGCCGCCACCTATGCGTAACAGTCATTTACAAAACAAAACTACAATTCCCTATTGCTATGCATTACAAAGTGACAGGAAAGTCTGTTAAATATGTAGTTCTTCCGGGTTGCAAACTAGGGTTGTAAGCAATTAGAGTTTTAAAAAGTACTTAACTTCCAAACAGACATGCTAATGCAAAAGCATAATACTTGTTGTACGAATTCAGAGCAATAAACATTGTATTATGATAGTACTTTTTTTTTTTTTTTGGGAGGGTTGTGCTCATTGTTAAGGTAACCATTTTGCCATTGGCGTGTAGTTTGTACGCAGACACGGAAGTAATGATTCGACAGATCCGCGAAACACCTCGCGAGTTATCATTTTAGCACAAATTATGTGTTGTGGTGGGCTCAGGAAAGGCAGGGTTGGACCCAAACGCAGGCACCGCAGGAGGCAGAGGAGAGCAGTTCAAAAAGATATTTAATAAACTCAAGACCAAAAAACAAAACGTACATGCGTGAGAATCTGAAAACAGGCAGGGAGAAAAACCAAAAAGTCCATGACTCAAAAACACTGGAAAACACTGACCGAGACGAGACGAGACGAGAGGGTGAGAGTGAAAGTGACAGTGAGAGTCAAAGTGAATGAACCAACAAAGGAAAGAGGACAGACAAAGGATTAAATACACTAGGAAGGGGAAGGAAAACAAGACACAGGTGAGGGCAGTCAGACAGGTGAAAATCATTAGTGAACACAAAGGGCGGGAAAACAGAACAAAGACAGGAAGTAAAAACAGGACACACGAGGGAGGACTAGAAACTACCAAAATAAAACAGGAAATAAACCACCAAAATCCAACACCGTGACACTATGATATTTCTCTGTTCCTGCACACTCGTTTTTTGTCCCTTAATCTATTCAGATTTTAATTACAGCATCGGCACATTATAAAACATAATTATATAGTTCTTGGTGCATAATGAAGGAACAACATGTGCAAATCTCACCAGTTTCACAAATCAAGAGTTCCTTTCTAGACATGAATAACGCCACGTATCTTGACTTATGTAATATTATTATTATTATTATTATTATTATTATTATTATTATTATTATAACAATAACAATAATAATAATAATAATAATAATTAATAATAATAATAATGATGATGATAATGATAATAATAATAATGATAATTGCTCTTTTTTCATTATTTATTTGTGCAACAATTAAAAATGATGAAATAATGAATTTGTGGATTCAACAATTTGTGGACTCATGAACATAAATGGATTACACTGTTATTAAGATAAAAATGATCAACAATCAGCAATTTCACATACTTATTTTATTTTGAAGAAAACAGAGAAAAACAAAACACCTCAGCATCATCGAGTTTACATGCCCTGTGACAGTTTTGTAGTTACTTGATGGCATGGCAAATGAGGTCCTTTTGTTGGTACAAGAAACAGCAGTAATGACAACAATAAACACTCAAGACCTGATCATATGTCATGTTTTGGAAAGTATTTCATGTAGTGACATGTATATAAATGGTTCATTCCAAAAATGAGTAACACTGTCACCATGAATGACATTATACTGGATTATGATGAATGATGAGTATGACAGAACTTTAAAGAAATGCACAGGGAAAACATTTCAATGAGGAATTATAAATATATAATGTTGGTGGTTAACTGATGAGAGAGGGTGACATGAGTCGTTCGTTATTCAGTTTTAACTCTTTTGTTTTTGGTTTTTTGTTTGTTTGGTTGTGCTTGTCTTTGTCACTGACAGACCCAGATTGTTTGTATACATGTGTAACAACATAATGTAAAGGATTGTGGCAGAAATATAACTAATAGAGTAAGATACTTTTTTCAGAAATAACTATTTTACTGCGCTTAACCAACCAGACTCCCTTTGCAAAGCTGCAATTTTAGTCATTATCACCAGCTTCATTCCAACTAGACAGAAACAAAGTAAAACTCACTGAACACATCCACAAATCATCAACTCTAGTTTTTGAATCCATTTTGCTCATTATATTCCATTTTCACAAATCCGTCCTCAAATTGACACAATTCTTTGTCCATTCCTGCCGTGGCAATCCATATGTGGCGGCGGTAAATCGTAAAACAAACAGTGCTTTCATTTTTCTGGCAGTTTATGGATAAGTCAGAATGTCAAAACGGAAACAACCAAGCCTCGGACAATTTGGATTCACCAAACAAACAAAGACGACAGCAAATGATGACAACAGTGCACTGACTGCACCGCAAAGCGAGTCCTGCTGGCAGTGAGAGCTCCACAGAGGGAGACGCCTCAGCACAAGACACCACTGCTGCCACCTGCAGCAGTGGGCCTGAACCCAGTGATGCATCATTACCTTTGAACTGGACAAGGAAGAAATGGATTGAGTGGAAACACAGAAATGTCTTCTTTGATTCTTATGTTGTTGTTATTTTTCCTGTATGAAATTTTACTGACAGTATTAACTGCCTGTCATAGTAATAGTATAATGTTTTTCGCAGCATGTTTGACTGCGCTGCTGCAGCTTTATATGTATGCGCGTGCACCAGTAAAATAGGGCTCCCCCGAAAGCCACTGTGTAATTTGAACCCTGGCCACAAGCAATTTCTAATGCCACACCAGAGGGTCTCAAAGTGACAACCTGGGTGTGTTGGAATGGACTTTGAGCTCTCAACACCTTTTAGTGGTGAAGAGTCACTGTGGCTTAATTTCCTCCTTGTTAGGATATCAACTAGCAAGACCAACCAAGGCTAACCTGGAGAGATCTTGCCAGTGAGCAAATTATCCTAACAAAGAGAGAATTTAGGAACAGTGAATAAAGATTTCCGCTCCATTTTGTAACAAGAACCTTCCGTAGTATCAGATTATCTTTGGCTGTAAATTCTGGTGGGTTTTTGTACTGAAATAAATTGCAAATTTTGGCCCCGTATACTTGAACTGGGTTGTAGTTGAGCTGTGCCTCTAGTACAGTGGAACTAGATGGATTAAGGTGAAAATGTGACCTCCACTGCTTGATACTGGACATTGAAGGGGAATAGACCTCAAAAAGTCTGAACCTATCCTTTATTCAGGGTTGAGTTAAAGACCACTGTGTTAGAGGAAAGGTCACGGGGTCACCAAAATCAATACAACTGTTTGTGTAGGAGTCACACGTGAAAAAACAACAAAAAAAAACTTGTAAACATTTGTAGTGTTCTTATCCAGGATCTGCAGTGGTGGTTGGGTGCAAATATTTAGTATCCCCAAAACCATCTGCAAAGAGATAAAGGTTAGCTTCTTACAAACATTGTCATTATACCATACTATTATCAACTGTGATACTAAAAAAAGTATAGAACCAGACAGCATCAAAATGCAACTAGTACAATTACACCAGTTTTTGAGTTTATTTGTCTCAAGTGTCGAATTTTGTTGCTGTCTATACAGTTGCAAACCACAGGAAACATAATGTACAAGTCTGTGTAAGCTCATATCAGAAAGTTGCATGTAATACTGTTAAGAATCATACTTACTACTGAGTTAACAATGAATAAATCAAAATTTAAATCTAATTACTGAAAAGGCATAATAAGCCTGTATCTGTTGTTACAGCCTGGCTCAATGGCTGCAACATATATGGAGACAGACACAAGGTGGCAGGCTGAAGAACGTAATTTATTTAACAAAAGTACTAAGTAGTAGTAGTAAGTAACGTGTAGGAGATCAGTAGATCAGTGGTGTAGTGCAGGTATGGGTGCATGTGGATATGTGTGTGTGTGGAAGAAACTAAAGAAAACACATGCTGGTCTCATGCTGCGGAGGTGTTGTCTCTCTGAGTGCTGGCAGGAGAAGAGCAGAAGAGAAAGACTGCAGACTGTGGCAGCTATTTCAAGAGAGGAGCACACCGGGCCCAGGTGTGTCCCATCCTACTAACAACCCTCCTGCAGAGAGCGAGAGCGAGAGCGAGCGAGAGCGAGAGAGAGAGAGAACGGGGGCAGGGAGGACGGGTCGTCACATTGTAAAATTTAATGACATTTAATAACTAAAAACTATCCAGATAATCTGCGAGGTGTAAGTATAAAGTATAACTAAGAAAAACATTAGATGTGTCAACATACCAGAGTATAAAGGCTGGCTTTTTTTTTTTTTTTTTATGTACACCAAGAAACATTTGTTCGATTGATTGCTGAAGGTCATCACATTGGGTACCAGCAGAATTTTAAAAAACAACAAAAACATAATGATGTTTTTTGGGTAGTAAATATCAAGAGTTCCAAATTTAAGTTCATCTGAAGGCCAAATGCTCAACAAATTTGCAGCAAACAAAAGACAATGACATTCCGACTTAATTCTCACAGCTGGCAAGAAATAATTCCTAAAACAAACAAACAAACAAACAAAACAACAACCTGGGAGACTGGATAAAACAAAGAGAGAATATGGCACACAAAAAGCTACAGCAAAGCTAATGTCTGCAGGAGGTGATGGGCCATACAGATCATAGAACCTCAGTTATACATTTGATTATCAGACTACAATATTAGCAAACTACTTTGTAGAATGCTCATAAAATACTGTACCATCAGTAGACCACTGTTTGACATCATGTACCCACTGCTGCACCATGTTCTCAGGACACCCAACTTCACTGCTCAAAAAGTTCATTAGTTCTTTATAAATGAGATCAAAAACCTGATCCTGTCACATGGTATCTGGTCAATACCTTGATGTATCTGCTGGATAAGGCAAGATGAAGGCCGTCCTGCTTCCGTCTGTTCCACCCAATTGCGTGGATTGTCAGCATGTCATTCCTGGCTTTTTAACAGCACATATTATAAAAAGCAGGACAGTGTCATCAGTTGTCATGGTATTTCAGTTCAACACTGCATTGACAACTGAGCTTTAATTAATGACAAGACTGAGTTTTATTAATGTAATATAATACTAGGAGAATATTAAAAATTTTGCGAACATTCTTTTATCTCATACTGGATAAAGTATTAAAATGAAAAAAGAAAGCACAAAAGACAGGTTTCAAAATATTATATTATATCATATTATATTATAAGAAACACTTACCAGATTTTGTCATATACTTGGTGGTGAGGGCGCAACAAGAAAGGTAGCTGTTTACCATTTCCACCTCCTCCCCTGCAGTTGCGCCAGCACACTACTGGTGTGTGTGTGTGTGTGTGTGTGTGTGTGTATCAAATGCCACCAGCATTTTTCTAATCCAATTGGAATTTTCATTATAACTTCCCACAGGAAACACCTACAGACATGGGACCAGGCTTGCCAGGGAGCTGATGACCTGACCTGCAAGCTGGTATTGGTCTAAGGTTGCTAATACCATCTCTGTGCAATTTCATGCATACACTGTACAAAAAAAGTACCCATGGGACCATGTCAGATCAACTCAGAATGCTCTGAAACATGTTCTAAACCACTTTCTGGAGAACAATTTTGGGCTGTGACACGAGTGTCTATTGAGTTCAGATTTGTAGCTATGTAACCCTAGCGCATAGATACAATTGTCAACTCTGGACACATACATCATAGAGAAGAAAGATGAACACATTGTGCACTTGAACAGTTAACTTTTAATAAAGAAAACATGAACACATGAACACAGAACAAAGAACAAAAAAATAACAAAACAAATTATCTCTTCTGCTCATCGCCACTCTTGCTTTTCACTGGCGTGGTTTCACACGACGTGGAGGTCCCAGACACCACAGAGTAGGGTGAGGGGCTTGACACCGGCGATGAATACGGGGTCCAGTATGGTGAGACGTGGCCCATGCTCTCGCATGCGGACCAATAAACAGACGTTGGACTGTCTGACGAAGAGGGACCAGCCTTCTCCTCACTTGGGATGGAGGGACCAGCCTCCTCCTCCCTTGGGACGGCAGGACCTGCCATCCCTTCCCCTGGGATGGCAGGACCAGGCTTCTCCCCTGGGACGGCGGGACCAGGCTCCTCCTCCCCTGGGACGGCAGGACCAGGCTCCTCCTCCCCTGGGATGGCGGTGGTGATCAAGGTCCCATCGCCGAATCTCACAAGTTTGGCAGAAACTTTTGAACGGTAAGTCCTAGAGACTCGGCGGTGGAGCCGTTGGATTCAGAAGGCCCAAAAATGGGGGGGTAGGTCAAGGTCCCACGGCTCTATGTCCTTCCGATGAGTCGTACGTACGGAGTTAGGGTTACCACTCTCATTGACTTACATGGCTTCCAGAATTGTATCTATGGACGTCCAGATTTGTATCTATTTTTTGGATCACGCCTAGATACATTCTGGGAATATGTGTCCTCCCCAGTAACTTTGCACAGGAAACACCTACAAACATTAAAGTATGTGTACCACTTACCAAGTAGTTCAGGGATTTTCTGTTTGGCCTTTGAGAGGAAACGCATTTTCTGGAAAAACAATTGAATATCGACCGTATGTCATTAGTTTTTTTTCTGACAGCTCTATCATCGTGTTATACATTACATATTACATTCATTCCATTTACCAGCTTCTTGGATGAGGGGCGAAACATAAGACTTTTCAATAAGTCTATTTGCTTTCAATTTAATCTTTTCCTGAAATTCCGATTACCTGATTTTTTCCTCAGGACCTGCTGGCAATGGGCGACCAACTTGGAGCTGACATTTGACTGCAGGCGCTTCAGTTCGTAGAAGAGCTTGCTGATGTCAGCTGAGGTCAACTTGCTCTCCTTCCTAAAGCAATTCTCCACGTGCCGGAGATAATGCACAACGTTTAGCATCATATTTTTGATGCTTGTGACTTGGTAGCCTCTCTCCGACAGGTAGGTCGGCCATCTGTAGACACCAACACAAAACAAGAAGGTTTAAGTCTGGGCAAAGAGATGGAGTGAAGGAGGAAGACGGACCACCCTTGAATGTGACATTTTCCTTGACACCCATTACTAGTGTATGAAAACAGGGAAAACCCTAAACTCTTAGCCACCTGTGAACAACTGAAGGCCCGCAGCAAATAGAGTGCATGTTCCAGAACAATGTATACAACCTTTTTACATGGACTCTGACGAACATGTGGTGGCTGGTGAAATGAACATGAAAACACTTTGTTTATGTCTTTATGGTCATTTATTTGTCATTCAAAATTTAAGAAATATAAGGAAAAATACTTACAAGCGCAACCTCATCACGTTGTTCAAGAACAGCAGGTTGTCACTGGTGTCACTGGTGACCCTGAATGGTCGGCGGACAACATAAATTTTAAGAAGCGCAAGACATGGCTCCGTGCCAGACGGGCATTGTCCTTTGCCCTGGGGTTTGCTCGACCGCTACAGTGGTACTGTTCAAAGTCCACCAGGATTCTCCCTGCAGCACAACGTGTGAGTGTCAGTTTCAGCTTGTATCAATTACAATGACCTGGACAAATGAGAACAGTCATGGACAAATCTATGTCAATATCACAGCTAATACACATAAAACATACATACCATAGAGTGAACACCTGAGGTCGGCGAGGTTTTGTTCCCCCTTTTGTGCCGATCCAGTGTGGGGAAAAGGTCTTTTTTGTGGAGTGAAGAGGTGCTGGACCTTCTTCTCCAGCTTCTCAACTCTGCTCAAAAGACCTTCCATTTCCTTATTCAGGGAAGCGCAGGCGGAACACGAACTGCCAGTAACACTTACCGACATCGATCCCAAACCAGAGCTATCCCCACATGTCACTGCCAATTGCTGGCGCTCAGGCAAGTCAGGTGCCCCCAGCGAAGCACCTGGTGAAGTCGTCTCTGGCCTGGGTGGAGGTGGGAGAGGAACAGGTGACGATGTAATGGGCTGCTCCTCCAGCGCCAGATGCTCAAGCCCCTGACAATAACAAGAGAACAGAAACAAAAAACAAATGCATGAAAACAGTTTAAAAGTGCTTTGCACGGTCTAAGACTAGAAAACATGTCTGTCTTCCTTCCATAGGTTGTAGAGACTAGGGATAGGGTTACACAGTCAAATTTTCACTACTCCCATTGACAGAATTACATCTATGGACTTGCAGATTTGTATCTATTTTACATGTCACCCATAGATACAATTGTGGAAGATGCATCTTGCCTGATGACTTCCCGCAGAAACATCTACAGACATGGGACTAGGCTCGACAGACAGCTGATAACCTGGCCTGCGAGCTGATATTGGCTTGATATGGCTTCCATATACCATTTACCAAAAAACTGTGCAAAGTGTTTACCTCTGTTTTTGCGACATCCACCTCTGCGTTGGGGATTCCCTCTTCGTTTTCCTCCTCAGACTCAGGTGGTGGTATTTCACAGTCCTTGGGATCTACAGAAGATTAATTTCAAAGTGCATGAGTACTAGTTGTAGTAGAAGTAGGAGTACTAGTAGTCATACTCACCTAATTCAAAATTAGTCCCGATGTTCAAGGCAGAGACCATCGACACGTCTGGGTTCAAACGCCTGAGGACCGCGAGCTGGCGGACAAAATATGTCCGCTTCACCTGAGTGACAATGTCCTGGCGGTCCTACGAAATATTACTTAGTTACATTCAACAGTATTCTCACAAAATACCATAGTTTTTGCCTGACGTAAGACAACATAAGTGATTTGAATGAAATTATTAAACTTACAACAGGATCGTGGATCCTATAGACCTCAGCCAAGTGCTTGTCCAACCTGGCTAACTTCTGTTTGTCGCACATGGGGCAATCTAGTGGTTTGTCAACACTGTGGGAGGAAGTGAGGTAATTGAAAAGCCAAAGAAATACAAAATGTTCCATATAAATTAAAAATGAGAATTGACTTGTCTTACCGTGCACTCCCATATTTAAGCAAGAGCTTACGCTCTTCCTCATTGTTTATGGTGTGAGACACCATGAAGTGCTGGGGCAGGTTTCGAAAATCCTTGAAGCAGAGCCCACACAATCTCACCTATAAAGGAAAAAAAATTGACATGATGTAGACTGTACGTTTTTTTTTGTTTTTTTTTTAATATGGTGTCATGGCATATTAATAACTTTTACCATTTTATCCTGTTTTCCTATGTATCTGAATAATGAAATAAGCCTACCCTACTCTAAATCATGTGAAGACCATAGACCCAAATTTGTATGTACTTACCTTCTCCATCGTTGCTTTCTCTTGTCTTTCAGAACTGAAAAGAAAAGATTGAAAGAAGAAGAAAAAATTTATTCAAATAGATACAAATCTGGAGTTTCCTGACAAAGGATAGATAGGGATATGGAATGCTAAAAACGGTACCCAGATTTGTATCTATTTAACAGCATATTAGCACGCAAATGAGCTCATTTTTTAAAACATTATAAAATGCTCAATTTCAACTAAAACCACACAAACCAGGTGTGAGTAGCTGCATAACCACTTCATACAAGAGTATATATGAGTTTAACCGTGGTCAACAAATCTGTAAATGACATACATGGTAAAGGTATTTTGAGTGAAATTTTTGAGGCCCCTGACCCTAACCCAGGGCCCTTATTCCACAAATTGTCCCCTCCATATTTCCATCTATGAGTTTCTCCAGATTCCATAAATCAATATATTTACATATTAAATTCTCTCACACTGATGATGCTGTAGCTTTACGGTAAAACAAGTTAGCAGGATTCTGCTGGTGATTCAATATACAGTGAATAGAATGTAATACAGCACCCTAAGAGACACATTTCTTGAATGCTAAAAAAAATTAATGTATGTTGTAGACAATTCTCAGTGCTGTGTAACACAGTTTGAACCAGCTTCCTACCTGCTTCCGTTGCCGAGTTACAGAGGTTAAAAGGTCGGAGAAATGAGACTTTTGACGGCTCCTTACTCGGGAACGGAGCGACATAGGAGGGTGGTTCTGTCACACTTGTGCACCGTTTTTCAAGGGCTTTCACGTGGCATGGGCCATTCAGCTCTGCGAGTGACTTTGTGCAAAAGTTGGTGCCACGGACCTGAGCCTGACACATGTGATAGAGGACAGAGAGACCTTTGCAACACAGTTTCAACCAGCTTCCTACCTGCTTCCGTTGCCGAGTTAGAGGTGATGGAAGGTCTAGGCTGTGACACTCCCATTGACTTATATAGTATCCAGAACTGTATCTATTCCCATCCAGATTTGTATCTATTTTTACGTTTCTCCCCTAGTTAGCATTGAGGAAGGTGTTTCTTGCCTGATAACTTCCCCCAGGAAACACCTACAGACATGGGACTAGGCTCAACAGACAGCTCACGAGCTGGACTGTCAGCTGATATAGGTCCCGGGTTCCTAATGTCAACTCTGTGCAATTTCTTTGGCGTAGAGGCTCGGGGGTGGCACTGTTGGATCCGGGACGCCCACAAATGGGGGGGGGGTAGGTGCAGGTCACGTGGCTCTACCTCGTCCGGCTCGGGAGTTATGGGCCGTAAAATGTCCCAAAAACTACCCCTGGGACCATGGCCGATGGACTCAGAATGGCCCGAAACGTGCTCCTAACCACTTTCTGGAGAACATTTTTGGGCTGTGACACTTGGTCAAATTTTCACTACTGCCATTGCCTTATAAGGGATCATATAACCCTAACCCTAGGTCGTAGAAACTCGGGGGTGGGACCGTTGGATTCAGAAGGCCCACAAATGGGGGGATAGACACGTTTTTGGGCCGTTTGGAGTCGATCCCACTTTTTCCCCCTAGGTGGCGCTATCGACCCTAAACTATAGGGGTGGGTGTGGGGGGTCGGTCCGACCCAAGGGATACCTGAACCACGCCTCTGTGACGTTCCTGGCCGAGGTTATGAACTTAAAACAGACTGTATTTAAATGTGCTCCGTCTCAAGTTCATAACTCTGAAACGGTTGGGTGTAGGGACTTGAAATTTTTTGTGGGTGTGTTTGGGGAGGGGCGGAACCCACCCAAACTGGAAGCGATGCAATTCATCAACCCTAACCCTAAGTTGTGAACGCAAGGTTCTAGAGAGAAGCGGCTAGTAGGGATGGATAGCTCTCCTCGGATTATGCCTAGGGCTAAGTTTTCATGTCTTTAGGTGCTTGCGTTCCTTAGTTATGGACCTTAATTGGTTGGATTTTGGTAACCTTTGTCCCCACTGTAACTCCGCCCCCGAGACATGAAGTTTTTTTTGGCAGTCTTGTAGTACTCTCTGAGCTCTTTCCAGAGCAGTCAACCCCACCTCTCTAGGTGCTTCCGTTGCCAAGTTACGGGCCGTTTTCGGTTGAAAGGGGCAACTTTCAAAGGCCCGTAATTCGGGACCGGAGCAATGTAGGAAGACCACTGAGGCATGTCTGCACACCATTTTTCAAGGTCTTTCGCCTGGCATGGGCCATCGGGTTCTGCGAGTGACTTTGTGCAAAAGTATGTGCCACGGATCCATGCCCGACATATGTGATAGAGCCCGTCGAGCCCTTCGTGACACAGTTCCGACCAGCTTCCTAGCCCCCTCTGTCACAGAGTTACGAGGGTTTGAAAGCAAAAGGTCAAGAGGTCAGATAGATACAAATCTGGGGGCGGAAGAACCCTTTAGCATGTAATTTGGAATCCTTCCCTTAACTCAGCCTTGCGGGGGCGTATCGCCCCGAAAATTGTTTTTCCAGAAACCTCGCGTGTGTCTCCTCTCCCTAGCTGTCCGGGAAGACACCAAAAAATGACTTTGAAGTTTGCATGTGGTAGATAGGGGTACGGAACATGGTTGCTAAAATGGCCCTGTGCTCAAGATAAGGCCCAGACCTTTGAAAACTCAACGGTTCCTGGTACCTCCCACTTGCCTGCATACTATGGGTTATGAATTTTGTCGCTAACGTGCCCTGGGGCAGCCTAGTGGCCAAAAAGAGTCATTAAATCCAAAGTTGTATCTATGGCCATCCAGATTTGTATCTATTTTTACGTGTCCCTGTAGATAGAATTCCAGAAGGTGTTTCCTGCCTGATAACTTCCCCCAGGAAACACCTACAGACATGGGACTAGGCTCGACTGACAGCTCACGACCTGGCCTCTTGGCTGATATGGGCCCCGTGTTCCTAATGCCGGAACCGTATCTATTTGAATGGCTGGCCCCTAACTCTAAACCAGGCTCTGGACCCCCATTTTCGGAGATTCCAGATCCAAAGGTACCACAGTCGAGTCTCTACAGGCTCTGCACCCCCATAATTTGTCTGCACACACACACACACACACACAGAAGTGAACACATCAAAATGTTAGGTGGCTGTGATGTCATCAAAGGGAATATGATGACGTCACAGATCCTGTGCTTTGATCTAGCATAGGCTCTGTGATGCCATCATTGTTAGGTTATAACCCTACCACCATGTCATTATCATACCTCAACATGTTTTCAGGGGATAACTTTTGAAGGGAAGGTGGTAGAGTCTTGAAACCAAGCTCTGCACCCATATTTGCGGACATTCCGGATCCAACGGTACCACCATTGAGTCTCTACGTGGTCGGGAAGTGGGTCAACCAGAACTTTGAGGACTCTGGTGTATACCTTGACAGGTTTTCGGGGATAACTTTTCAAGGGATGGTGGTAGAGACTTGAAACCAAGCTCTGCACCCCCATTTGCGGACATTCCGGATCCAATGGTACCACCATCGAGTCTCTACGAGGTCGGGAAGTGGGTCAACCAGAACCTCGAGGACTCTGGTGCATATCTCAATGGGTTTTTGTGGATTAACTTTTGAAGGGAAAGTGATACAGACTGTAAACCAGGCTCTGGACCCCCATTTTCGGACATTCCGGATTCAAAGGTACCACAATCGAGTCTCTACAGGCTCTGCACCTGCATAATTTGTCTGCACACACACACACACACACACACACACACACACACACACACACAGAAGTGAACACATCAAAATGTTAGGTGGCTGTGATGTCATCAAAGGGAATGTGATGACGTCACAGATCCTGTGCTTTGATCTAACATAGGCTCTGTGATACCATCAGTGTTAGGTGATAACCCTATCACCATGTCATTATCATACCTCAACAGGTTTTCAGGGGATAACTTTTGAAGGGAAGGTGGTAGAGATTTGAAACCAAGCTCGGCACCCACATTTGCAGACATTCTGGTTCCAATGGTACCACCATGGAGTCTCTACGAGGTCAGCAAGTGGGTCAACCAGAACCTCGAGGACTCTGGTGCATACCTCGATGGGTTTTTGTGGATTAACTTTTGAAGGGAAAGTGATACAGACTTTAAACCAGGCTCTGGACCCCCATTTTCGGACATTCCGGATCCAAAGGTACCACAATCGAGTCTCTACAGGCTCTGCACCCCCATAATTTGTCTGCACACACACACACACACACACACACACACACACACACACACACACACATAAACAGAGCACAGACACAAACAGAGCACAGACAACCCCAGGGATTGTCTTTGTCAAGTCACTCTCCCCCTTTCCAGTCTTTTTTTCCCCTCCTTCTCCACATCTGTTCACAGCCTCCTCTTTCTTTCTCTTCCCCTCTCTCCTCTCCTCACTCTCTGCCATCGCTTCTTCTTTTCTTTCTTTATGCTGTCTGCTTTCTTTTTTTTTTTCCATCTCTGGCCTTCCACATAGCAGCTGAGGTCAGAGAAGGTCATTGGTGTGCAGTTTTTATGTCCTCCGCTCCCCTCCACCTGCTCTCCTCTGCCTCTTCTAATCCTGCCCAGGAAACCTGTGCACACCGATGAGGACCTGAGGGAGGACAGGCAGGAGCAGCTGCTCCATCCACACACACTGTATGAACTGATCACAAAAGTCCTCATCCTTCTGCTCATGTAATTACTTACACAAACAATAAGTCATCTGAACTAAATTTAGGAATAACTGTAGCTGATTTATTTAAACATGTCTTCAAATGATGACAGTATTTAAAATAAAAATCTGACAAATGAATCAGTTTTTGTTATTTTATACTTATCCCACGTAAAATAAATTATCACTGACAGGCAGAAACTCAGTGGTGCTGGGTATGAAAGTGTGGCAGAAAAGCTCAAATCTTCCGTATCCTAGGAGTATAAAAATCTCAGAATTATCAGCAAATGTCTTATTGATCATTTCAATAAAAATTCTACCAACTGTGACTTTACTGTAATTTAACTTAAAATGTAAAATTTTGAAAGATCTGGGACTGATCAAGGTTTGAATCACATTATTTTCATAATTAGGCTTTAAGTTTTCATGCAACACAAACATAATAAGTATAATAGTAGTATCATTAAATGACATTTTTTGTCACGTTATAGTTTAAAATCTTGGAAGTGATGGAGTTCTCTATCCAGAGGTTCCATTCAAATGACCCAACAGCTTTTCCTTTGTACTGCTACCTTTTTTAACATATTTTAACACTCACTGTATTTTAACATTTATGATCATAAATATTTGCTGCAACATTTTAGATCTTTTTTTAATCATATTATTTTAAAGTAATCTCAAATTAACTTATACAATGTTTTTTTAACCATGCAGCCTAATGTTTTCAGTTATGCAAAGCTTTTAAATTATGCAATGTTTTTACATATGCAATATTTTTAAACAGTGTTTTTAAATATGAAATATTATTAAACCATCCAATTATGAATTTCGGCTACAGCTAAAAATCACAATAAAATTAACTTTTAATGTTTTATCTTTCTCAATTTGTGACCATAATGAAGCACTTTAAATGCATTTAATAAACAACCAACAGTGTAAAATCATACCATAACCATTTCCTTTTTTCTTTTTTTTTCTTTTTTTTTTTTTTTTAGCAAACATCACATTAATAGCCTTCACAAATATTCAGAAAATAAATAAACAAGCCACGTGGCTATTTAAGAGTTAATCATGGAGTCACATGTTGCTGGGCAACCTACCGTGGCTAAGCTAGCATTAGCACAAACACTTGACTTTCAGCAGTGACACCTGCAGAGAACAGTTGGTGTCATTTTAAAGTCTCCATCTTTTGTGGGAGTTTCTGCTCTGCTCAGGCCCACCGACGGTCACAGACAGGTGAACAAACAGCCTCTCTTTCTAGCGGCGTCTGTATTTCCACTTCTGGTCGTGTTCCACTCTGAGGCGTGCGCTGCTTTTTACTGTCCGGCCAGCACACGGGGGCGCTCGCAGAGTCGTTCCTTCCAGCCTGCTCTCTCAGTGGTCCGCGTGGAAGCTGTTTCTTATTGTCTGTTTATTTATCCTCTTTTATTCATACAGTCCATATTCCTCCTAAATGACGTTTTCATTTTCCTCTTCCTCTAAGTCCCACCATTATTTAAGGCTTAGGAGTTTGACTTGACATTTTATTCAAAGTAATTATGGTCAAATAATGACTTATGCAATTCCACATTTTTGGAAAATAGAGAAAATAGAATTTGAAATCTAACTGGTATACTAACACACAAATATTCTATAATATTTATGTGTTCATATTTATCAAGTATTGCAACAGAAAGGTAACGGTACATATAATAATGGTATCATTAAATGATACTTTGTCATGATTTGATTTCTGTCAGAAAACAACTAAATATAGCCTGATATATGGTCAAATAATAACTTAGGCAATTCAAAATGTTTGGAAAATATTTTAAAAAATGCTAACACAGCAATATTTCCTAACAGTTTAAAGTCTGGAGGACGATGTTTTATTTCACCTCCGTGGTATAATTCAGGTGTAAATAACTTCAGAAGCATGTAGCTCGCATATGTGCTCAGTTTTATTCTGTTTTTTGTCCACTCTGCAACATATTGTGATGAAATATGAATATATAATGGCATTTTGTGAGATCTGAACTATCTTGGTCATATTAGTAGGGCTGTAATTAAATGTTAACTTATAAATTTACTACCAGAAGAGAAAAAGTACTTGTCTTATTTTGTACATAAACTTACAGTAATATTGTGAAAAAATGTGAACCTATCCTTTTATTTTTCACTCTCAACTCAGATATGGGGAATTTTCTATAAACCACTGGATCCATTCATTTATTACATCAAACTCATTGCATCATTTACAATAAAGCCTAGTAAAAAAAATTAACAAAAGAAACACTAAACTTAAATAAAAGGCATAAATATGAATAAAACCTTCAGAATAAATAAAACAGTTGATATTTAAAGTATGAAGAAGTGTAATTTGATCAATTTAACAATTCACCCAAGGGACAAAAATTAGGTAAACTGTCTACACCAAATACTATATCTATAAATATTTTCTATCTCTGTTGACATTCCAACAACCCATTTTAAGCTGCTTTTTGTTAAACATCAAGTTACCTTTGAAATAAAGAACAAGAAATATTTCAGATGTATTAGTTCATTAAATGTTGACTTTCAGTGTGCTTTTAATTATTTATTTACACATTATATATTTTTATGGTTATGACAAGAATTTTTCTATAAATTTTATTCCCTATACAACAGCACATTTATGCAGAGTGTGTGTGTCCAGTGTAGTGAAATCATGTAATGCCCCTACAGTACAGCAGTGTCAGTCACACAGTGTCTCCACAGAGCAGCAGCTGCCAGATGTTTATGGATGCTGATGATAGAAATTTTGGATTAGATTAGATTGACCTTTATTTTCTCCCTAAGGAGAGATTTGTTTTGGACAATCTAGAGAAAATAGGCAACATGGTCACACAAATGTACAATCAAACTACAGTTAACATAGACAGTCATCCCCAGATCCATGCAACCTAAAGAGCCTCCTCACTGTGACCTGGAGAGAGGATGGGGGCAGCATGCCAATTATTTTTCCAGACCCTCTGATTAGGATTTGGAGTTGTGACATTGTCAGAACGAATAATGGATTCAGTGTCTGCTCTGCTGAACAATAACATCATTCTTTTATCAGCTCCTTGACAGAAAATGCTGATTTTTGAACATATTCAACATGAGGCCACTGCAACTGAGAATGAAAATACCTCAACTCTCTCCCTGTTAATGATGACTGATCGTCAACAGATAAGATAGATTTTTATGTTATAGTATTTTGATATTATTATGATGACATACAAACAAATTCATTATGTTATAATGTCATAAGATGGTTATAACGTTTCACGTTATAATAAGGCAACTTATATTAGTGTTGTCACAATACCAGTTTCTAATTTTGATATGATACCTTGAAAAATATCCAGACGGATACCATTTTTGATACCACAGAGAAAAGTTGACTAAAATTGAGGGCATGAAATTAGATGTTCCTTAAAAGACAAGAATAAGAAGGTTATAGCATGACAGTGACTATAGAAAATGAGACTAGTGACATTACTATGACAACTGCAGTGATGTGAGTGTGTCAACTCACAGTCAGAGAGAGGACAGAGTGAGAAAATGCAACTGATACCAGCGTATCAATACTTTGAAAAAAAATAGTACTGAAAGCATTTTAAATATTCTGTATCAATATTTATTGATATATCCAGAGGTGGTAAAAGTTCACACTCTGTCTGAACAGGAGGGCGTCCACAGGAACCTGCCAAAACAAACCAAACATGAACTCACACATTTGTCTGGTTCCCAGGTGAGATGAAATATTGATGTCTACATGACATCAACAAATTAAACATTAGATATTCACCTTTAATATGAGAGGGTTAAACCTCATGTTGACCTCCTACCTCCTCTCTCTTCTCCTCTCCTCCTCCTCTCTCCTCTCCTCCTCTCCTCTCCTCCTCCTCCTCTCTCCTCTCCTCCTCTCCTCTCCTCTCCTCTTCCTCTCTCCTCTCTCCTCCTCTCCTCTCCTCTCCTCCTCCTCTCTCCTCCTCTCCTCTCCTCTCCTCTCCTCCTCCTCTCTCCTCCTCTCCTCTCCTCTTTCCGTTTCCGGTGAGTGTGAGTTGTGGTGGCGGACGTGCGAGTGGCGCGGAGTTTGAAGAGTTGTCTGTCCTTGTTTTTTACGGGTTTCACTCTGACTTCTTCATCTGTCTTATGTACATGATCAGGTAAGCTTTTTTTCAATATTGTTTTGAGTATTGGCTGAGTGATCAGTGGTTTTGTCCGGTGCTTTTTCGGGAGGAATGGCGTCCTCCGAGACGCCACCTCCGTCTATCCGGCAGGGAGTGCGGATAGTGCCGCCGGATAGTTTTGTTACCGTGGAGGAGGTTCTGCTGGCTGCCGGTGAGCAGGTAGGACATGACAATCTTTGTTTTGCATCGCGAATGAACAAAGCTGTGTACGTGTTTTTGAAAGATGAGCCTCATGTGTATCAGCTGATAGAGAGCGGCGTGTTTATTAGGGACTCTTTTGTGCAGGTATCCCCGCTGTCAGTTCCCTCCACGCGGATCACCGTGTCCGGTGTTCCGCCGTTTATACCTAACGAGTCGTTAGAGAGCGAGCTCCGTAGGTTCGGCAAGTTTGCCAGTGGATTTAAGACGGTGAGTTTGGGATGTAAGGATCCAAAGCTGAAGCATGTGCAGTCTCTGAGACGGCAGGTGTTCATGTTTTTGGATTCACCTTCTCAAACACTGGAGGTGTCCTTCAGAGTGAAGCACGGTGATGGCGCTTATATGGTGTATGCTAGTTCAGGACAGTTGAAATGTTTTGAGTGTGGTGATGTGGGACACAAACGTGTTGTGTGTCCGCATAAGAGGCAGGTGTTCCACCTGCCGCCCGCGCCGCTGACTCCGAGGCGGCTGATGCCACGGTGGCCACTGACGCCGCGCGCGGTGCTGTGGCAGCTTCTGGTGTCTTGCCCTGTGCTGCGGTGGCGGATGACGCTGCGCTGACCGCCGCGCCCGACACAGCGCCAAATACCGCTGCGGTCCTTGAGCCCGAGGCTGAGTCTGTGGCCGCCAGTGCGGCGGTGGAGCGCGGTGCTGTGACTACAACAGCTAGTAGATCTCATGACAGGGAGGAATATGTCCAGCCTGAGCAGCAGGCTCCTGTGGAAGCAGAGAACCTGGGCAGCTCTCAGTCTGCAGGCACTAAGATTCTGTCTCAGCCTGAGGAGGAAGCAGCTTCTACAAGCTCTGCAGGCATGGAAAACGTCATTACCAGTGAAGTGCTCAATAGCCAGGTATCATATGAGGGAGATGATATGGACTTTGGCTCAGAGTCAGATACTGTATCTGTGTGTGAAAGCAACAGGAATGCAGATGACCTCTATTCTTTAGATGACATAAACAATTTCCTTGATGTAACTTTTAAAAAGTCTGTTAAAGTCAGTGATTACTTTAGTGATACTGATAAGTTCATCAAATCTGTGGACATACTGAAAAGACTGGTTGGTTTTGATCTTTTGGATGAAAAAAAAAACGTTTTCGCCTGAAGAAACACATTACAACTTTGAGAAAAGCAAAAAACAGTAGACCTGCTCGAAAAACGAAAAAAGTAACATGATCATGTATCTCTCGGTGTTTTCCTCTCTTTACTGTTCTCTGCTTGTTTCTTCTTGCCTGTTTCTCCTCTCTCACCTTTCTGTGCAGAACCTTAAAATATGGTCTTTAAACATTAATGGTGGGAGGGACAGACAGAAAAGGGCTTTAATTTCTGAAGTTTCTACTCAGAAAAAAATAGATGTGCTTTTTTTGCAAGAGACACATACAAATCCAGCAGATGAGGTAGACTGGGGTTTATGGTGGGAGGGCTCATATTCTCTTAGCCATGGCACCAACTTCAGTGCAGGGGTAGCTGTTCTGTTTAGATCAACTGCAAATGCAACAGTTTTATCTTCCACTGAAGTGGTGAAGGGTCGACTGTTGATTGTTAGGGCTGAAATAGAAAGTTCTTTGTTTTGTTTTGTTAATGTGTATGCCCCAAATCAAGGGCCAGAAAGAGTAGGGGTTTTTACCTTGCTAAAAAATGAGCTGATTAATTATCACCAGGATCAGTTGATTATTGGTGGGGATTTAAACTGTACTCTAGATTTTACAATGGACAGGACGGGTGAGGAGCCCCACCCACAGTCATCTCAGAGTCTTAATAGCGTTATCACACACTTGGATCTGTTAGACACATGGAGGGTTAAACATCCACAATCCAGGCAATATACATGGGTGAGGGTTAGTAACAACAGGGTGAGTGCAGCCAGATTAGATAGGCTCTATATCTCCCAGAATCTCAGCTCTAGACTAATTCATAGCAACATAAATCCAGTTGGTTTCACTGACCATCATTTTGTCAGCATAGATTTGGTCAGTTCACCAGGTGACAGGGTTAAGTCCCACTGGTTTTTTAATAACAAACTTCTGCAAGACAAATTTGTGTTTTTTGTCAGCAGTACACCTCCCATTCCACTGCTAAAATCAAGGCAGCAGTTCAGGAACTTGAAGTCAGTATTAAAAACATTGAGGAAGGGTTACATAGGGACTCTGATCCTACCATGGGTCATGTGCTGCAGGAAAAGAGGCTCAAGTTGAGCTCCTTCCTGCAGGAAAGAGTCAAGGGGGCCCTCGTCAGGTCTCGTTTCCTCCAGCTAAAGGACATGGATGCCCCAACTTCTTTTTTTTTCAATCTGGAGAAATCGGTGGCACAGAGGAAGCAGATGACCTGCCTTAAGCTGCCAGGAGGCAGAGTGACCACAAGTCCTAGTGAGATGAGGAGCTATTCCATACGCTGAACTCTTCAGGGCGGAGCAATGCAGCATGGAATGTCGTGAGGAGCTCCTGGAGGGGCTTCCTCAGCTCACCCTGGAAGAGAAAGCTGATCTGGACTGCGAGCTGACTCTGGAGGAGTTGACAGTTGCTGTCAACCAGCTAGCGTCAGGACGGGCACCTGGGATCGATGGTCTCTCTGCTGACTTTTTTAAGCGATTCTGGAATATTCTTGGTCCTGATTTGCATTCTGTTTTGCTGGAATGTTTTAGAGCAGGATCTCTCCCTGTCTCTTGTCGACGAGCAGTACTTTCCCTACTGCCCAAAAAAGGGGATTTGGCCTTACTTAAGAACTGGAGGCCAGTTGCCCTGCTATGTACAGACTATAATGTGCTTTCTAGAGCCTTATCAAATAGACTTAAGTACATCTTGGACATAATCATTCATACAGATCAAACATATTGTGTGCCTGACAGGACTATTATGGACAACATTTTCCTCATTCGAGATGTCATTGATGTGTGCAGATCTTATAATAATGTCAATTTTGGTATTGTGTGTTTGGACCAGGAGAAGGCTTTTTGTTTTCTACACTCAGGGCTTTTGGTATTGGTGATGGGTTTCTAGCTTGGATTGGTTTATTGTACAGTAGTGCTCAGTGTTTAGTAAAGACAGGGGCAGGGCTGAGCTGGCCAATCCCTGTGCAGCGAGGGATACGACAAGGCTGTCCTATATCAGGTCAGCTTTAGTTTAGCCATTGAGCCCTTGCTATGCAGGTTGAGGGGTCGGCTCAGTGGTCTCTCACTGCTTGGGTCCTCGGATCTTGCTCATCCTCCTACTGTTTCGGCTTATGCAGATGACATCAGTATTTTTGTCACGAGCCAGGGGGATGTTCACTGTTTGCAGGACACCCTGTCCCTGTATGAAAAGGCCTCATCTGCACTGGTGAACTGGGCGAAAAGTGAAGCTTTGTTGGTGGGACAGTGGAGGGATCAGGCAGTGCCCAGTCTGCCTGGAGGTCTTGAGTTGGGGAAGGAGGGGCTGAAAGTGTTGGGGGTGTTCTTGGGCACAGAAGGCTTTCAGGCAAAGAACTGGGAGGGTGTCAAGGAGAAAGTGTGCGCGCGGTTGTCTAAATGGAAATGGTTGCTACCCCAGTTGTCATATAGGGGAAGAGTTCTGGTTGCCAATAACTTGGTTGCCTCGGCCCTTTGGCACAGGTTCAATGCTTTGACACCACCAAGAAGCCTGATAGAGGATATTCAGAGAGCCATCGTGGACTTTTTCTGGTCTGGTAAGCACTGGGTCCGAGCAGTAGTCCTCTATCTGCCTGTAGCTGAAGGGGGACAGGGGTTGATTAATATTCAGTGTAAAATTGCCTCCTTTAGACTCCAGACTGCACAAAGACTCCTGTATACCTCTGGCCCAGGCTGGCTTGATACAGCTAGGCTACTGCTGAGGAGAGCTGGGCGCTTGGGCTACGACAAACAGCTTTTCCTGTTACAACCTGAAGATGTGGTTCTTGCTGGACTGACACCATTTTACAGCTCTGTGTTGCAAGCATGGCAGATTTTCAGGTTTGCTCGTACCACAGATGAGACTCCAGGTATGTGGTTGTTTGAGGAGCCTTTATTTTTTAACAACTTTTTAAGGACGCAGACATTGCAGTCTGCCAGCCTGCGAGCAAGTCTCAGAGAAGCTGGCTGCACCAAACTGGGCCATCTAATGAAGATGACAGCAACATCAGTGGACACTCTGAGAACGAGGAGCAACATCACCTCTATCAGGCTTATCAATAGAGTGGTGGAGGAAGTCCGTGCTGCCCTTCCACAAAAACTGAGAGCGTTTGCAGGGAACTGCACTTTATGTGACCAGTGGACTGAGAACAGTGAATACAGTTTTCCCTCTCTGCTCATCACCCCAGCAGTGGGGGCGTGGCAGGAGGGAGGAGACCAGCTGCTGTCGTTCACAACTCCTCACCTGAACAAGCTAAAGGATGCAGGGAAAAAAGCAATTTACCACGTCTGCGTCAAGGTTCTGAACCTGCAATCTTTGGCAGGGTTGAAGGAGTCGAGGTGGACTGAGTTTTTTGGCACAGACGTTTCCCCGAAAGGCAGCTGGCGGTCCCTGTACAAGCTGCCCGTTGAAAAGCGGACAGCAGACCTCCAGTGGAGGGTTGTGCATGGTGCAATAGCTACAAACAGACACAGAGCGCACATGGATCCGGGGGTAGGGGAGGAGTGTCTTTTCTGTGGTCAGACTGAAACTTTGGCACATTTGTTTGTACAGTGTCCTCGGCTGTCAGCTCTTTTTGAACTATTAAGAAGGTTGTTCCAGGGGTTTGGTGAAGTTTTTTCTTTTGGTTTATTCATCTTTGGTCCGAAATACTGTGCCAAGAAGAAGATTGTTCATTCCATGATAAATTTTGTCTCTGGTTCTGCCAAGTTGGCCATCTGGCTGACACGTAGGAACCGCGTTCAGAATGTCGGCAGTGTGGAGCCGGTTCCGGTTCTGGAGGGCCTGTAACAGGCTAGACTGAGAGTGGAACATGCCTATTATAGGATGACAGACAATATGTTTGCTTTTTGTCAAACATGGACTGTTGGGAGGGTTCTGTGCTCTGTGGGGGAGGATGAGGAGTTGATTATGAATTTCTGATTGAAGATTTTTGTTTTTCTGGTTTAATGGTGGTTGTTATTGTTGTACATTAGGCATTGCATTGGTTCAATAAAGGGATTTTGAAAACCAAAAACCTCTCCTCTCCTCTCCTCTCCTCTCCTCTCCATTCCTCCTCTCCTCTCCTCTCCTCTCCTCTCCTCTCCATTCCTCCTCTCCTCTCCTCTCCTCTCCTCTCCTCTCCTCTCCTCTCTAAACAACAAATAGCAACAAGGGAAAAGTTAAAAATTTGACATAATTTTGACAAACATGAATTATTGATCACGACATGACTGTTGAAATTAAGAAAAACATTAGATATTTACCTTAATATGAGAGGGTTTAAACCTCATGGTGCCCTCCCACCTCCTTTCTCCTCCTCTTCTCTCCTCTCCATTCCTCCTCTCCTCCTCTCCTCTCCTCTCCTCTCCTCTCCTCTCCTCTCCTCCTCTCTAAACAACAAATGGCAACAAAGGAAAAGTTAAAAATTTCACATAATTTTGACAAACATGAATTATTGATCATGACATGACTGTTGAAATTAAGAAAAACATTAGGGGACTATTACACAAAGAAGCAAAATCTTTTTGGAGCTCAAACTCACAAAACTCTAAAATAAAAGTGCACATAGCAGTGATAAATGTCAGTAATGATGATAAATGTTCTTTTCCATATTCATGACAAAATGAAAAAACATAAATGTAAAAAAATGGTGAATAATAAAAGGAAACACTGAGTTGTTTCAGTGAGACATTTGTGTATCATGTTTGTGCAGTGGACTGCTGTGATTGGTAGAACTTGTGAGGAGCAATGATGATTGGTCAAAAGTTGCAGTTTTGGGAAAAAAAACTGCAAGATCCTGCAGAATTCACAGGGACTGGTTAAATTTGAGTGAACTGTTGTGATCAGAAGACACAACAGTTCAGGGAGAATGATTACTGACTGATTATTGATTTTATTTGAGGTCCATAGAAATTCTCTGAGAAAAACATCAGTGAGTTAAAGGAAATTTTACCAAAACTGACGGTGTTTGTATCTCATAGAAATGGACTTTTAATTTCTGATTTGATAAGATTATGATTAATAAGAGATCAGTTAGGACTTTTGCGTCCTTTGTGGACTACATTAAAATATATTAACAGTCTCAGCAAAAATGTGCATATGACATCTGTAAATACAGGAAAGCACTGAATAAGTTATATAAGAACATTAAAGTGCTTGAAAGATGTTGAGTTCCCTTAAAACTTCCAACCAACTGAATCTAAACCCAGACACATTTTAACACTGCTGTTCTGTGTTCATGTGATGGGGAGCAGTGGACAGTATAGGAGCTTAAAAGAACTGCTGGCATTTCTTGTAAATAAAGGAGGAGGGAGGGGTGGGGAGCTCAGTGCTGCTCTGTGCTGCAGTTTAGTGCTGCTGTTTCATGTCAGTGGTGAGGGAGGGGAGAGCAAGGTTTGAGATCTGCAGTTAACACAGGGAAATAAAACAAGAGCAGACACACAACTGAGACAATCAGGGGACAAACAGTTCATCATGTCAGGGACAGGACTCAGTTAAGGGTCACTAACCCTGAATCCATATTAGATCATGGAAATGTGAGGAATAGTTCACCCAGCAATGAAAACTCAGTCATTATCTACTCACACTCATGCTGATTGAAGGCTGGATTTAGTTTTTCGTCCACAAAACACTGCTGGAGTTTCACAGGAAATGTATTAAGGTGTGTCTTTCCTTCCTCTTCTCAGGAAGTAGCAGAACAAATAATGAGGAGCTGAGGATAGTGATGGTGGGGAAGACTGGAATTGGGAAGAGTGCCACTGGAAACACCATTCTGGGACGACAGTGCTTTGAATCAAAGTTCAGTGCCAAGTCTATGACTGTAGACTGTTCTGAGGGCAGAGGTACGGTGGATGGACAACAGGTTGCTGTTCGACACTCCAAGCCTGTTTGACACCAGGTTTGACATGGACCAAACCACCAAAGATATATGCCAGTGTATCTCTTTCGCTTCTCCTGGACCCCATGTATTCCTGGTGGTCATCAGGCTGGGCAGATACACAGAGGAAGAAAAGCAGACGGTGCAGAGGATTCAAGAAATCTTTGGCCAGGCAGCAGACAGATACAGCATGGTTCTCTTTACTGGTGGTGACCAACTTGAAGACATGACCATAGAAGAGTTCTTGGGTGGAAGCACAGACCTGCAGGAACTCGTTGCCAGGTGTAACGGCCAGTACCACGTCTTCAACAATAAGCTGACGGATCACACTCAGGTCAGTGTGCTGCTCCAGAAGATCAGAAATATAGTCCAGAAGAACGGAGGAAGCCACTACACCAACGAGATGTTCCAAGAGGCTGAGAGGGCGATCGAAGAGGAGAAACAACGCATCCTCAAAGAGAAAGAAGAAAAAATACGCAAAGAAAGAGAGGAGATAGAGAGAAAGATTCAGGAAAAATATGAAACAGAAATTAGGAGAGATTAAGAGAGAGAGAGAGAGAGAGAGAGAGAGAGAGAGAGAGAGAGAGAGGAAAGAAAGAGATGAGGAGAGGAAGAGGGAGAAGCAGGAGATGAATGAGGAGAGACAGAGGGAGAGACAGGAGAGAGAGGCAGAGAGACAGAGAGAAAGAGAGGAGAAAGAGAGGGAGATGACAAACATGATGAATAAACTGAAGGAAGATCATGACAGAGAACTGAATGATGAAAGAAGAAGGTTAGAGTCAAGGTTTGAAGATGAGTTTAATCAATTGTTTCCTCATGTAAAATCTGGTGAACTAGTAGTTGAGAGTGGCAGAAGATTAGTTGGAGTCAATCAGCTGGGAAAGACAACTGGGAGTTTGTTTAAATGAGTGGTTTTGAATTCAGGAAGTGTAACCACAGAGGAAACCTCCAGAATCTTCCACACAAGAACATATGAAATGTTTTTAAAAATTATATTTCATCCACTGAGCCTTTCAAAATTCATATTCAGGAATTTATAAACTGTAAGTCGACCCATGTGGTTTACATGTTATCATGTCCCTGTGGGCTAGAATATGTGGGACAGACCAAACGACCCCTGAAACAACGTATATCTGAGCACAAAACTGCAAACGGTACAGACAATATGGATTATTCAACTACAAAACATTATGTTGAAGCTAATCACGGTTCAGCCTCTTCATTGAAGTTCTGTGGGATTGAGAAAGTCACGATACCCACTGGAGGAGGAGATATTCTAAAGAAAGTGGCCCAAAGACAAATGTTCTGCATATACACACTCAACACTATGGCACCAAATTGACTTAATGATGATTTCAGTCTAAGATGTTTTTTGGGTTAGGATTTTGTTTTATTTATTTATTTATGTATTTATTTATTTATGTATTTATTTTCATTTCATTTTTCATTTATTTATTTTATTTTTTTGTAGTTATTTATTTATTCATTTATTTTTCACATGTAAGGTACATGAGGCATAGATAAAGAAAAGTGATTGGTTCTTAAATAATTGGGTCCCGCCCCCAGCTGTGTTCTTTCTCTGACCTTGTGTATATTATCAGATTGAACCTGCATAGTACTACAAACGCTCTGATGAAGGCTTTGTGCCGAAACACGTAAGCGTTTGTTTTTTGTGATGTGAGACAAATAAATAACTGAAATGTGAGTATTTTGTCCTCACAGACTTAAGATGTGCTCCCTTTTTGATTTTTTCACAGTATGTGCATGTTATAATTGTCAGTCCCAATAACAATACAACATATAATTTACATCCTAACTCAACAAAGATTTGAACATTTACATTAATATTTTTATGCACTATAACATAGTAGTAAGCTAGTATGAGGATTGTAACTACACCGGTCCAAGGAAAATAATGGCCACGCATCGTACAGATGTCTTTTTGAGTTTTATTCCATGTCTTTATCCTCCGCAGACACCGTGAAAACTAGAAAAATAAAATACATAAAAAAACAGCATTTGAAAAATAAATCTCTTATTATTTTAAAGTCTCTCAACAAATGTCCAGCATTTAGACAGGCTCAACAATAGACTTTCACATGAATATCTGATATAGACAGGTCCCGACACGTTAGCATAACAACAGAAAACATATTAAATTGTCCATTCAAGGTCACAAATGTTAGAAACAGATACAAACCAAATAAATGTAAAATAACAGTTACTGTGTGAACCTCTTGGATCATGTAGAATATTATGTTGAGGCCAAATGTACTTTCTTTTCAACCATGTTGGCGCTCCGCTCTGTAGGCAACACTTTACTGTTTTTACAGAGAAATTCTTTACAGTGTAATTTTACATCATTAGAACAAAGTTGTCTCAGTCCTCTGATGTCTTTTGTCTTTTGCTGAGAGGTGCTGCCACCTAGTGAGTTTAAAATGTGTCTACAACTGTTCATTTGATCCAAACCTGTTGTCATCATGACTGATGTTGATGATGTCACTGGAGAACAAATATGTTTGTGTATTAAACTGAATAAAGGTGTGATATTAAGACTAAACCTTTGTCAAAGGTGAAATTAATTTCATTCTCAGTGTACAGAGGAGGGAAAAGTGTTACTTCATTGTGCTTTTATAAACCAATTTCATCCTACAACACAGACTGATTGAAGCACTAAAGCCTTGTACTTGTTGTACTTATAAAGCCATGAAAGTCAGTCTACTGACTGCTTTGAATGATGTTTTTATATTGACTTTTTATTTGCTCCCAATTCAGTTTTATACTGCGCTCTGATGGACTGGTGTGTTATTCTAAATGTTCCCATATAAAAAAGAGAAAGCTGCACTCACATGTATATAATTCAATACATTTAATCATGTGTCTGCAGATCAGATGACAGACAGATGATGACTAAATGTATTAAATCATATATAACTCTCACACACCATAAGAAATAAGAATAGTCTATATCTAAGCAGAACATTCATTTAACTGAATACACAAATGTAATGATGGTCAGATGTACTCGTGCTCTACTGATGGAGCAGTGATATTATACAGCCCTGTGTCCAGCTGAAAACATCAGGCACCCTTATGAAAATACCACAATTCAAAATACCCGCTCTTAACTTACGCCTTGAACTGTTTTTAATGTGTGATCAATGTTTTGTGTGACAAATATTTTACTGTGTGTTTTCTTTGATCATTGTAATCTTTGTAAAGTGTCTTTGAGTATCCTGAAAAGAGCTGGATAGAAGAAACATATGATCCTTATTATCATTATTCACACAGTCTGCAGTTTTTTGTTTCTCTTTTGCTGACTGTCCTTCCTGCATGTGGCAGCTGCAGGAGAGTTTCCTTCAGTCTGGATTATGATGGATATGATCTCCTTCTTCTTTATTATTTGTCTAATACTATGGTTTGCTCTTCATTTGTAAAATATGCCTGTGTGCTGTCAGTAGTCTTGTTGATGCTGAGATCGGTGAGATGCTACAAATGCCACCCTGTTTATGTGAACATGTTTGTGTCTATATTGGGAAACCTTGGGGTGACTTACAGAGTTGATAACCAGCTTCATGTGACGGCTTCTCCTTGATGGTCTTTGTTAGATTTAGTCGAGTCAGATCACTCAAAGATACTCTGGGTATGTTGAACCTGCTTCATAGTACAGGCTGCTGCTCCATCACAGGATCAAGCTGTTGCACTTGAGGGGACTGAACTCTGAGCTGACAGGACACAACAAGCAAGACTGGAGCAGGATGAGGGGAGGTGGGCTGTGTATCATGATGCTTCAAACACAAACTCAGTCAAAGATGATGGACAATGTTCTCCACATGTGGAACTTCTTCTGTGAAGACGTCCACCATATTATCATCAACACCTTGAACTTTTTGCTGCTGTTAACATTCAACCTGATGCAAATTAACAAAATGCAATACAGAATTATTTCCTGGATGTTTAAGTGTAAAAGTTGCTTTATTTTATTTAGTTTTATATTTTATTTGGTTCCATTCTGAATTCAGTAGCATGAAGGAACTACAACTCCCATTTTGTTGTGTAAGCCTGTGTTGTATAATGATAAAAATGACCTTGATACCTTGATGTCAGCGCTGCTCAGCCACTTTTCAAACTCATTTCTCTCCTAAAATGTTTGGAAATGAATCTGAGCTCCATCAAAAGCCGTTTTCAAACAAATTCAAAGGTAAATCAGTGATTATTATTATTTTTTAAAAGATTCTGGACATTCAGACCTGCTGAATTTTAATTCAATATTGATCAAATCTTAACTTTAAATATAAGTGACACAAAAGTCTGTTTTAATGAAATGTACCAGGTGCTGTAAGAAACATTAGTATTTGATGCATTATTTCCTAAAAAGAACAGCTGTCTCTTGGGATGACTGTCATTTCCACCACACTGGGTAAAATGTGTAATCAGGGAGGTTTTTTTGGGGTTTGTGTACTTGGTGATCACAGCATCAGTCATTTGACAGGGGACACATGACCAGAGGACTGAATTAGCTCCATGGAGGGAACTGAAATCACAAAATATCAAGGTCATTTTTTTGTTTTGTTGTTGTTTATTTTGATTATATTTAAAGCTAAATCTAAAAAAAGACATTAGCATGCTAATATATCAGCAGATATTTGATATTTGATAAAATGTCATTTCCACAACAGTCATTTTCAACTCTCTGTTGATGGAAAAGAGATATTATGATGGAAATGACTGCCTGTGTTTTAAATGCTTATATAACTATATGTCCTGTCCTCTTCATACGTCTTGCATAAATGGACAGGCAGATAAACTCCATCCCTAATTACCACGCAGACAGCGATGTAACATGTTGACCGTCTTTAATGAGGAAACTGGCAGTAGAGTAACGCTGACAAAGAAAAGAGATACAGTTACAATGTGTCCAAATCCCTATTACAATATATATAAAGGAAGCATTAAGTGCATTAAACAATACAAATAATTTCCAACTATACCACAAGTTGGCCACAGGAAGCATAATGTTGCTAGCACAATATATCTTAAGCATATTTGGCTGTGGCTGACATGAATACACTATGCACATGTTTATCTCCATAAATCTATCAAACATCTCAAATATATAAAAATATACATAGAAATGAATAAAGAATGAAACCAAGGTCTATTTTTACATACCAACGATGCTTTCAAACGCCCGAACACCAGGATGATGTCCGACTAAACAAAAACGCAAGAGCTTTTCCCTGGATCTGACATGGAGAAATATCAGTCGCCTACTGATGATGTCATCACCAAGAGACACACACCATGTGATCTACATGACTGCTATAAAAGTGAACCAGCAGGGGGTGCTAAGTGACAACTAAACATACTGATTAATAAAATAACACGGGTAAAGCAGAACACTATAACTTATATAACTAAAAATATTCTATGTTCAACCAGCACTTGTTTTGTAAAAGAGGAGTGATCTGTTTAAATGTTTCATATACTTTAGTTTAACATTGTGTTTTAAAAATCAAATTTGATTTAATTTATTTATTTTATCTTCTGTTTTAACTAACTTTGATTTAAAACTTGAGGACAGAAGTTTTTGTTTGTTTCATTTAAACTTAAAAATGTATATTTTGTCAAAATTATTTTCTGTTTGATTTCATTTTGAAGTTCTCACAGATCATAAATGTTTGTTTACAGATGTTTCAAGCTAAACATGACGAACTGTCTTTTGTAGTTTCTTTCTACCAACAGAAAATATTTAAAAATCTGAAAATAATTTCCTTTTATACGTTTGCTCACATCTGTCCGTTGCATTTCATTAGATACATTGAAAACACAAAGTATGTCTATAATTTTCTGGAAAAAAAAAAAAAAAAAAAAAAAAAAAAAAAAAAAACGTTTTTGTGGTGTGATGATTTCTTCTGAATGTTTCCAGAAAATGGTAAAAAACAAAACAAAACAAAACAAAACAAAAAAGATACAATATTTAATATTTTCAGCACAACTACTATTAGGAAGTGTTTCTATACATGATGGAGAAATAAAACATATAAACACATTTCTCTAAATAATATCTTAGATTTTCTAAAACTTTTCAGTGCAAAACTGACCATAACTGAAGAATAACCCTTTAACTGTTTGTCCTCAAAAATCACCTGCAGAAAATGTTAATCCTCAATAGTGAAAAATTGGATTTGTTAAAATGCCATGATTCCTGATGAAGACAGTTTTACATTTTGACACACCAAATGATATCATTTACTTACATTTAAGAAGCACATGTCCAAACACATTAAAAATTGAGTGATATAAATAGTTCTTTTCACCATATACATTATATATATATATATATATATATATATATATATATGTATATCTTAGGGGTGGGACTCGATAAAAAAATTAATAGAATTAATTAGAGGCTTTATGATAATTAATCTCAATTAATCGTACTTTAATGGCATAACAAGAAACAACAATTTTCAACTTAAATGGATTTTGCTATATGATTAAACACATGCATACATTTAAACAACAAAATATTGTTTATGTTGCATTCACAGAACTTTATTTAAACTCAGAAGCGTTTTTGCCCGTCTGATTATGTTTACTTGCTCTGATTTGGTTGATTAAGTTCTCTTTCCTTGCTTTTTGTGCTTCTGCACGGTTAAGCAGGCTACGTGTTTTATTTATTTTCTCTGTCTTTATAATCGCGAGTCTGCGCGGGGTCTTTTGTTTTGAAAATCAACCGGATTCTCCCCTGTTTTCCGTGCCTGACTTCCTACCCGTTCGACCTGCTGTGTGTCAAATGACGCGCCATCCGTCAAAAATAGACTTGCTGTGTATTCTTCTCCGTGGAGCGGAGCGCTGAGCCGCTTCTGGGACGCTGCTGAGACGCGCCGCAGCGCTTCTGGTATAAATTACAGCATTGACTAGAATGGCAGCGTATCAGTCCGAGTGCCGCGACGCAGCCGTGCCTGGTGTGAATTAGGTGTCAGTGTGATTGGTGGAACAGGAACTCCTGACAAACTTTCTGTGTTGTCTGGAGTGCAAACTGCGATTTTTTGAAGCGTTTTTTTTCTTTTTCTGTAATTAATTAATCGTGTCTGATGTCACGTCACTGACGTCACGTCACTGATGTGTATATATATACATCAGTATATATATAATACAATACATATATATATATATATATATATATATATATAAATACATCAGTGACGTGCGGTCGGGGAGGCAGAGACTCACCTGACATCATGGAAAGAAAAAAAACAAATAATGATAAAATAAAATAAATGTTGATATTTGCCCACTGATCTGTACTATAAAGTTATACAATTCCAACAATTTTGATTATTTTTTCGTTCAAAATCGCTGAATTTTCGCATTCCGTTCAAATACAGGGAAGAGTCGCACGGTGCGGCACCAGCGAGCTGAGCCTCACCTTGGATTGCGCAATCCCTCACAAACTGTGCTGGCATACCATGCGATTAGAGCGTGTTGCTGTCTCTCTGTATAAAATGTTTTCAACACTTTTATCATACGCCCTGACTTTCCATAGTCTAGCTGATGTATATATAATGTATGTGTGTAACGTGTTTAGTCTCGCTGATCGATCATAAACTGCAGTAAAAGGGCACGAGGTGAGGCAGGCAATACTCTTGCCGCATGGAAGGGGACGCTCGTGAGCTTAGAGAGTCTTCTGTGCAGCCGAAGAGTAAGTGACAGCAAGCTAAAATCTTACCGCTTATTGTTTTGGATAAACTATAATTCCAGTGTTCTTGAAGCTTTGGGCTTTAACCCGGAATTTTGTCTATATTTCAAATGTCGCAGCAAATCTCAGTCCAGCGGATTTCATCCCTCCAGCGCAGCGCATAATTGTTGAGTTGGTGCCATCGTGTTGTGTGTCTCATTCAGATGGTAGAGCAAAAGTTAAGTGCATGAATAATAGGAGGTGCTTGAATTCATGGTTCTTTGTGCTCGCTAACTAATTAATTAAAGCGCTCGTTTTGCTCAGTCAGTAACACATAAGATCATCAAAACACACTCCAGTACACATGGAAATCAAATACTAAGAATAATATAGCAGCATTCTATGACTTTATTTTCCTTTAATGTCAAATGCCAATTAAATATATTAGACTATTGCTGTTTGACAACTGTATTTTTCCTGCTTCTTCTCAACGTTGGGGGGTTGACCTTAAATTAAACATGCGTCACGTAATGCTGATATGAGATATAAAGCATAACCTGTTAACTGCTGCCAATCAAATGGTGAATACGCTACTCTGTTGGGTTCTATTTAATGTGCAAGTGGTTAAGTTCACCTTTTAGAAGACAGTGACTATATGTTGCTGGAAACTTTTTTTTCACGTACTTTGTCTTTTTTGGTTCTGGACTTCAATTTTAACATCTCCGCTGCGGTGCTCAAAGCACCCCAAAAAAAAAAAAAAAAGAAAAGAAACCGGCAATACTTTTGTACAGAAATTGACCCGACTACCCATGACCTTCTGAAATGTACTTGAGGCACTGTTAAAAAAAATAAATAGGATTTCAGATAACATTCAGTTGTGCTTTGTTTTATTCAATATCTATTTATTGAGCATTTTTCAATAATAATTACAGCAACATACATTTTCCTTTATTTATATAGGTAAGTTTTCAATTCACTGGAGTAAGAATTGTATGATTATTCAACAAGAATATCTGTGTTTGGTGAATTTAGGAATACATGGCATTGAAGGAATAATTGTATGTTTATTCAACAAGAATATCTGCATTTGGTGAAGGCAGAAATACATGGTATTAAAACCAGAATTTCTTCATTAGCCTTCCAGGATTGTCCTAAGTAGGTGAACAAGAAGATCCAAGTTGGCAGAACTCTTGTCAGAACTTGTAAACCTTAGTTAAGTCAACAACAGTAGACAAAAGTTGAGAAAACTCAGAAATCTCTTGCATCACGTTGCCGCGAGCGTCAGACGTCTTTACTGCGTTTTGGCTTCAATATTAACATCATGGTCTGATCTTTGTGAATGTAAACTAATGTGGAGAGTTCTTCAATCAAAATGAACTCACATTTGTTTTTACATGGTAGGACTTCATAAAGTATCACAGCTGTTCTGCTGTGTACATCTAGTAGTACGTCATATGGTGCCTGACGATGCTGAACTTTTTTGTAATAAACTTTTTATTATATAATCAAGTCGGTGTCGTTTTTTAATCATCCACACATCAGCAATGTTGAGAAACAACTCTCTCTCTCTCTCTCTCTCTCTCCCTCTCTCTCTCTCTCTCTCTGCAGGCGGTCATGGTGGATTTCTTTTGGGACCGTCTGCACTGGGTCCCACAGAGCGTCCTCTTCCTGCCCAAGGAGGAAGGACGACATGGGCTTGTCCACTTGGCGAGCAGAGGAGCTGCTTTCAGGCTCCAGTTCATCCAGAGACTCCTGACTGGACCTGTCGACCTGGTCTGGAGACCTGTAGCTCGTGCCATACTGGAGAGGTGTGGTGGGCTGGGTCTGGCTGAGTCTCTGTTTTTAATGGATTTAAATGGATGTAAGTTGGACGACCTTCCCTGTTTTTATCAAGGACTGTTTAAAGTATGGGGAATGTTCCGTAAGGACAGACTGAACACATGTGATTCGGTGTTCTGGCTTCTTAGGGAGCCGGTGGTTCACGGGATTCGGCTCCGGTGTGAAGCAGAACCAACCGTGCTCCAGAAACTGTGTGAGGCCAGAATCCTGACACTGGGCCGTGTGGTGGAGGTGTGTGGCCCTCACCTGGACGAAGCCACAGGTCTGGCCTCACGCCTGGGGATCAGGTCGGTCAGGGTGGTCAGCCTCCTGCTGAGAGGCTGGAAACAGCAGCTAACTGACTCTGAAATGTTACTGATTGCTGCTTATTGTGACGGTGTGATTCAGCCTGATGTTAGTGATCCTGTTCCTGATGTGAAAATTGTTCCTGTTTTTAAATGTGGTGGTTTTCTGTTAAAACTGAATAATGTTGCTGATTACAAACTGAGCACCATGACAGGTAAGACAATGTATTATCTGTTAGTGAAATGTTTGAACCAGAACAAACTGAAAGAGAGAGTTGACAGTCCATGGAGAGCTCATCTGGCCCTGACGGAGGCTCAGAGGCCTGAGTGGAGAACACTTTATAAACCACCGATAACAAAGAGGGTTGGTGATTTACAGTGGAGGGTTCTACACGGTGCTGTTGCTGTCAATGCATTTGTTTCTGTCATCAATCCAAATGTTGTTGATAGCTGTCCTTTCTGTCCACAGAGAGAGACAGTTTTCCATTGTTTCTTAGAGTGTGGTCGTCTCTTCTCTCTACTTCAGTGTTTGACTCATATGTTTTCTTTGTTCGATGAGGTTTTCTCACATCACATGTTCATACTGGGTTACAGGTACAACAGGAAAAAGAAAATGAAGTGTCACCTTTTACATTTTGTGTTGGGTCAAGCCAAAATGGCAATTTATCTCAGCCGGAAAAACAAGCTTGAAAATTCATTTGATGTTGACGCAACGATTATTTTTAAACGTATGTTGAAGGTGCGTCTGAAAACTGATGTCAGTTTCTATTTTTTGACAAACAATGTGGATGAGTTTGAAAAGATCTGGTGCTTTAAAGAAGTGTTGTGTTCTGTGAAGGACGATGAGCTGGTTTTTGGTCTTTTTTTGAATTGAGGATGTTTCATTTATTTCATGTTTTTTTGTTCAGTTCATTGTTGAGTTTTGTTTGTTTTGTACTTTTGATTTCGTAACAGTCATGAGCAAATAAAAGTGGTTTGAAAAATCAAAATCTCTCTGTCTCTCTGTCTCTCTCTCTCTCTCTCTCTCTCTCTCTCTCTCTCTCTCTCTCTCTCGTTTCCTTTCTGTCTGTTGGTTGTTAGAATCAGGACAAAGTGGAATTAGAGCCCAAAGTTCAGTTTGCAACAACGAAAATCAAAGAGGAACCGAAGTAAGTAACATGTTGTGTCTGTGTGTCAGTCACCTCTGCTCCGTGTCAGGACCATGGACAGCACAGCTGTCAGGCTGCTACACACAACAGCTCACAGAGCATAGTGTTAATTAATGTTCACAAATTATAATGTAATGTGTGAATAAACTCACAACATTGGAATATTTTCACTATTATTATTATTTGAGGAGCATCATGTTTTAGAGCTGCCCTCAAATGTTCCAGATTAGACTTTCAGGGGAGTTGATGATCTTTTCAGGTGAGCCGAGCTCCTCTTAGCTTCCCCGTAATTAGAAGCATGTTCTTACCTTACCTCTTAATGAAAACCAAGTCCTGTCCAGTCCAACTGCATCTTTTGACCCTCTGAAGCTGTGTGTGTCCTGAGTGTTCTAAAGGCTCCCTGTTATATATGGTTCTAACCAGGTTCTAGAATGTTGACGCGTCATCAGAGGAACATCATCAGAGGAAGTCTGTGACGTCACAGAGGCTGACACACACACACACACACACACACACACTTGAGTACAATCAAAAACAAAAAGGGGCAGATATACATTTATTATGTGGTACTTTTCACCTGGATAAAAACAATCCAACATTAAAAGCCTCCCTGGAATTATTTCTCTCTTTCTAATTATAATCTCCTGCCGTCAACATTACTGACTTTTGTTTGAATGAAAGAGGGGAACTTGCTTGTTCTTGTTACAAAGCGCGTCTAGATGACGTATTTCCAGGATTTGCAGGATCTGAAACGTGATGCATCTTTAATTAGACGTTATAGAAAACAGCACAAAACACTTTTCCTCATCAGATGTTTGTTGTAGGTTTATATATTCTTGTTGATATGGTTCATATGTCAGATTCAGGTTTAACTATGTGACGTTATTCTTTTGGTTGTTTATTCTAATATAAACAGGCGCGCGCTGATCTTTATCTTTACACGCGTCTCGTGTATCCAGAGAAGCAGCCCGATGAAAATTTGATCCCGCGTGTAAGACCGGAAGTGAAACAAGAAAGTGAATTTAAAATGACTGAAATTTGTATCGTGACAAAATGTTGTCGATTTTAACTCACTTTCTTCCATGTGACAATCAGCCTGTTATTTGCAAAGAATAAACCTGCTTCTAGTTTCCGATGACAAGCTGCACATCAACATCCACTGCTAATGAAATGTACTAAATAAATGAAGACAAACAGCAGAGGAAGAGTGTCTTCAGAGAGACAGAGTGAGGACATGTGACAGCAAACCTCAGTCCAGAGGATTTTGTCCCTCCAGCGCACAATTTGCATCTTCCTTGTTAAATAATGTGAAGTATTTCTACACGCAGGTGTCAGACGTGGTGTTGTGTGTCTCATTCAGATGGTAGATCCACAAGTTAGTGTCTTAATGATGAGAGATGTTTGAATTGATGACACTCTGTGATTGTTAAGTGATGAATTAAAGCGCTCCGTGTCCTCGACCCGTAAGAGCAACACAACAAAACATATACACGTGTCTAACATTAAATCTGAAAAATAATATTACACATGCCATTACTATTTTATTTTGCTGTCAAATACTTTCATTAGTGTATGGCTATATTACAAGGACATTTTTCCTGTTGCTGCAATGATGTTTTATTTTCTAAATTTGTAGGTAGGGAAACCTACTGTGTTAATTAGAATGTTTCACAAATAGTTAAAACACCACTTAGTAATTTCTGTGAATATGTAATAATATGATATAACCAACAAATGAAATATTTCACTGCGGGGACTAAACACATTTGTCGGAAAAACATTTTCAGATAATTATTATTGTTATAATAGTGATATTTTATTTTTGGGGGAGTTATAATTGAAGTAATTGAAGGTGTTAAAGCTCGGAGCAGCAGAGGGAGAGTGTCTTCAGAGAGAGTGAGGTGGCTCTTAAAAGAGCCGTTGTGTTTGTGGAGCAGCAGCAGATAGTTTAAGCTCTCTCTCCGCGGATGCGACGGGCCAGCTGGATGTCTTTGGGCATGATGGTGACTCTCTTGGCGTGGATGGCGCACAGGTTGGTGTCCTCAAAGAGTCCGACCAGGTAAGCCTCGCTGGCCTCCTGCAGAGCCATGACAGCGGAGCTCTGGAAGCGCAGGTCGGTCTTGAAATCCTGAGCGATCTCTCTGACCAGGCGCTGGAAGGGCAGCTTGCGGATGAGCAGCTCGGTGGATTTCTGGTAGCGACGGATCTCTCTCAGAGCCACGGTACCGGGCCTGTAACGATGAGGCTTCTTGACGCCGCCGGTGGCCGGGGCGCTCTTACGGGCAGCCTTGGTGGCCAGCTGCTTCCTGGGAGCTTTGCCTCCGGTGGATTTACGAGCGGTCTGCTTGGTTCTTGCCATCGTTCCTTCTTTCTCTCAACAGAAGTATGAAAAGTAGAGACACGAGACACGCTGCTCTTAAACTGTGGGACCGGCTGGGATCATGACGCTGCTTCAGACCTCCGCCTCCTGATTGGTGAGAGGCTCCTCTTGGAGCTCAGCACCGACAGGAGGGGCGACCCACCGCCCGAATCTCCGCTGCTGATTGGAGACAAATGTGTTCAAAAAGTCCGCCACAATCCAGAGCGGTCGACCTCTGCTGGAGGCTCTGCTGTGGTTGGTCTGACGGACCCCAGACCCCGTCCGCGCGCGCTCCCTGAGCATATAATTGGGGTTTGACTGTCTGGTCTTCAGTTTCTGTTAGTCTCGACTTCGGAAAGTATCCAACAATGAGCGGACGAGGAAAGACCGGTGGTAAAGCCAGAGCTAAGGCAAAGACCCGCTCCTCTCGTGCTGGGCTCCAGTTCCCAGTCGGCCGTGTTCACAGGCTGCTGAGGAAGGGCAACTATGCGGAGCGTGTGGGTGCCGGCGCCCCCGTCTACCTGGCGGCCGTGCTGGAGTACCTGACCGCTGAGATCCTGGAGTTGGCTGGAAACGCTGCCCGCGACAACAAGAAGACCCGTATCATCCCCCGTCACCTGCAGCTGGCTGTCCGCAACGACGAGGAGCTCAACAAACTCCTGGGTGGAGTCACCATCGCTCAGGGCGGCGTGCTGCCCAACATCCAGGCTGTTCTGCTGCCCAAGAAGACCGAGAAGCCCGCCAAGAAGTAAAGCTGCTGGATCCTCAACCAGACCCCAAAACGGCTCTTTTCAGAGCCACACACTCTCCTCATAAAGAGCTCTGTCTTATGTCTCATGCACACAAACACACTGGAACTCTCACCATGTCTTACTAATGTTGTGGAACTCTGAAAATCATTTACAACCACAGTGGCTTTTCACCACACATCATCTTCATTAAGCTGCAGGAGTTTACAACAACTTTCTTTTCATTTCCTCTCGCAGTAGCGGCTGTTCTCTCCGCCATCGATCAAGTAACGCCAACTATCCGTCATTTAACAGTCCAGTCAGTGAAAACACCAACTGTTACAATTATTACTAAAATGACAAATCAAACACAACAGACAACATGTTTTCTCTGAGGGAAACTACATTACAGTCCACAACTGTCAGTGCGTCATGACGCGGAGTCAAAGTACAGTAGATAATACAGTCATCACTCACAACATGTTGAACAACACAACAAGAAGAAATTCAACATTTCAAATGTTTCACTCTCTGCTCTGTAAATCACTTTGTAACTTTCTTGTGACAAGCGCTTCTTCAACTTTTGCAATATATTAAAAAAACAAACATTTAGCATTTTTTCTTTTTGTCACACTTACTTGACACTAAAACAAACCTACAAAAAAATAATGGTAAATCAGTCATTATTTTTATGATATAAAAAGTGGCCTTTAACGTGTGATTTTTTTTGTCTCAAAGACATCCAACTCTGCATTATTTTAAAATTGAATATTGATCTAATAAAACCGCCCATTTTAGTGAAATGTATCATGTGTTGTAAGAACTATTAGTATTTTATGTCTTTTTTCATAAAAAGAACAGCTGTCCCTTTGGGTCACCCTCATTTCCACCACACTGGATAAAATGCAGATTCAGGGAGGAAAAGACATACTGTGATGGAAATGATGATGTCAGTGTTATAAATGTGTTTTATTTGGGTTCTACAACTACAAATATTTCATGTTCAGTTAAAATGTTCAAACACTTAATTACACTTAAATCGGTCTAACATATATGAGCTCATTACAATTGTGGTCTTTAATTCAACATCTTCTCACTCGTGACTGGATTATCTACTCTACTTTGATCCCACGGAAGTTTCTCCGTCATGACGCACTCAAAGTTCACCAGAGAAAACGTCCTGCTGTCTCTTCCCCGCACTTTCTAATATGAATACACTCGCTGAAATATTATTCCAGAAACAGATGATTAGTTTGCTTTAATGACTTTTCTGGATGTTTTCAACATCCAATAGTCACCGTGTTTTCCCTCTGTCATTTTGTCCATAATGAATTACCGTCTGCAGTCAAGTCACTGCAGCGCTTTAAATAAAATAAAAATAAAGATTTAAATGTGCCTGTTTATTTCAGAAATGAAGTTCAGGTCAGCAAAATAACGAACAAGCGCAGGAGAGGAAATGAAGTCAGTGCACCTTAACAGACACCAGAGTGGAACCCTGAGATTCTCTCAACAAATTAACAACATTTTGAATTTACAGAAGAAAATCAACAATGAGTCAAATTCACTATAAATCTTCCTGGAGAAATACAGAGGAAGAATAAACAACATGTAGACCTTCAGACAAACAGCTGTCGACTCTTTCAAAAACACTTCTACAACTACACAAAAAATAACTAACAAGGAAAAGAACTCGGTGCATTTTAGCAGCAACCAGAATAGACACCCGAATTTCCTTTCAACAAATTAAGAAAACGTTACAGGATAAAATCCGTCAGGAGTCAAATTCGTTTTCATGACGTTTTTTTCAAGTAGGGGAGAGTTGGGCATCTTGTCACATGGCTACGTTGACAAAAGTTATATCTTGACGTGCAATAAATGTGATCTGAGGTGAGAACAATTTTCAGAATGTTCAATGTTTATGTAATAAACCTTTAATAAATCAGTACGTCAATGATATTGTTTTTATACAGTATAGTGCAGAGTAAGTGTGTATTTTGATACCTAAATTCAAGTCATATATTAAAATTACTTTGTGATATAGCGAACAACGACACATGTAACTCTGAGGCAAGTTGTCTCAGTGACTTTGCTGCAAATGGTTACATGTCACAATTTTCCCCAGTGTGCAGATCTGACCACAGCCCTGAAGAAACTGACTCTGTTAGCTGCTACAGTTGATATACTGCTTCACACAGTATTAGAAGGAGGAATTATTCTGGATTAGTTGTAAGTGAAATAACTGAAGGATTCATGAGCAGAATGGTTTAAATTCACAGGAGGATGCATAATAAGCCTTCAATTACTGAAATGATTTTAATGATAAAATATGTTTGTAGGGATGTTCAAACAGGATCAGGAAATGAAGGAAGGAGACAGCGTTAAGTTTGTCAATAGTTTTTCATTTAGTTTTAATCATATTCACTTGTGGAAAATATTTGTGAGTTTAAGTTGCATTTTAATCTCTTGTTTTTGATGCTTTAGTTGTTTTTTGTGCTTTTTGTTCAAAACTGTTTATTCTTCATCCTTAAAACTAAAGTTCTTTCATACATGTGGATCTTAAATCAGCAAACTTCCTCTCATTGTTACATCTATCACCAGCTCATGTTTCAACCCACCCCAGCGGTGGGGCAGGTTGGAAGAATGGACCTGCTCATATGTCACATTAACACACATAATCTGTGATTGTGTAGGAGACGTCCAATAGAGTTTTATATGTAGTAGACACATCTGAGCGCTGTGCATCAAAGCTTGAGAGATCAAGCAACAACAACCACTGACTGACTGATGGTCAAACAAAAAGTGTCACTAACAACCCCGGTCTCCCCTATTACATACAAATACATGCATCGGTGATGACAGGATGCTTCATTACTTCTGGGGGGCTTTAGAGGGTCTCTCTATTCCTGCACATGCGCAGTCTCGAGCACAAGTCAGCCAATCCTGTGTGAGTAACAGCCCACTACTCTTCACCTCATGCACATACATATAGAGCCTCTTGATCGCTCTCAAGTCACTCGTTTGACCAGTCAGTTTGGTTGGAAGCGAAAATGCCTGAACCAGCGAAAGCACCGAAGAAGGGCTCAAAGAAAGCCGTCTCTAAAGCCACCAAGAGCGGCAAGAAGAGGAAGAGGACCAGGAAGGAGAGCTACGCCATCTACGTGTACAAGGTTCTGAAGCAGGTCCACCCCGACACCGGCATCTCCTCCAAGGCCATGGGCATCATGAACTCGTTTGTGAGCGACATCTTTGAGCGCATCGCCGGTGAGGCCTCCCGTCTGGCTCACTACAACAAGCGCTCCACCATCACCTCCAGGGAGATCCAGACCGCCGTCCGCCTGCTGCTGCCCGGTGAGCTGGCCAAGCACGCCGTGTCTGAGGGAACAAAGGCTGTGACCAAGTACACCAGCTCCAAGTAAACCCGCTACACTCACTCACTCACTCCAACAACACAAAGGTCCTTTTCAGGACCACACAACACTTCAACTGAGAGCGGAGCTCCTGATTCTTTCGTGTCTTCATCACGTGTTGCTCTTCACTAAATCCTATTACCAATCCATTTGTCTTGTCTTGTTTTTTGTTTTTTTTAAATGATGAAATGAAGAGAGTATATGATAACGTTATTGCAATGAAATACAACGAAATTAAGTTCAAATTAACTGATATCTAGTCTATATGAACACAGAATAAATAGTCAGATTCTGTGATAGTACTTGAGGCTGAGGAGAATAAAAGAAACTTCATGCCTCACCCCAGATTTACTCAATATTGAATTAGATAGAAAACAAATAAGAACAGCAACAATAATGAAGTAATAATATATCATAATTTATTGAAAGTGTTTTCAGCTGACTTGATCAATTCAGTGTATAACAGTGTAATAACCATTTCATGTGATATCTGTATCTGTAATCATGTATTTAATTGTAAACAGAATTTATGATAGTCTGTGATTATTACAGTTTGATTGTGTTTTTACTAATTCTATTTCAAGAAATTAACCCCATCTTCCTCACAATGTCACACAAACATTTATTTTGAAATAATGTCAGTGATATTCCTGATATCTCCTCACTTTATCACAACTGTCTGTATATGTTTTTTTTTTTCAATGAATTTACCCACCATGCATCATATCTATCATTATCAATAAAGTTGTGAATGTGAATATGATGTAAAAAATAATCTGACTGGAAACTTGTTCAGATATGGTCAAACTTTGAAGAAGTTGCTCACAAATAAACTCATAAAATATTAAGTGTGACCATGTTTGATTTTACAAAGTAAACAACTTTTAGATGGTCACATGAAGCACAGGTACAACCACTTGTATATTTTTCTGTGCAAGAAATGTCCAGAAGAACAAATGTAATGCAGGTACAGATCAGGATTTCAAAGTAAAAAGATTCATAAATGCAGGCTGTTGATAGGTGGCTGTTTCTTTGTCTTTAAACCCTCTCACTTCTTAATAATTTAATCATCCTAAACAGTGTTTTGAATATGTGAAAACTTTGTTTTGGAGCCATGAAATAGAAGAAAGATAATGAGCTCTTTAAAACCTTCTCTTCTTTCTTTCTCTTCTTTTTTATTCTTTCTTTTTTAATCTCCTGTCTTGATTTTTTCAGTGGACTTTAATCTAAATGTAATGATCATATTCATTTATCACATCTTTTTAAAAATAATAATGATTAATACTTCAGATGGGATATTTACATTTTGTTCAGGAGCTGTGATGGCTTTTTATAAACTTGAATTTTGGCTTGATGTATTTTCTTGCTGTTTTCCTTTTCTTTGTTGTTTGTTTTTCGTCTTTTTTGAATGAAGAAGGTTTTACTTCTAAATGTTTATTAATGTCAGTATATCACCACCTGTGTGGATCATTTATAACTGCTGTGTGTGGAATTAAATGTTAAATCATGAAACACTGAATGATGATTGTAGTATTTTAAAGAACATCACTAAGTCTGATTTTACTATGAATAATATTTAAGCTGCTTATTGTAGGTAACTGTAGATTATCAGTAAAAATGAAGTAAAACCACAGTCAGTATCAGTGTCACTGTCACTTCATCTGGACAATATTCTCTTTTAAAATGTAACAATTTTCTAATCAAGAAAATCAAAAGGAACAATTTTCACTTTCAGCTGTTAAAAATGTAGGAATGACCACTGAGTGACCTCCCAGTGAAACTCCCTCCATCTGCTCTCTATCAGGTCCTCAGAAAGTCTAGAAATACAGACTGTCTGTCCTCAAGCAGCAGACTCGATTCAGTCTGTGAAAGAAAAAGCGAACGAAATGTCTGGCAGAGGAAAGGGAGGAAAAGGACTGGGTAAAGGAGGCGCTAAGCGTCACCGTAAAGTTCTCCGTGATAACATCCAGGGAATCACCAAGCCCGCTATCCGCCGTCTGGCTCGCCGTGGTGGAGTGAAGCGCATCTCCGGTCTGATCTACGAGGAGACCCGCGGTGTGTTGAAGGTCTTCCTGGAGAACGTCATCCGTGATGCCGTCACCTACACCGAGCACGCCAAGAGAAAGACGGTGACCGCCATGGATGTGGTGTATGCTCTGAAGAGACAGGGACGCACTCTGTACGGCTTCGGAGGTTAAAGCGCTCATTCTGTGTCTTTAGAGAAAAAAAACAAAGGTCCTTTTAAGGACCACACACTCACTCTGTCAAGAGCTCAAGTCCTTCAATATTAACATGAGTACTCCTATATTGATTATTGCAATATACAATTTACCTAAAGTTAAATCCAACATTGATGAAGGAATGAAAGTAGTTCTTACAGTTATACACTGCATGAATAACACACAAAACGTCAAAATTTAATGTTTAGTGGTAAAGTAAATCTGGGGAGTAAACTCTTCTTTCACTCTCTTTTGTCCTAAATACCACCCCGACATCTGAATTTATTTATTTATAGTGTTGATGTAGATTTTCTGTAATCAAAGTAATACTCATTTTTAAAAAGGTATTATTTTAATTATGTATTCCTTTAATAATTATTAGTTAAACATTGCAAATGATACTGACATACATATAACTATGATAGATGAATTGAAATTAATGAAATATGATTACAGTTCATTGATTTTTTTTAATTTCTAGTCAGATTATTTTTAATATTGTATATATTTACATTAAACAACAAACAAACAATATGGGGTTATAAAGGTTTTAAATGTATTTACAATATTGCAACACAACCAATTAATTATTGTCATGGTGTGAAGTAGTGATTATGGTGTAGAAAATTAATGGTGGGTTAAAAATTATGTTTTGTTAAAGTGAAGAGATATTGGTTTATTGGTTTTATTTGTTCAATAAATGTTACAATGTTTGGAAAATAATCTTCCAAAACTCTAAAAAGAACTCTTTTTTTTTTTTTTTTTTTAAAGAAAGAAAAAAAAAATCACTAAAACCGACAAACTTTTTTAAATTTTTTTTTAAAATCTAATGTGATGAAGACACAACAGTAGTAAGACTGCAGCTCTCAGTTGAAGTGTTGTGTGGTCTTGAAAAGGACCTTTGTGTTGCTGGATTGACTGTAGCAGCTTTATTTGAAGCTGGTGTACTTGGTCACTGCCTTTGTTCCCTCAGACTTGAGGTCTGGAACTGGCTTGGACCTGTTCATGTGTCACATTAACACACATAATCTGTGATTGTGTAGGAGACGTCCAATAGAGTTTTATATGTAGTAGACACATCTGAGCGCTGTGCATCAAAGCTTGAGAGATCGAGCACCAACAACCACTGACTTACTGACGCTCAAACAGAAAGTGTCACCAACAACCCCGGTCTCCCCTATTATATATGAATGGTGCAAGAATACAGACTCAACACGTGTGAGCTCATTAATAATAATCACAATAATAAACTTTATTTACACAGCGCTTTTCAAAACAAAGTCACAAAGTGTTCTACATGTTTGAACCGGGACTGAAACATGTCAAATATGTCATGTCTTGTCATGTCCTGAGTGATGACTGTATTATCTGCTGTACTTTCACTCCGCGTCATGACGCACTGACAGTTGTGGACTGTGTACTGTAGTTTCCCTCAGAGGAAACAAGCTGTTGTCTCTTCATGCAGAGTTTCCAATATGAAAACAGCAGCTCAGATATTCTACCAAGAACAAAGTGATCTTTTTTATTGACTTCTCTGATCATGTGCTCGTCCAAATACAGGACACATTTTAAGACTCTAACTTTTTTATTCATCGTGTCTTTTGCGTGATCAGACATCCTGAAAAAATCGGGACAGTCCTGTTTATCACTAAATGACCCGTTTTAATAATAGATCATATTTACAACATCGGTGAAAACATTCTGATCAAATTAACCTGGATAATCGCTCAGTTAGCTGACACACATTTTCATCTCTCTACTTTTCTTCCTGTGTCAAACAGAAACAGACTCATTGCTGCCATCCTGTGGTGACTCATCTAAATCACTCGTTTTATTTGAACCCCCCGGTTATGAATGGATGGATACACACTGATTAGAGTTTAAAAGGTGATTTAAATGGAAAACATCCTCATATTAGCTTACTACAATGTTATAGTGCATTAAAATATGAATGTAAATGTTCAAATCTTTGTTGGGTTATAAATTGTTTATGGTAATATGTGTTTTATTGTTATTGGGACTGACAATTATAACATGCACATACTGTTAAAAAATCAGACTGGTCTCACTTACAGTTCGTACTTATACCTACGAAAATTAATGCACGAAAATTCGTCATATCCCACGTAATCGTGAGCCAGAAGACCGTGGTCACGTGACTTATTCGCTGGAGGCTCCCTGCTTTAGGAGTATTTCCTATTCAGTAACTCAATGGACATTTCAGAAAATAATTTTATTTTATAACGAGTTTTAAGCCTGGAACCAAATCAACCATGGATCGTGACCATAAAACCATTTGATTCGGTTCCGAAAACACGTAGATACTGTATGTATAGACTGTATTCTTTTTTTTTTTTTGAAGAAGGAAAAACTACACATCCCACAGTTCATTGCGAATTATACCGTTTCTTCTTAAATGTTACTTTTGTCGTTATTGTAGTGTTTTTACTGTTGACTGACTGCGAGTGCTTAAATATGTTGTCTTTTGTATTTCGTATGTATTTATATTATATTCACTGCGACATAAGTAAATTATTTCTAAGAATCGGGTTAGCGATCTCACTAGCCAGCCTGCTAGCGGAACTACCCTTTCGCGGGGGCGGTTACATTTCCATGGTAACGGCACGCTCCGCCAATCACCGACCTAACATTTTAGAATTGTGGGTAGTGTAGTAAATCTCCATAACGTCGAATAAATCTTTTTAAAGATTGTCAAACTCGGCACCAGGTCGGAGGTTATTTGGAAATTATTTGTTTGGAGAATTCTATTGTTCGAGGTAAGTCTATACTATATAAAGTAATTGTTGCCATATTCATAGTTTCCTAGAATAAAACACCCTGTAAAATACAGTTACAGTAAATTACAGTAATGCTAATCCCGCATCAGACCTGCAGCCAACCGCTAATGTCTGGTTACTTAACTGTAAATAATTAGTCATTTTAATCTCACATTGACATTTACTTTAACAATCGATTGATTATCGAAACAGTTCAATAGTTTGATTCTTTTTCCCCTCAGATATCTAACTCTACACTTAATCTCCTAGATCATGTCAAACTGAGCATTATCAGCCAATTAGTTACTAATAGAAAGAATAATAATTATAATAATTGAAACACTAATTTCGTTGCCCTCTGTTGATGTGAGCTAATGCTTTTTCTTTTTTCACTTTCAGTAACAATGCCGGGTTCCACAATGAAATCTGTGGGGCCAAACAACCCATTAAACAAAGGGTTCAACAGACCAAGGACAAGGCCACAGCACAGTGGGCAGAAAAGCTCAAAAAAGGGCATAATGCCCACAAGCTGGTTGAGAGGGCCCAGATTCTGGTAAGCTCTTTTCTTATTCTCTATCCCACCTCTGTTGGACTTGCTAACTTGCACACTTTTTACACAAGTTTTATATCGTAGATAAACCAATTCTCATGCACAGGTGACAGTCAGATGAATATACAGAGTGGTGAACTTCAGATCCCTCAGAATATATCATATAATTTAATTTATTGTACTAAGACACATCAGGTAACAATGAGTGAAATGTGGAATTGCATGTGAAACACTCATGTTAATGTAACTGAAATGATTCAATATATCAAAAACTGAACACATAGGAATTGTTCATCATTTTCCCCCAACTCTCCTAAACACCTGATTCTCTCAAAATTTAAATAAAAATTTTACGAATTGTAGTGCATTAATTTTCCTAGGTAGGCAGGTTCTCCTGCTTCCTCCTATAGTCGAAAGACATGCAGGTTAATAATGTTAATTGGTGACGCTACATTAGATGTGTCATCCCTGAGATGAGCTGGGTGCACCCCACCTGTTGCCCAATGTTAGCTGGGATAGGCTGCAGCCCCCTGCGACCTTTAAAGGATACACAGTGACAGATAATGAATGAAAGAATACATATATGTTTCTACTAATAATGCAAGGTCTGTGAAGTTTTGATAAAAATGGCTTTATGGTCACAATCCTTTTATTAAATTACTTTTTTGGCATTTTTTAGCCTTTATTTGATAGTGAGAGCTGAAGATAAGAACAAATGTGCCACAGGTGAATCAGTGGCCGCTGCAGAGGACTGACAGTACATGGGGCGCACACTCTACCAACTGAGCTAAAGGGGCATCCTGATGTTCGTATAATTCTGATAAAATTTAAATTTTGCCTAAACATCTTTTTTTCATACTCCTCATGAGCCCTTCATTTTATTCTCAATAAACCATATCTTTATCATGGACCACTGTTTATTACAGTTGGTATACAGTCGTTTATTACACAATGGTTTTATAGTTCATCCATTTTGATTATGTTCCTGATTTGTTTGCAGATTCACAAGTTCAAGGTAGCACGAAGGCACCCTCTGTTTTTATTTGGTCACCCCAAAACTGACCGCCTTATATCCTGCGATTGCCTCAGTGGCCTGGAGGTTGTAACCGAGCAGGAAAGGGAGACAGTCAAGGCCATCCAAAGCCTGTACGAGGGCCTCGTGAAAGGTTAGTTCACAGAATGTTTTCTTTTCTTGTTTAGTCCTGGTTTTTGTTTGTTTAATTTTACAATTTAGAATCTCACAGAAATAGCTCTTTCAACATGACAAACCAAATTAGAGGTATATCTGCACTCCTGTTGCCTCGTTTAAAAAGTAATAATCTTCTGAATATTCTTACAGAAGAAAGATGAAACCTTTGTAAAAATGTTCTGTTTCAAACTTTAAGTCAAGGAGGCATTGAAAAGACATTCTTAGTGTGTCAGTTGCTTGATAAGTATTAATCTGATACTTGTGAAACTGTATTAAAGCAAATATTTATTCAGTGCACTTCAATGACCATAACTCAGAATACAGCCATAATTCATTTGACATATTTAATGAAACACAATATATATCATGATAATAATACAGCACTAACTAAGATTACTCTTTTTGAAACAGTCATTATTAAAAGACAGAAGCTGTCCCAAACCTCCACTCGGGTGGAACCAGAGGGACTGAGGGACCATGGGGCTTTGGAGGAAGATGGAATGGTCACTCTCTTTTTAACGCCTTGTGGTGAGGAGGACTAATGAAAATTTCTGTACCATACCACATTTGGGGACCATTTCAGACTGTACGACTTAAGCAGGGTGTGGAGAGCTCTTTGTACGTGGAAAAAAACCAACCACTAACACCTGCTAACATCTGGCTTTTGTATTCAATGGTAAAGGGTACAATCAGCATTCAGTCGTGGGACAAATAACTCTCCAGTGGTCACAGGTATTTATAGCAGAGTTTGCAGCCTGTTGATTACTGATGAAGCTCATTGAAGTGGCTAAATGATGGATAAACATTTTATTCCCAATTAATTCTTTCCGATAAGAGGACATGATTACTTTGGTTTCTAAAAGCTTTTATTATGAAGCATTAAAATTGGTAAATCCGTAAATGTTGGGTTTTCATCAATATCATAAGTAGTATTAATTAAACCAAACTCTTATCCAGCTCAAATTGAAGATGAAACAGTAAAATCAGGCAGATAGCTGACAGTACAAACAGACACAGAGGAGAAAGTAGGAGAAACTAAACTTTGAACCACAAACCTTCCAAAGCACTGAGAACTGGACATAAAGAGACTCTTAAAAATGTTCTTTTCTCTGCTTTCATGCGCAGCCATGAGCTGAGTCTTAGGCTCCAGCACCCATCTGAGAAAAACAGGTGATGGGAAAAGGGTAAATTGCATCACTACTTGGACCTCAGGAAGGTGTCATGTGCACTAGCTAATGGGGATCATTTTTAAATACCTAAATAAATAAATACTTTCTTCAATGGATATGGATGCCTCATCCCCTGTAAAACACATATGGCTTTAATTGTAGATTGCCAGAGGATTTCTTTCAGTTGTCAGATATCAACAGAACAGTTGCGTCAAGATAACAATATTGTTTTGTCCACTTCAGCACTATCTTTTTTCATGTAAATTTTCTTACAAGCTTTTTTTGAACCAAAAACAAGTAATCCAGTATAGTAAGTACAATTAATTGTCCATTCTCTTTTGCCCAACTTTACCTTAGACCCTGCTCCTGCTCCTGCTCCCGTTCCTGCTCCTGTTCCTGCTCCTGCTCCTGCTCCTGCTCCTGTTCCTGTTCCTGCTCCTGCTCCCGTTCCCACTCCCGTTCCCGCTCCTGCTCCTGCTCCTGCTCCTGCTCCTGTTCCTGCTCCTGCTCCTGCTCCTTCTCCTGCTCCTTCTCCTGCTCCTGTTCCTGCTCCTTCTCCTGCTCCTTCTCCTGCTCCTGCTCCTGCTCCTGCTCCTGTTCCTGTTCCTGTTCCTGCTCCTTCTCCTGCTCCTTCTCCTGCTCCTGTTCCTGTTCCTGTTCCTTCTCCTGCTCCTTCTCCTGCTCCTGCTCCTGCTCCTGCTCCTGTTCCTGTTCCTGCTCCTGCTCCTTCTCCTGCTCCTTCTCCTGCTCCTGTTCCTGCTCCTTCTCCTGCTCCTTCTCCTGCTCCTGCTCCTGCTCCTGCTCCTGTTCCTGTTCCTGTTCCTGCTCCTTCTCCTGCTCCTTCTCCTGCTCCTGCTCCTGCTCCTGCTCCTGCTCCTGTTCCTGTTCCTGTTCCTGCTCCTGCTCCTGTTCCTGTTCCTGCTCCTGCTCCTGCTCCTGCTCCTGTTCCTGTTCCTGCTCCTGCTCCTTCTCCTTCTCCTGCTCCTGCTCCTGCTCCTGTTCCTGCTCCTGCTCCTGCTCCTGTTCCTGTTCCTGTTCCTGCTCCTGCTCCTTCTCCTGCTCCTGCTCCTTCTCCTGCTCCTTCTCCTGCTCCTGCTCCTGCTCCTGTTCCTGTTCCTGTTCCTGCTCCTGCTCCTTCTCCTGTTCCTGTTCCTGCTCCTGTTCCTGTTCCTGCTCCTGTTCCTGCTTGTTCTGAATCCACTCCCCTGCTCTGTGCATCCTCTCCCCTTCAGCCCCCCACAGAGCTGTGCTGTCCACCAAAACTTACAGGTAAGACTTCAAAAATAACACTTGACAATCAGCATTAGTTGTTTCCCTGAAGAAGAGGGAAGAATGATTGGAGGGCAGTGTAGATGCGATCCAGTGTGGATGTAGTCAAACTAGGGAGGGTCCAGACTGGAGAAATCAATCCAGGGGCACCATCATCAGGGTTTGTACAAGCTTCATGATTGTATGCATAGTAAAGAGGGCTCTTGTCTTTAAGGATGTTTTGTTTCACATATTTTTATTGGAAGCAATTATAAAAGGACTTTGGATTCTTACAGAAGAAGAAACTGCTTCAGATTTTTCAGTAATCGTAAGGATGACCTAACATGAAAAAGAGAGAGAAATAAAGAGAGAGTGTAGGAAGAGACAGGATATTGAAAAAAAGGGGGGCTATCTAATCCACCCAGTTGCCCACCTGCCCAGTACTACATGTAATTTATGAATGCATAATTGTTTTGTATGTTGTTAAAGATACAAGATAAATGGTGACCAGATCTTTACACACTGCTCTAGTTTACCACTTAAGGAAAACCTGATTAGTATGAGTATTTTAGCCACTATTAATCCATTCAATAGAGCACAATAGTACTTACTGGACAGTGCCTGTGCAGGGACATCCATAATAGAGTCAGACAGGAGACCAATGGGATGCAAATCTTGCAGCTGTTTATGTGGCAAGGTGGACAGACAAGACACAGAATACACAAACAAGACAGAGAGAGACACAGACAAGACACTGAGAAAGAGACAGAGATACAGACTAGACACAAAAAGAGACTGAGACAATATGTAGACTGACAGACAAGTTGGCTCTTAAAAGTGCCGTTGGTTTATGTTTTTAAAAGGATAATGACAAAGACTGATGACTGAGGGAACTTGGTTATCTGTAAAACAATAAAAAACAAACAAGAACAGAACTACAGTTAGAGAATAGTCATGAAAGCCTTCTCTTCTCAGCGCAGGTTCAACGGGGGTGCAAAAGCAAGCATTGTACCCTCAGTTTAATATTTTGCACCCTGAGTTGAAATTGAAAAAAACAAATGCTATGCTCTAAGGGGTAGGTCGTATATCCACGGTGTCCGCAGCTATCTGTGTGCGGCTCCGTTTGTAAATATACTTAGTGCGCACAAACTGTCTCCATGTGCATCTTCTATGTTGGTTTATATAAGCGCGGCAGCGCGAACAGGCTGAGAGCAGGTAACAATAGATCAGGCGAATTGATTATCAAATACCGCAGTCACATCACTGGTCTCATCGCTCCGCAACAGCTGTGCCAATCACAGTTAAATGTCATACCGACAGCTCAGTAAAGCGTTTCCTTAATCAAAAAGTCTAATAACGAGTTATAACTGACCAGTCTGATGTCTTCAGAGGTCTGTAGCAGAATGGTGTCGTTTTCAGGTGATTTAATGGGGGTAAACACAGTGCGCATCGGAGTGTAACAGGCACTAAACTTTTCCCAGTTGTGTTCTGCAGTAATCTGTTCATCAGGGACCACAGTCGCGTCTGTCTAATAACGTTAGCATTAGCTAATAAGTCTAGACTCTACAGAAGTGGTTCCCAAACTCCTTCATGGCAGAATCCAACACAGGGGGAGTGATTTTGTTAGAGTACACTAGCGTGACCATACACACACACTTCATGCACTGCATTTAAAGACGAGGGGTAAAGAGTGACTGAAATAAAAAAAAAAAAAAATAAGCTAACCTAATTTGTTAGCCTTGTAGTTATGTTGACGGTAGCCTTAGCACTGCTATATAAAAAATCAAGTTTTAACAAAGAAATTGGTCAAATTAACCATGTTTCAAAATGTTGATCATTCAAGTGTGTTGTTGTTAACGACATCGACTGGTTTAATTACAAAGTAGCAATCTGAATTAGCGTTTTTCTAAACACAACATAGAAGTCTTACCTGAGGCGGTGAAATGCTGAAGGCTTCTGCGCGGCAGTGCTTGCACATGCGCACAGGTCGCTCGAGTTGTGGCCCATTTCGTATGATTTTGTACGAAATATTGTGTTTGACTTTTCGGAATCCTCATACGAACCCTGTTATGAGAATGAAAAAATCAAAAAGGGAGCACATCTCAAGTCTGCGAGGACAAAATACTCACATTTCAGTTATTTATTTGTCTCACATCACAAAAAACAAACGCTTACGCGTTTCAGCACAAAGCCTTCATCAGAGCGTTTGTAGTACTATGCAGGTTCAATTTGATAATATACACAAGGTCAGAGAAAGAACACAGCTGGGGGCGGGACCCAATTATTCAAGAACCAATCACTTTTCTTTATCTATGCCTCAAATAACTCTCTTCAATATAACATTACGTTTCACAGAACATTATTACTGACCACCTTTAAACTGTACCTTACATGTGAAAAATAAATAAATAAAAAATAATAATTAATAAAAAAGCTACAATAATAATAATAATAATAATAATAATAATAATAATAATAATAATAATAATAATAATAATAAAACAGAAATAAATAAATAAATAAAAATAAATAAATGAAATGAAATGATTTAAAAAAAACCTAACCCAAAAAACATTTTAAGACTTACATGGAAAGGCAGCAGAGGTGGGGGGTCCTGCTGTATGAATATCACGCGCTGTTCAGTCATTATATTGACTGACCTGAAAAAAGGTGAGGATTTTCCCTCTAAAATCACAAACTTGATGAGTTGAAGAAGCTCAACAGTCAGGATGTCCGCACGGTGCTGTCCAAGGTGCTGATCCTGCGCTCGGAGCAGAGAAGCTGCGTCTCTGTCTCTGTGTGAAGATCTGCACTTTTAAATGAACAGACTTTTTTTTTCTAAATATATTCCTCATTATTGCAGCAAAACAATGAGGCTTCATCAAACACACGGACTCTCTGTCTCTCTCGTTCTTTGTGTTTTTTCCCCTCATGTCCTCACAGCGAATTTTAACAGAACAGTAGTCCACATGTGGAGGACTATACTGTCTCCTGTTATCCAGGGGATTTGTCTGAACTGTGTAGAAAAAGATGGGATTCCACAGTTTCAGGGTTTAACCCTTTTTATCGCGCTCTGAGCTCAGATAATCTGACCTGAGAGCGCGCTGGATGCGTGGCTGTGCACACGGCTGCAGCAGCATGTGTGTGTGTTGGAGAGGGAGGTGGACTGTGGACTGTTGCACACAATGGTTCTGGAAGTCACTAATAACTTATTCCGACCTCTGTGAGTTGACCGCATCACTGCAGTTACTGACGCTGCTGCGCCTGTTGGCAGCCTTAATGAGCGGAGTCTCCTCCACCTGCCGTGTGACGCACCTTTTCTTACAGATGAGGACAGACAACATGACAGCACCATCAACCGGAGTAACCGTCGCGTGCCCTCAGCTTCACTGTTGGAAATACCAGCCATGATTTCCCTGATAACTTGCCTCTTAGCGTGCATTCAGGAGGACAATCTTGTGCATCTTGGTTGTCACGGTGCAGCTGCTGGTGGGCAAAACTTTTGTAGCTCCCATACCACAAACATGCACTGTCTGCACAACTGCACAGCTGGACATGAGACACCACCTCCTAGTGACAAGCAAATAGTTAGGATGTCATTTAAAATCCTCTACTGAACTGTCATTACAAACTAAGACCAATAAGTTAACATTAATAAGAAGCATCATGGGAATAAACTGAATGCATCAAACACCAACCTCAAATGCAGACATTTGAACCTCTGTCCATCTAAAGTCTCACCAACACAAACAACTTGGTTACAGTTTGAAGTTAAAGAATAGGTTCACATACTTTTCAAGTGTGTCTTCAAACAAAACTCACATTTCCAAAATGCACATTAAAAGAACTGTTGGTCACTTGATCACCAAGAGTAACAAGTTGAAAGTAATCTGTCTGAAATGTCAAAGAGTCATTGTTTCTTACCTTACCTCTTAATGAAAACCAAGTCCTGTCCAGTCCAACTGCATCTTTTGACCCTCTGAAGCTGTGTGTGTCCTGAGTGTTCTAAAGGCTCCCTGTTATATATGGTTCTAACCAGGTTCTAGAATGTTGACGAGTCATCAGAGGAACATCTTCAAAGGAAGTCTGTGACGTCACAGAGGCTGATACACACACACACACACACACACACACACACACACACACACACACACACACACACACACACATACACACACACACACACACACACACACACACACACACACACATTGTATTGTTATTGTAAAATCACTAATATAATGACATAATTACATTATTATAAGAATAAATCATTATAACATGGTAGTATGATATAATAGAAAGACTTGTGTCAGGTGAGTAAAAGTATGAGCTCAGCTCTCCTCAGTGTTTTCTTGCAGCTTGTTGTTTGGATGTTGTCTGCTTGAGTTTAGCTGCTGCTTCAAATATCAAAGGTAGTCATCAGTTTATTAATGGAGTGAAGAGCTGGGAAGGAAACATTAATATTCTTACTTTAACCCTTATGCCCTCCTCGGGCATTTTTGTACATTTTTCTCAACTTTTTTTTTTTTTCATTTGGTGATCATTTTGGCTGTGTTACAGCTTGTGGCATGATTTTTTGTAAGAACTTTTCTTTTGTGTAAAATTTTTGAAATCCAGTGTCTTTTACATGTCATTCATACTCCCGTGACGCATTTTGCACCCTCTGGACACCTTCATGGCAAAAATGGCCATGTACAGAAAAACTGCTATTAAATCATCATACATCAATATTTTTTTCTGCTTTTTTTTCATAAATCACATAAACAACTTAAGACTTGCTTAAAACTACCAAACATTCAATCATTTTCAGGATTTTAACCCTTTAAATGCCAGTTTAATTATTTGAATTACTGATGATTTTTTACCAAAAAATCACAAAAAATTAATTCTTTTCCATATAATAAATAGTAGGGGGATGGGACTTTGGTGGTGATTAGAGTCTTGGATGTGTCAAAGATTATCAACAAAATTGATTTGGTTGCATTAGTATTTTTTATGTAGTGCCAGATACTCCCTCTGGACACCTTCATGGCCAAAAATGGCTCATTGACTTCCATTATAAACACATTTTTTAATTCTCACTGCCATTAGAGTATAAAACCATACATTCTGTAATGTCAGCATTTCATTTTGAAGAAAAGTAGTGATATTTGACATTTTTACCATATTCCACCAAATTCAACTGTTTTCCCATTGTAGGCCGATGTATGAAATTCTTGTATTTTTGCCATTAGATTACATTATATTATGGAGCCATGTGACTACCAGGGGGCCCTAAGAGTGATTTGTGGGTTTGTTTGTGTGTGTGTTTGTGTGTGTGTGTGTGTGTGTGTGTGTGTGTGTATGTGTGTGTGTGTGTGTGTGTGTGTGTGTGTGTGTGTGTGTATGTGTCTGTGTGTGTGTGTGTGTTTGTGAAATAATTTCTAAATCATCATCTGATTCATCACTCCGAACATTTATTGTTATTAACAACAACAACTTTGTAAACTTCAACAACAAAAGAGAACACAACAGAACATATGAGATATGAATAAAAATTTGAAACAGAAATATCCAGACTTTGAACATATGATGTATGTGTGTGTGTGTGTGTGTGTGTGTGTGTTTGACCGACAGTGTGTGTATGTGATGGAGACCAAGTTTGCCTGTTCTTTGCTGTCTACTCACTGCTAGGATGGGTAGGATCCTCATGGTCCTCTCCACTCTCTTTTTGCTCCAAGTCTTTCTCCGTCTCTGCTCACTAATGAAATGACTCCTCAGCCAAGCTGCATGTTTATCTTTGGCTGTGAAAGCAGGTGCATATACAAACTAACAGTTGTTTATGTTTTTGTTTTTGAGTACAGCAAAGGCAAGAGCACCTCTTCAAAGACAAATGACACACATCCCTCAAAAGATGCCCTTTTTTCACCCCTGAAATGATCAGTGTGTGCTTACAGATCCACACACACTCTCTCTCACATGCACGCACACCTGCCGGCCCCCCGCACACACACATGTACGCACGCACACATGTGCACACACACACACACACACACACACACACACACACACACACACACACTCACACACACTCACACACACACACACACACACACACACACACACAAACACACACACAAACAAACCCACAAATCACTCTTAGGGCCCCCTGGTAGTCACATAGCTCCATAATATAATGTAATCTAATGGCAAAAATACAAGAATTTCATACATTGGCCTACAATGGGAAAACAGTTGAATTTGGTGGAATATGGTAAAAATGTCAAATATCACTACTTTTCTTCAAAATGAAATGCTGACATTACAGAATGTATGGTTTTATAGTCAATGAGCCATTTTTGGCCATGAAGGTGTCCAGAGGGAGTATCTGGCACTACATAAAAAATACTAATGCAATCAAATCAATTTTGTTGATAATCTTTGACACATCCAAGACTCTAATCACCACCAAAGTCCCATCCCCCTACTATTTATTATATGGAAAAGAATTAATTTTTTGTGATTTTTTGGTAAAAAATCATCAGTAATTCAAATAATTAAACTGGCATTTAAAGGGTTAAAATCCTGAAAATGATTGAATGTTTGGTAGTTTTGAGCAAGTCTTAAGTTGTTTATGTGATTTATGAAAAAAGGAGAAAAAAATATTGATGTATGATGATTTAATAGCAGTTTTTCTGTGCATGGCCATTTTTGCCACGAAGGTGTCCAGAGGGTAGTAAATTTGAGGAGGGCATAAGGGTTAAGTTTGAATGAAACCCAACTGGTTGTGGATATTATATAATATTATTATATATTAATAATATTATTATTAATGTTATTTTATTTCATTTCATTTATTTATTTTTAATGATTTTTTCTTCTTTTTATTTATTATTATTATTATTATTATTATTGTTATTATTCTTATTATTATTATTATTATTATTATTATTGTTGTTGTTGTTGTTGTCGTTGTCGTTGTCGCTATTATTTATTTATTTAGTTATTTATTTATTCATTTTTCACATGTAAGGTACAGTTTAAAGGTGGTCAGTAATAATGTTCTGCGAAACGTAATGTTATATGGAAGTGAGTTATCTGAGGCATAGATAAAGAAAAGTGATTGGTTATTAAATAATTGGGTCCCGCCCCCAGCTGTGTTCTTTCTCTGACCTTGTGTATATTATCATATTGAACCTGCATAGTACTACAAACGCTCTGATGAAGGCTTTGTGCCGAAACGCGTAAGCGTTTGTTTTTTGCGATGTGAGACAAATAAATAACTGAAATGTGAGTATTTTGTCCTCACAGACTTGACATGTGCTCCCTTTTTGATTTTTTCACAGTATGTGCATGTTATAATTGTCAGTCCCAGTAACAATACAACATATATTACGATAAACAATTTACATCCTAACTCAACAAAGATTTGAACATTTACATTAATATTTTTATGCACTATAACATAGTAGTAAGCTAGTATGAGGATTGTAACTACACCGGTCCAAGGAAAATAATGGCCACGCATCATACAGATGTCTTTTTGAGTTTTATTCCATGTCTTTATCCTCCGCAGACACCGTGAAAACTAGAAAAATAAAATACATAAAAAAGAATTTGAAAAATAAATCTCTTATTATTTTAAAGTCTCTCAACAAATGTCCAGCATTTAGACAGGCTCAACAATAGACTTTCACATGAATATCTGATATAGACAGGTCCCGACACGTTAGCATAACAACAGAAAACATATTAAATTGTCCATTCAAGGTCACAAATGTTAGAAACAGATACAAACCAAATAAATGTAAAATAACAGTTACCGTGTGAACCTCTTGGATCATGCAGAATATTATGTTGAGGCCAAATGTACTTTCTTTTCAACCATGTTGGCGCTCCGCTCTGTAGGCAGCACTTTACTGTTTTTACAGAGAAATTCTTTACAGTGTCATTTTACATCATTAGAACAAAGTTGTCTCAGTCCTCTGATGTCTTTTGTCTTTTGCTGAGAGGTGCTGCCACCTAGTGAGTTTAAAATGTGTCTACAACTGTTCATTTGATCCAAACCTGTTGTCATCATGACTGATGTTGATGATGTCACTGGAGAACAAATATGTTTGTGTATTAAACTGAATAAAGGTGTGATATTAAGACTAAACCTTTGTCAAAGGTGAAATTAATTTCATTCTCGGTGTACAGAGGAGGGAAAAGTGTTACTTCATTGTACTTTTATAAACCAATTTCATCCTACAACACAGACTGATTGAAGCACTAAAGCCTTGTACTTGTTGTACTTATAAAGCCATGAAAGTCAGTCTACTGACTGCTTTGAATGATGTTTTTATATTGACTTTTTATTTGCTCCCAAGTCAGTTTTATACTGCGCTCTGATGGACTGGTGTGTTATTCTAAATGTTCCCATATAAAAAAGAGAAAGCTGCACTCACATGTATATAATTCAATACATTTAATCATGTGTCTGCAGATCAGATGACAGACAGATGATGACTAAATGTATTAAATCATATATAACTCTCACACACCATAAGAAATAAGAATAGTCTATATCTAAGCAGAACATTCATTTAACTGAATCCACAAATGTAATGATGGTCAGATGTACTCGTGCTCTACTGATGGAGCAGTGATATTATACAGCCCTGTGTCCAGCTGAAAACATCAGGCACCCTTATGAAAATACCCACAATTCAAAATACCCGCTCTTAACTTACGCCTTGAACTGTTTTTAATGTGTGATTAATGTTTTGTGTGACAAATATTTTACTGTGTGTTTTCTTTGATCATTTTAATCTTTGTAAAGTGTCTTTGAGTATCCTGAAAAGAGCTGGATAGAAGAAACATATGATCCTTATTATCATTATTCACACAGTCTGCAGTTTTTTGTTTCTCTTTTGCTGACTGTCCTTCCTGCATGTGGCAGCTGCAGGAGTGTTTCCTTCAGTCTGGATTATGATGGATATGATCTCCTTCTTCTTTATTATTTGTCTAATATTATGGTTTGCTCTTCATTTGTAAAATATGCCTGTGTGCTGTCAGTAGTCTTGTTGATGCTGCGATCGGTGAGATACTACAAATGCCACCCTGTTTATGTGAACATGTTTGTGTCTATATTGGGAAACCTTGGGGTGACTTACAGAGTTGATAACCAGCTTCATGTGACGGCTTCTCCTTGATGGTCTTTGTTAGATTTAGTCGAGTCAGATCACTCAAAGATACTCTGGGTATGTTGAACCTGCTTCATAGTACAGGCTGCTGCTCCATCACAGGATCAAGCTGTTGCACTTGAGGGGACTGAACTCTGAGCTGACAGGACACAACAAGCAAGACTGGAGCAGGATGAGGGGAGGTGGGCTGTGTATCATGATGCTTCAAACACAAACTCAGTCAAAGATGATGGACAATGTTCTCCACATGTGGAACTTCTTCTGTGAAGACGTCCACCATATTATCATCAACACCTTGAACTTTTTGCTGCTGTTAACATTCAACCTGATGCAAATTCAAGAAATGCAATACAGAATTATTTCCTGGATGTTTAAGTGTAAAAGTTGCTTTATTTTATTTAGTTTTATATTTTATTTGGTTCCATTCTGAATTCAGTAGCATGAAGGAACTACAACTCCCATTTTGTTGTGTAAGCCTGTGTTGTATAATGATAAAAATGACCTTGATACCTTGATGTCAGCGCTGCTCAGCCACTTTTCAAACTCATTTCTCTCCTAAAATGTTTGGAAATGAATCTGAGCTCCATCAAAAGCCGTTTTCAAACAAATTCAAAGGTAAATCAGTGATTATTATTATTTTTTAAAAGATTCTGGACATTCAGACCTGCTGAATTTTAATTCAATATTGATCAAATCTTAACTTTAAATATAAGTGACACAAAAGTCTGTTTTAATGAAATGTACCAGGTGCTGTAAGAAACATTAGTATTTGATGCATTATTTCCTAAAAAGAACAGCTGTCTCTTGGGATGACTGTCATTTCCACCACACTGGGTAAAATGTGTAATCAGGGAGGTTTTTTTGGGGTTTGTGTACTTGGTGATCACAGCATCAGTCATTTGACAGGGGACACATGACCAGAGGACTGAATTAGCTCCATGGAGGGAACTGAAATCACAAAATATCAAGGTCATTTTTTTGTTTTGTTGTTGTTTATTTTGATTATATTTAAAGCTAAATCTAAAAAAAGACATTAGCATGCTAATATATCAGCAGATATTTGATATTTGATAAAATGTCATTTCCACAACAGTCATTTTCAACTCTCTGTTGATGGAAAAGAGATATTATGATGGAAATGACTGCCTGTGTTTTAAATGCTTATATAACTATATGTCCTGTCCTCTTCATACGTCTTGCATAAATGGACAGGCAGATAAACTCCATCCCTAATTACCACGCAGACAGCGATGTAACATGTTGACCGTCTTTAATGAGGAAACTGGCAGTAGAGTAACGCTGACAAAGAAAAGAGATACAGTTACAATGTGTCCAAATCCCTATTACAATATATATAAAGGAAGCATTAAGTGCATTAAACAATACAAATAATTTCCAACTATACCACAAGTTGGCCACAGGAAGCATAATGTTGCTAGCACAATATATCTTAAGCATATTTGGCTGTGGCTGACATGAATACACTATGCACATGTTTATCTCCATAAATCTATCAAACATGTCAAATATATAAAAATATACATAGAAATGAATAAAGAATGAAACCAAGGTCTATTTTTACACACCAACGATGCTTTCAAACGCCCGAACACCAGGATGATGTCCGACTAAACAAAAACGCAAGAGCTTTTCCCTGGATCTGACATGGAGAAATATCAGTCGCCTACTGATGATGTCATCACCAAGAGACACACACCATGTGATCTACATGACTGCTATAAAAGTTAACCAGCAGGGGGTGCTAAGTGACAACTGCACAGCACACAAACACACTGGAACTCTCACCATGTCTTACTAATGTTGTGGAACTCTGAAAATCATTTACAACCACAGTGGCTTTTCACCACACATCATCTTCATTAAGCTGCAGGAGTTTACAACAACTTTCTTTTCATTTCCTCTCGCAGTAGCGGCTGTTCTCTCCGCCATCGATCAAGTAACGCCAACTATCCGTCATTTAACAGTCCAGTCAGTGAAAACACCAACTGTTACAATTATTACTAAAATGACAAATCAAACACAACAGACAACAACACGTTTTCTCTGAGGGAAACTACATTACAGTCCACAACTGTCAGTGCGTCATGACGCGGAGTCAAAGTACAGTAGATAATACAGTCATCACTCACAACATGTTGAACAACACAACAAGAAGAAATTCAACATTTCAAATGTTTCACTCTCTGCTCTGTAAATCACTTTGTAACTTTCTTGTGAAAAGCGCTTCTTCAACTTTTGCAATATATTAAAAAAACAAACATTTAGCATTTTTTCTTTTTGTCACACTTACTTGACACTAAAACAAACCTACAAAAAAATAATGGTAAATCAGTCATTATTTTTATGATATAAAAAGTGGCCTTTAACGTGTGATTTTTTTTGTCTCAAAGACATCCAACTCTGCATTATTTTAAAATTGAATATTGATCTAATAAAACCGCCCATTTTAGTGAAATGTATCATGTGTTGTAAGAACTATTAGTATTTTATGTCTTTTTTCATAAAAAGAACAGCTGTCCCTTTGGGTCACCCTCATTTCCACCACACTGGATAAAATGCAGATTCAGGGAGGAAAAGACATACTGTGATGGAAATGACGATGTCAGTGTTATAAATGTGTTTTATTTGGGTTCTACAACTACAAATATTTCATGTTCAGTTAAAATGTTCAAACACTTAATTACACTTAAATAGGTCTAACATATATGAGCTCATTACAATTGTGGTCTTTAATTCAACATCTTCTCACTCGTGACTGGATTATCTACTCTACTTTGATCCCACGGAAGTTTCTCCGTCATGACGCACTCAAAGTTCACCAGAGAAAACGTCCTGCTGTCTCTTCCCCGCACTTTCTAATATGAATACACTCGCTGAAATATTATTCCAGAAACAGATGATTAGTTTGCTTTAATGACTTTTCTGGATGTGTTCAACATCCAATAGTCACCATGTTTTCCCTCTGTCATTTTGTCCATAATGAATTACCGTCTGCAGTCAAGTCACTGCAGCGCTTTAAATAAAATAAAAATAAAGATTTAAATGTGCCTCTTTATTTCAGAAATGAAGTTCAGGTCAGCAAAATAACGAACAAGTGCAGGAGAGGAAATGAAGTCAGTGCACCTTAACAGACACCAGAGTGGAACCCTTAGATTCTCTCAACAAATTAACAACATTTTGAATTTACAGAAGAAAATCAACAATGAGTCAAATTCACTATAAATCTGCCTGGAGAAATACAGAGGAAGAATAAACAACATGTAGACCTTCAGACAAACAGCTGTCGACTCTTTCAAAAACACTTCTACAACTACACAAAAAATAACTAACAAGGAAAAGAACTCGGTGCATTTTAGCAGCAACCAGAATAGACACCCGAATTTCATTTCAACAAATGAAGAAAACGTTACAGGATAAAATCCGTCAGGAGTCAAATTCGTTTTCATGACGTTTTTTTCAAGTAGGGGAGAGTTGGGCATCTTGTCACATGGCTACGTTGACAAAAGTTATATCTTGACGTGCAATAAATGTGATCTGAGGTGAGAACAATTTTCAGAATGTTCAATGTTTATGTAATAAACCTTTAATAAATCAGTACGTCAATGATATTGTTTTTATACAGTATAGTGCAGAGTAAGTGTGTATTTTGATACCTAAATTCAAGTCATATATTAAAATTACTTTGTGATATAGCGAACAACGACACATGTAACTCTGAGGCAAGTTGTCTCAGTGACTTTGCTGCAAATGGTTACATGTCACAATTTTCCCCAGTGTGCAGATCTGACCACAGCCCTGAAGAAACTGACTCTGCTAGCTGCTACAGTTGATATACTGCTTCACACAGTATTAGAAGGAGGAATTATTCTGGATTAGTAGTAAGTGAAATAACTGAAGGATTCATGAGCAGAATGGTTTAAATTCACAGGAGGATGCATAATAAGCCTTCAATTACTGAAATGATTTTAATGATAAAATATGTTTGTAGGGATGTTCAAACAGGATCAGGAAATGAAGGAAGGAGACAGCGTTAAGTTTGTCAATAGTTTTTCATTTAGTTTTAATCATATTCACTTGTGGAAAATATTTGTGAGTTTAAGTTGCATTTTAATCTCTTGTTTTTGATGCTTTAGTTGTTTTTTGTGCTTTTTGTTCAAAACTGTTTATTCTTCATCCTTAAAAATAAAATTCTTTCATACATGTGGATCTTAAATCAGCAAACTTCCTCTCATTGTTACATCTATCACCAGCTCATGTTTCAACCCACCCCAGCGGTGGGGCAGGTTGTAAGAATGGACCTGCTCATATGTCACATTAACACACATAATCTGTGATTGTGTAGGAGACGTCCAATAGAGTTTTATATGTAGTAGACACATCTGAGCGCTGTGCATCAAAGCTTGAGAGATCGAGCAACAACAACCACTGACTGACTGAGGGTCAAACAAAAAGTGTCACTAACAACCCCGGTCTCCCCTATTATGTACAAATGCATGCATCGGTGATGACAGGATGCTTCTTTACTTCTGGGGGGCTTTAGAGGGTCTCTCTATTCCTGCACATGCGCAGTCTCGAGCACAAGTCAGCCAATCCTGTGTGAGTAACAGCCCACTACTCTTCACCTCATGCACATACATATAGAGCCTCTTGATCGCTCTCAAGTCACTCGTTTGACCAGTTTGGTTGGAAACGAAAATGCCTGAACCAGCGAAAGCACCGAAGAAGGGCTCAAAGAAAGCCGTCTCTAAAGCCACCAAGAGCGGCAAGAAGAGGAAGAGGAGCAGGAAGGAGAGCTACGCCATCTACGTGTACAAGGTTCTGAAGCAGGTCCACCCCGACACCGGCATCTCCTCCAAGGCCATGGGCATCATGAACTCGTTTGTGAGCGACATCTTTGAGCGCATCGCCGGTGAGGCCTCCCGTCTGGCTCACTACAACAAGCGCTCCACCATCACCTCCAGGGAGATCCAGACCGCCGTCCGCCTGCTGCTGCCCGGTGAGCTGGCCAAGCACGCCGTGTCTGAGGGAACAAAGGCTGTGACCAAGTACACCAGCTCCAAGTAAACCCGCTACACTCACTCACTCACTCCAACAACACAAAGGTCCTTTTCAGGACCACACAACACTTCAACTGAGAGCGGAGCTCCTGATTCTTTCGTGTCTTCATCACGTGTTGCTCTTCACTAAATCCTATTACCAATCCATTTGTCTTGTCTTGTTTTTGTTTTTTTTAAATGATGAAATGAGGAGAGTATATAATAACGTTATTGCAATGAAATACAACGAAATTAAGTTGAAATTAACTGATATCTAGTCTATATGAACACAGAATAAATAGTCAGATTCTGTGATAGTACTTGAGGCTGAGGAGAATAAAAGAAACTTCATGCCTCACCCCAGATTTACTCAATATTGAATTAGATAGAAAACAAATAAGAACAGCAACAATAACGAAGTAATAATATATCATAATTTATTGAAAGTGTTTTCAGCTGACTTGATCAATTCAGTGTATAACAGTGTAATAACCATTTCATGTGATATCTGTATCTGTAATCATGTATGTAATTGTAAACAGAATTTATGATAGTCTGTGATTTTTACATTTTGATTGTGTTTTTACTAATTCTATTTCAACAAATTAACCCCATCTTCCTCAGAATGTCGCACAAACATTTATTTTGAAATAATGTCAGTGATATTCCTGATATCTCCTCACTTTATCACAACTGTCTGTATATTTTTTTTTTCAATGAATTTACCCACCATGCATCATATCTATCATTATCAATGAAGTTGTGAATGTGAATATGATGTAAAAAATAATCTGACTGGAAACTTGTTCAGATATGGTCAAACTTTGAAGAAGTTGCTCACAAATAAACTCATAAAATATTAAGTGTGACCATGTTTGATTTTACAAAGTAAACAACTTTTAGATGGTCACATGAAGCACAGGTACAACCACTTGTATATTTTTCTGTGCAAGAAATGTCCAGAAGAACAAATCTAATGCAGGTACAGATCAGGATTTCAAAGTAAAAAGATTCATAAATGCAGGCTGTTGATAGGTGGCTGTTTCTTTGTCTTTAAACCCTCTCACTTCTTAATAATTTAATCATCCTAAAAAGTGTTTTGAATATGTGAAAACTTTGTTTTGGAGCCATGAAATAGAAGAAAGATAATGAGCTCTTTAAAATCTTATCTTCTTTCTTTCTCTTTTTTTATTGTTTCTTTTTTAATCTCCTGTCTTGATTTTTTCAGTGGACTTCAATCTAAATGTAATGATCATATTCATTTATCACATCTTTTTAAAAATAATAATGATTAATACTTCAGATGGGATATTTACATTTTGTCCAGGAGCTGTGATGGCTTTTTATAAACTTGAATTTTGGCTTGATGTATTTTCTTGTCGTTTTCCTTTTCTTTGTTGTTTGTTTTTTGTCTTTTTTGAGTGAAGAAGGTTTTACTTCTAAATGTTTATTAATGTCAGTATATCACCACCTGTATGGATCATTTATAACTGCTGTGTGTGGAATTAAATGTTAAATCATGAAACACTGAATGATGATTGTAGTATTTTAAAGAACTTCACTAAGTCTGATTTTACTATGAATAATATTTAAGCTGCTTATTGTAGGTAACTGTAGATTATCAGTAAAAATGAAGTAAAACCACAGTCAGTATCAGTGTCACTGTCACTTCATCTGGACAATATTCTCTTTTAAAATGTAACAATTTCCTAATCAAGAAAATCAAAAGGAACAATTTTCACTTTCAGCTGTTAAAAATGTAGGAATGACCACTGAGTGACCGCCCAGTGAAACTCCCTCCATCTGCTCTCTATCAGGTCCTCAGAAAGTCTAGAAATACAGACTGTCTGTCCTCAAGCAGCAGACTCGATTCAGTCTGTGAAAGAAAAAGCGAACGAAATGTCTGGCAGAGGAAAGGGAGGAAAAGGACTGGGTAAAGGAGGCGCTAAGCGTCACCGTAAAGTTCTCCGTGATAACATCCAGGGAATCACCAAGCCCGCTATCCGCCGTCTGGCTCGCCGTGGTGGAGTGAAGCGCATCTCCGGTCTGATCTACGAGGAGACCCGCGGTGTGTTGAAGGTCTTCCTGGAGAACGTCATCCGTGATGCCGTCACCTACACCGAGCACGCCAAGAGAAAGACGGTGACCGCCATGGATGTGGTGTATGCTCTGAAGAGACAGGGACGCACTCTGTACGGCTTCGGAGGTTAAAGCGCTCATTCTGTGTCTTTAGAGAAAAAAAACCAAAGGTCCTTTTAAGGACCACACACTCACTCTGTCAAGAGCTCAAGTCCTTCATCAGTACTCTTATCTTTTAAACTATCATTTAATGTTATCTCAAATTTTTAAAATGAGAAATTTAAAGATATATGTGAAGTAGTAATAAATCTGGTATGGGGCACTAAGCTGCTTTACTCTTTTGTACCACAAACTATTTATTTTGTCAGTATTTGTGTAGACTTTGGTTAAAAAAAGAAAAAGCTCATGTTGGATATGGATGTTGGTAAATTTGATATACAATATTCCTACATCATTTTTATTCCGTATATATTTAAGGGATTTTAATTTACAATATTGCAAAATATGGTATGATTAATGAACAAAGTAGGTATTATACTGTTATACATGTATTAATAAACTATTGTTATTATGACGTTATCTCAGATTTTGAAAACGCAAAATGTTATATTTAATGTGTGTAAAGTGGGATCCTCAAGGGTGCTTCTTCCTTTACTCTCCTTGGCCTAAAGAAAAAAATCTGAATTTAATAAAAATTCAGTGTTCCTTGTAGCAGAAAAGGGTAATATTTTTTAAGAAAAATTATTTTAATAATGTAATAATGTAAATGTTTTTAAGACATTGCAAATTAGATCGATATATAGATTAGATTAAATAATTATATGAATTACATTAAGTTAATTGAAAAAAATCTTAAATCAAAATCAAAGCTTTATCAAAAGTTTTCGTTTTTTATGAAATATTTACCTCACATTAAACAACAACAAACGAACAATATGGGGTTATAAAGGTTTTAGTAATTACAATATTGCGAGGCAACCAATAATTATTTTCACTCTGTGAAATAGTGATTACCGTGAAAATTAATGGTGGGTAAAAATCTGTTGTGACAAACTGAAGAAATGTTGTGAGCCAGAGCCAATGGGATTTATTTGTTCAGTTTAAGTTGTAATGTTTGACTTCTTCCGAAACTGTACAAACTTGAAGAAAAACGTGATGAAGACACGAAAGTTCATTTTTAAAAAAAGCAGTAAAGTAGTAGTAAAGTAAATCTGAGGCATTAAGCTTTTCCTTACCTCTCCTCTGCCTCAAGTACCACCAGAGTTTTTATTCAGTGTTCATGTAGATGATTTCAATCAACATTAAGATCTACATTTTCTTTGATCACTTAGAAAAAAAATGACAATGGTAATATATATTATTGAAAAGATAGTGAGTTAAGGTTTTATTGGAACGAAATTTATTAGTTCAACCAAAGTTGAAAGGTTTAGAAATAAAAGCCTTCCAAGAAAACTACAACTGGTATAATAATAATCGTTTAATCCCTCATAGTCAACTTGTTTAAAATTAAATCCAACATGTGATGAAATCACGAAAGAATCAGGAGCTCCGCTCTCAGTTGAAGTGTTGTGTGGTCCTGAAAAGGACCTTTGTGTTGTTGGAGTGAGTGAGTGAGTGTAGCGGGTTTACTTGGAGCTGGTGTACTTGGTCACAGCCTTTGTTCCCTCAGACACGGCGTGCTTGGCCAGCTCACCGGGCAGCAGCAGGCGGACGGCGGTCTGGATCTCCCTGGAGGTGATGGTGGAGCGCTTGTTGTAGTGAGCCAGACGGGAGGCCTCACCGGCGATGCGCTCAAAGATGTCGCTCACAAACGAGTTCATGATGCCCATGGCCTTGGAGGAGATGCCGGTGTCGGGGTGGACCTGCTTCAGAACCTTGTACACGTAGATGGCGTAGCTCTCCTTCCTGGTCCTCTTCCTCTTCTTGCCGCTCTTGGTGGCTTTAGAGACGGCTTTCTTTGAGCCCTTCTTCGGTGCTTTCGCTGGTTCAGGCATTTTCGCTTCCAACCAAACTGACTGGTCAAACGAGTGACTTGAGAGCGATCAAGAGGCTCTATATGTATGTGCATGAGGTGAAGAGTAGTGGGCTGTTACTCACACAGGATTGGCTGACTTGTGCTCCAGACTGCGCATGTGCAGGAATAGAGAGACCCTCTAACGCTCCCCCAGAAGTAAAGAAGCATCCTGTCATCACCGATGCATGTATTTGTACATAATAGGGGAGACCGGGGTTGTTAGTGACATTTTTTGTTTGACCATCAGTAAGTCAGTGGTTGTTGTTGCTCGATCTCTCAAGCTTTGATGCACAGCGCTCAGATGTGTCTACTACATATAAAACTCTATTGGACGTCTCCTACACAATCACAGATTATGTGTGTTAATGTGACATATGAGCAGGTCCATTCTTACAACCTGCCCCACCGCTGGGGTGGGTTGAAACATGAGCTGGTGATAGATGTAACAATGAGAGGAAGTTTGCTGATTTAAGATCCACATGTATGAAAGAACTTTAGTTTTAAGGATGAAGAATAAACAGTTTTGAACAAAAAGCACAAAAAACAACTAAAGCATCAAAAACAAGAGACTAAAATGTGACTTAAACTCACTGATATTTTCAGTAAGTGAATATGATTAAAACTAATAATAATCAACTTTAGCAGCTAACAGAGTCAGTTTCTTCAGGGCTGTGGTCAGATCTGCACACTGGGGAAAATTGTGACATGTAACCATTTGCAGCAAAGTCACTGAGACAACTTGCCTCAGAGTCACATGTGTTGTTGCTCGCTATATCACAAAGTAACTTTAATATATGACTTGAATTTAGGTATCAAAATACACACTTACTCTGCACTATACTGTATAAAAACAATATCATTGACGTACTGATTTATGAAAGGTTTATTTCATAAATATTTCATTTTAGTTTAATTTTTTTTTTAGGTGATTGAAAATTCTGAAAATTGTTCTCACCTCAGATCACATTTATTGCACGTCAAGAGAAAAATGACTTGTCAACGGTGGTTTTGGAGATATAACGTGTGTCAACGTAGCCATGTGACAAGAAGCCCAACTCTCCCCTTCTCGAAAAAAAAAAAACGCCATGAAAAATGTTTTCCTTCCTCTGCCGCATTTTGATGAATTTGACTCCTGACGGATTTTATCCTGTAACGTTTTCTTCATTTGTTGAAATGAAATTTGGGTGTCTATTCTGGTTGCTGCTAAAATGCACCGAGTTCTTTTCCTTGTTAGTTATTTTTTGTGTAGTTGTAGACGTGTTTTTGAAAGAGTCGACAGCTGTTTGTCTGAAGGTCTACATGTTGTTTATTCTTCCTCTGTATTTCTCCAGGCAGATTTATAGTGAATTTGACTCATTGTTGATTTTCTTCTGTAAATTCAAAATGTTGTTAATTTGTTGAGAGAATCTCAGGGTTCCACTCTGGTGTCTGTTAAGGTGCACTGACTTCATTTCCTCTCCTGCGCTTGTTCGTTATTTTGCTGACCTGAACTTCATTTCTGAAATAAAGAGGCACATTTAAATCTTTATTTTTATTTTATTTAAAGCGCTGCAGTGACTTGACTGCAGACGGTAATTCATTATGGACAAAATGACAGAGGGAAAACATGGTGACTATTGGATGTTGAACACATCCAGAAAAGTCATTAAAGCAAACTAATCATCTGTTTCTGGAATAATATTTCAGCGAGTGTATTCATATTAGAAAGTGCGGGGAAGAGACAGCAGGACGTTTTCTCTGGTGAACTTTGAGTGCGTCATGACGGACAAACTTCCGTGGGATCAAAGTAGAGTAGATAATCCAGTCACGAGTGAGAAGATGTTGAATTAAAGACCACAATTGTAATGAGCTCATATATGTTAGACCTAAATGTTGTGACTTTGAGTCTTGATCGTGTTATTTATTCTGCTGTAGTATCATTTCATCACGAGGTTCAGTAAATATTTACCTGAATAATGCACTATAACTGTTTATAACAAGACATGAATGTTAAGTGGAGACAAGTGAATTGATTAATACGCGCGCGCCCCGAAACTCCCTTAACCTACGTTCCCGCGCGCATGAAAACAATGGATGCCTTTAACGTGCTTTTAAACGTTAAGTCGTATAATTAATATCCTAATGTTTGTTGTTGACAATAAAAAGAGGAAGAGGCTCTTTAATGATGACGTGGTGGCTCTTAGAAGAGCCTTTTGTGTGAAAGTTTGTTTAAAGTGATGACAGCTCACTTCTTCTTGGGTGCTGCCTTCTTGACTTTAGGCTTGGCAGCCTTCTTAGCGGGGGCTTTCTTGGCTGCGGGGGCCTTCTTGGGGCTCTTGGTGGGCTTTTTGGGGCTCTTGGTGGCCTTCTTGGGGCTCTTGGCTGCTTTCTTGGCCGCCGCGGGTTTCTTGGCCTTCGCCGGAGACTTCTTAGCGGCTGCTGTCTTCTTTACGGTCTTGGGTTTTTTAGCCGCCGCGGGTTTCTTGGCTGCGGCCTTCTTGGCTTTAGCAGCGGGTTTCTTGGCTGCAGGCTTCTTGACTTTTTTCGGCTCAGCCGCCTTCTTGCTCATCTTGAAGGAGCCGGAGGCCCCGGTCCCCTTGGTCTGGACCAGAGTTCCCTTAACCACCAGCTTCTTGATGGCGGTCTTGACGCGGGCCTTGTTCTTGTCCACATCGTAGCCTCCGGCAGCCAGAGTCTTCTTGAGGGCGGCCGCGGACACGCCGCTCCGCTCCTTGGATGCGGCCACAGCTTTGACGATGAGTTCACTGACGCTGGGACCAGTCCTCTTCGGTTTGGGAGTCTTCTTCTTGGCTGCTTTAGCCGGAGCGGCGGCGGCTGGAGCTGGAGCTACTTCTGCCATTTTCTCTCTCAATGATCTGATCCTAATCACGACAACACGAGTCTGACTGGACTATGAAGAGTCCAGAGCCGGAGGCTGCACTTAAACACACCATGAGAACCGTGGAGACTCAGTCCAGCCCGTGGCTCCTCTGAGCGGTGTGAATGTCGTGTCACTTGTGTTTTCTCTTCATCGATAAAAGAGTCCAGACTAAATGTGGGACAAGTTCTGAAGACTGACAGTGAAGGAGTCGATAGTGGACTTGTGTCTCTTCATATTGACGTCATGCAGAGCTCTGATGCTCTCTGCTTTTTCTTTGAGGAGCCTCTAAAACTCACACATTCACCGCCGCGTCCAGCGCTGCTCAGACACTTTTCTCACTCATTTCTCTCCTAAAATGTTTGAAAATCCATCCGAGCTCCATCAAAAGCCGTTTTCAGCTGCTCCACGTGTTTGTTCACAGACTCCAAGTAAAAACAAGCATCTGTTGATCATCACTTTGTAAGAAAGTCAAGTTATTCTGGTAGCAGCAAACACACTGATGATGGCCGAGGCTTCTGGTGCCAGACTTGTATCAGAGCTGCTCACTGAGGACGACTTTTCATTTCAATCAGCTGTTAAGTTCTACTGTTAATGAACAAAAACATGTTTTTAAATGTAACAGTCACACTGATGAATGCTGAATGTTACAAAACTTCTTTAATTCTCACACAACAGCTGTATTGTACTGTTTTGTTTGTTTGTTTGTTTTCACATCATGTTTTGTGTTTCCATTAAAAACCTGCTGACTTTCCAACCTGTCTGTTTTCTTTTGCTGCCTTTGTGAAGCACTTTGTAATGTGGACTTTGAAAAGAGCTCTATAAATAAAGATGATTAAAATGACATTAATGTCACTATTCAACTTTAGTGTTTAGTCACAAACTAATACAAACACACACCTTCACCTCCGCAGGTTAGTGTGTGTTTGTGTGTGTGTGTGCGCGCGCGCGCGATGTTTTGTAACATTAGCTGCTCAATTTAAAAAAAAACAAAAAAAATTCAGAACTATTGTGTTATTTCTTATGAATTTTCCTTCAAAATATGTGTTGTCATGGAGATGACATTATGTGATGGAAAAGACCACATGTATTAGAAATTACATGTGACAAACAACATTGTTGAACAATGTTGACTTTGATTATTTCTGACATAAAATAATATCCATTTTCAAAGTGAACTTTGTTAACTAAACTTAAACCATTAATTCACATTCAATCAGGTGACAGAAAATTCATTGAAAATGGACCTTTATGTTCTGAAACATACAAGCTAATTGTATAGATTGGATTTACTACAAGTAAAATAGAAAACAATTAAAATAAACAAAGACAGTTTGTCATTTTTAGATGTACACATCTGGAAATTATAGCTGCAACAATTAATCAAGTTATCAATTATGACATTAATCACCATCTATTGAGATCATAGATTAATCGGTTTGAGTACTTTTTTTTAAGAAAATAAGACAAAATTCTGTGATTTCAGCTTCGTCAGTTCTTTCTTTACTCCTTTATGACATCAAGCTGAATATCTTTGGGCTGTGGACAAAACAAGACATTTGAAAAACCAAAACCAAACAATTATTAATCGATTCATCAAAAAAAGAAAAGGAACAGATGAATTTGTGGATTATGAAAATAATCCCCACTTTAAATTCCATGTGTTTAAAAGGCAACTATTTGAAACTAACATTATGATCTATGAGTTTCTTCTTCTCCTTCCTTCATGGTCCACAACAGAGTTAATTAAGTGTTTGATTGAACTTTTTAACTGAACATGAAATATTTGTAGTTGTAGAACCCAAATGAAATAAATTTATAACACTGACATCGTCTTTTCCTCCCTGGAAAAGACATACTGACATCCCTGACTGATTTACTATTATTTCTTTGTACGTTTCTTTTAGTGTCAAGTGTGACAAAAAGAAAATATGCGGTGTGTGTGTGTGTGTGTGTGTGTGTGTGTGTCATGACGCACTGACAGTTGTGGACTGTAATGTAGTTTCCCTCAGAGAAAACGTGTTGTTGTCTGTTGTGTTTGATTTGTCATTTTAGTAATAATTGTAACAGTTGGTGTTTTCACTGACTGGACTGTTAAATGACGGATAGTTGGCGTTACTTGATCGATGGCGGAGAGAACAGCCGCTACTGCGAGAGGAAATGAAAAGAAAGTTGTTGTAAACTCCTGCAGCTTAATGAAGATGATGTGTGGTGAAAAGCCACTGTGGTTGTAAATGATTTTCAGAGTTCCACAACATTAGTAAGACATGGTGAGAGTTCCAGTGTGTTTGTGTGCATGAGACATAAGACAGAGCTCTTTATGAGGAGAGTGTGTGGCTCTGAAAAGAGCCGTTTTGGGGTCTGGTTGAGGATCCAGCAGCTTTACTTCTTGGCGGGCTTCTCGGTCTTCTTGGGCAGCAGAACAGCCTGGATGTTGGGCAGCACGCCGCCCTGAGCGATGGTGACTCCACCCAGGAGTTTGTTGAGCTCCTCGTCGTTGCGGACAGCCAGCTGCAGGTGACGGGGGATGATACGGGTCTTCTTGTTGTCGCGGGCAGCGTTTCCAGCCAACTCCAGGATCTCAGCGGTCAGGTACTCCAGCACGGCCGCCAGGTAGACGGGGGCGCCGGCACCCACACGCTCCGCATAGTTGCCCTTCCTCAGCAGCCTGTGAACACGGCCGACTGGGAACTGGAGTCCAGCACGAGAGGAGCGGGTCTTTGCCTTAGCTCTGGCTTTACCACCGGTCTTTCCTCGTCCACTCATTGTTGGATACTTTCCGAAGTCGAGACTAACAGAAACTGAAGACCAGACAGTCAAACCCCAATTATATGCTCAGGGAGCGCGCGCGGACGGGGTCTGGGGTCCGTCAGACCAACCACAGCAGAGCCTCCAGCAGAGGTCGACCGCTCTGGATTGTGGCGGACTTTTTGAACACATTTCTCTCCAATCAGCAGCGGAGATTCGGGCGGTGGGTCGCCCCTCCTGTCGGTGCTGAGCTCCAAGAGGAGCCTCTCACCAATCAGGAGGCGGAGGTCTGAAGCAGCGTCATGATCCCAGCCGGTCCCACAGTTTAAGAGCAGCGTGTCTCGTGTCTTTACTTTTCATACTTCTGTCGAGAGAAAGAAGGAACGATGGCAAGAACCAAGCAGACCGCTCGTAAATCCACCGGAGGCAAAGCTCCCAGGAAGCAGCTGGCCACCAAGGCTGCCCGTAAGAGCGCCCCGGCCACCGGCGGCGTCAAGAAGCCTCATCGTTACAGGCCCGGTACCGTGGCTCTGAGAGAGATCCGTCGCTACCAGAAATCCACCGAGCTGCTCATCCGCAAGCTGCCCTTCCAGCGCCTGGTCAGAGAGATCGCTCAGGATTTCAAGACCGACCTGCGCTTCCAGAGCTCCGCTGTCATGGCTCTGCAGGAGGCCAGCGAGGCTTACCTGGTCGGACTCTTTGAGGACACCAACCTGTGCGCCATCCACGCCAAGAGAGTCACCATCATGCCCAAAGACATCCAGCTGGCCCGTCGCATCCGCGGAGAGAGAGCTTAAACTATCTGCTGCTGCTCCACAAACACAACGGCTCTTTTAAGAGCCACCTCACTCTCTCTGAAGACACTCTTCCTCTGCTGCTCCAAGCTTTAACACCTTCAATTACTTCAATTATAACTCCCCCAAAAATAAATATCACTATTATAACAATAATAATAATAATTATCTGAAAATGTTTTCCCGACAAATGTGTTCCCGGCAGTGAAATATTTCATTTGTTGGTTATATCAAGTATTATTACAGGAATTACTTATGGGGTGCCGTTTGTAAAGTTGCAGCATCTTTTTGTCACATTTAGCTTCAAATCATGTTTTAAAAAGTGTGGATTTTTGAAAGTCACTTTTTAGCACGTTTAACACAATATTTGTTAACTTTGAAAATGTATTAAATAATCAAATCTAAATGTCAAATCTATATCTAAATGTTAAATCTAAATCTAAATGCTAAATCTAAATCTAAATGTTAAATGTTAAATCTAAATGCTAAATTTAAATGCTAAATCTAAATTTAAATGCTAAATCTAAATCTAAATGTTAAATCTAAATCTAAATGTTAAATGCTAAATCTAAATTTAAATGCTAAATCTAAATCTAAATGTTAAATCTAAATCTAAATGTTAAATGCTAAATCTAAATGCTAAATCTAAATCTAAATGTTAAATGCTAAATCTAAAATGTTAATTGTAGCAGGTAGCATGTAAACATGTCGTCGATCTCGCGAGGCTTCGTATATACTTTAATGGGTGCGCGTGTGAAAATATCGTGAGATCATTAGCTGCACTCTTTCACCTACTGATCCCTGATAAGTGGTGTGGGCATGGTTTCTAAATATTCTGCTTTACACTCGGCGACCCATTTAACATTTAGATTTAACATTTAACATTTAGATTTAGATTTAACATTTAGATTTAACATTTAGATTTAACATTTAACATTTAGATTTAACATTTAGATTTAACATTTAGATTTAACATTTAACATTTAGATTTAGATTTAACATTTAGATTTAACATTTAACATTTAGATTTAACATTTAGATTTAACATTTAACATTTAGATTTAGATTTAACATTTAGATTTAGATTTAACATTTAGATTTAACATTTAGATTTAACATTTAACATTTAGATTTAACATTTAGATTAAGATTTAACATTTAGATTTAACATTTAGATTTAACATTTAACATTTAGATTTAACATTTAGATTTAACATTTAACATTTGGATTTAACATTTAACATTTAGATTTAACATTTAGATTAAGATTTAACATTTAGATTTAACATTTAGATTTAACATTTAACATTTAGATTTAACATTTAGATTTAACATTTAACATTTAGATTTAGATTTAACATTTAGATTTAACATTTAGATTTAGATTTAACATTTAGATTTAACATTTAACATTTAACATTTAGATTTAGATTTAACATCTAGATTTAGATTTAGCATTTAGATTTAGATTTAGCATTTAGATTTAGATTTAACATTTAGATTTAACATTTAACATTTAGATTTAGATTTAACATTTAGATTTAGATTTAACATTTAGATATAGATTTAACATTTAGATTTGATTATTTAATACATTTTCAAAGTTAACAAATATTGTGTTAAATGTGCTAAAAAGTGACTTTCAAAAATTTACACCACTTTTTAAAACATGATTTGAAGCTAAATGTGACAAAAAGTTGCTGTTATTTTCAGCATGAGCAACTTTACAAACGGCACCCCATACATTCCTTTGCTGGCTTAAAAAAATTCTCCTGGCTGCACTACAGCACTGAGTGGATTAGGCATAACCAATTTATTGCCAGGTCATGTAAATCAGTCAAAAACTGAGGACCAAAACATATTCAGGTCCAGAACACATGTCCCAGAGAGACTGGAGTATAATGGCATCTGAGGCAATCTGGACGAACAGATGGGTAAATTTTGGTCAACTTGTCGTTTGAGTAATGTAGCTGGTGGAATAATTTAAACTGTATTAAACTGAACCTCATGCAGAAAGATGAGGAATTGATTAGTGTGCTAGTAGAGTCTCACTGTTCACCTGAGACTGATTCATCTAAATCCAGTTCCCAAACAGTCCTGGTGCTGTTCCATGTGGGAGCATTTAGTTTTTGTATCACATCGTAAATTAGTAGCTGTGCTGAAAATATTTAAATATTATGTCTTTTTTTTCCCTGCAACATTCAGAAGAAATCGTCACACCACAAAAAAGTTTTTTGTTTTTTTTTAAATAAAATTATAGACATACTTTGCATTTTAAATGTATTTAATGAAATGAAACAGACAGATGTGAGCAAATGTATAAAAGGAAATTATTTTCACATTTTAAAATATTTTCTGTTGGTAGAATGAAAATACACAAATACAGTTTGTCATTTTTAGCTTGAAACATCTGTAAAAAAAAAACAAAAAAACATTTATGATGTGTGAGAACTTCAAAATTAAATCACACGGACACTAATTTAGACAAAATATATATTTTTAAGTTTAAACAAAACTAACAAAAACTTCTGTCCTCTTAGGTTTTAAATCAAAGTTAGTTAAAACAGATGATAAAATAAATACATTAAATTAAATCTGATTTTTAAAACAAATTGTAAAACTAAAGTATGTCCAAAAAAAGATAATGACTGATTTACCATTGAATTTTTTTGAAAACGGCTTTTGATGGAGCTCAGATTCATTTCCAAACATTTTAGGAGAGAAATGAGTGAGAAAAGTGGCTGAGCAGCGCTGACATCAAGGTATCAAGGTCATTTTTATCATTATACAACACAGGCTTACACAACAAAATGGGAGTTGTAGTTCCTTCATGCTACTGAATTCAGAAAGGAACCAAATAAAATATAAAACTAAATAAAATAAAACAACATTTACACTTAAACATCCAGGTTATCCTGGTTATCAACTCTGTAAGTCACCCCAAGGTTTCCCAATATAGACACAAACATGTTCACATAAACAGGGTGGCATTTGAAGCATCTCACCGATCTCAGCATCAACAAGACTACTGACAGCACACAGGCATATTTTACAAATGAAGAGCAAACCATAATATTAGACAAATAATAAAGAAGAAGGAGATCATATCCATCATAATCCAGACTGAAGGAAACACTCCTGCAGCTGCCACATGCAGGAAGGACAGTCAGCAAAAGACAAACAAAAAACTGCAGACTGTGTGAATAATGATAATAAGGATCATATGTTTCTTCTATCCAACTCTTTTCAGGATACTCAAAGACACTTTACAAAGATTAAAATGATCAAAGAAAACACACAGTAAAATATTTGTCACACAAAACATTAATCACACATTAAAAACAGTTCAAGGCGTAAGTTAAGAGCGGGTATTTTGAATTGTGGGTATTTTCATAAGGGTGCCTGATGTTTTCAGCTGGACACAGGGCTGTATAATATCACTGCTCCATCAGTAGAGCACAAGTACATCTGACCATCATTACATTTGTGTATTCAGTTAAATGAATGTTCTGCTTAGATATAGACTATTCTTATTTCTTATGGTGTGTGAGAGTTATATATGATTTAATACATTTAGTCATCATCTGTCTGTCATCTGATCTGCAGACACATGATTAAATGTATTGAATTATATACATGTGAGTGCAGCTTTCTCTTTTTTATATGGGAACATTTAGAATAACACACCAGTCCATCAGAGCGCAGTATAAAACTGACTTGGGAGCAAATAAAAAGTCAATATAAAAACATCATTCAAAACAGTCAGTAGACTGACTTTCATGGCTTTATAAGTACAACAAGTACAAGGCTTTAGTGCTTCAATCAGTCTGTGTTGTAGGATGAAATTGGTTTATAAAAGTACTCTGTACACTGAGCAAGAAATTAATTTCACCTTTGACAAAGGTTTAGTCTTAATATCACGTCTTTATTCAGTTTAATACACAAACATATTTGTTCTTGAGTGACATCATCAACATCAGTCATGATGACAACAGGTTTGGATCAAATGAACAGTTGTAGACACATTTTAAACTCACTAGGTGGCAGCACCTCTCAGCAAAAGACAAAAGCCATCAGAGGACTGAGACAACTTTGTTCTAATGATGTAAAACTACTAGTCTGCAGAAAACTACATGCAGTGCTTAAATGAAAAGAAAAGAAAAAAACATAATAAGATTCGTTGATCTGAGTCATAATATGATCTTTAGAGTGTTGTGATATGCAAATATTTTATACAGTCAAATGTTAACTTACACACTAACTATCTCCTCAGGCCTCATTCAAGAAATGAAATATGAGATTATGATATGAGTGACTTAGCCTCTTTAAGCTACAGTGTTTAGCTCTACTTCAACAACTAAAATTAGCATATTAACATTTTTATATTTTTAAAAACATTTCATATGTTCTTGTGTGGAAGATTCTGGAGGTTTCCTCTGTGGTTACACTTCCTGAATTGAAAACCACTCATTTAAACCACCTCCCAATTGTCTTTCCCAGCTGATTGACTCCAACTAATCTTCTGCCACCCTCAACTACTAGTTCACCAGATTTTACATGAGGAAACAATGGATTAAATTCATCTTCAAACCTTGACTCTAACCTTCTTTTGTCGCTCAGTTCTCTGTCATAATCTTCCCTCAGTTTATTCATCATGTTTGTGATCTCCCTCTCTTACCCCGCTTGTTCTCTCTGTCTCTCTGCTTCTCTCTTCCATCTCTCCCTCCTCTCCTCTCCTCTCTTTCTTTCCTCTCTCTCTCTCTCTCTCTCTCTCCCTCTCTCTCTCTCTCTCTCTCTCTCTCTCAGCCAGGAGTTCCTCATTAATTTTCCTCATCTCTGTTTCATATTTTTCCTGAATTTTTCTCTCCATCTCCTCTCTTTCTTTGCGTATTTTTTCTTCTTTCTCTTTGAGGATGCGTTGTTTCTCCTCTTCGATCGCCCTCTCAGCCTCTTGGAACATCTCGTTGGTGTAGTGGCTTCCTCCGTTCTTCTGGACTATATTTCTGATCTTCTGGAGCAGCACACTGACCTGAGTGCGATCCGTCAGCTTATTGTTGAAGACGTGGTACTGGCCGTTACACCTGGCAACAAGTTCCTGCAGGTCTGCGCTTCCACCCAAGAACTCTTCTATGGTCATGTTTTCAAGTTGGTCACCACCAGTAAAGAGAACCATGCTGTATCTGTCTGCTGCCTGGCCAAAGATTTCTTGAATCCTCTGCACCGTCTGCTTTTCTTCCTCTGTGTATCTGCCCAGCCTGATGACCACCAGGAATACATGGGGTCCAGGAGAAGCAAAAGAGATACACTGGCATATATCTTTGGTGGTTTGGTCCATGTCAAACCTGGTGTCAAACAGGCCTGGAGTGTCGATGACAGCAACCTGTTGTCCATCCACTGTTGCTTTGCCCTTAGAACAGTCTACAGTCATAGACTTGGCACTGAACTTTGACCTGCCTGTACTGACCCACAGTCAGCCAGTGCAGACTTTAAAATAAAACATCGGCATCGTCTTAAGGTTGCCAACTCTGCCTACTTAGCAGAGTGGCAATCCTACATTTGGGTTACAGGTCATGGACATACTCGTTATATGACAACAGAAAACTGGTACTCTTTTTTTTATGAGTTGCATAAATAATATAGAAATAATACATATGTATATTGGAAATCAACTAGAAAGGCAATGGGAAATAGAGGTACAGTAACAGAAAATCATAAGTTGTGTGTCTATAATAAGTAATTTTAACAGTTTATACCATCATGCAGACAACAGTTAAAACCATAAAACTGGTTTTCTGCTGGCTTCAGTTAATGCGATTTAATAATAGCAGAAAATAAAAATAACAGGGATTGCAATAATAAGACAACAGAATAGTTATAAGTCAGATGCCTAATGTGGACAGCAGGGCCGTGCAGAGACCTTTGGAGGGGCAGGTGCTCAAAGTTAAAAGGGGGCCACGAATTTGCTCCATGGTGCTGATTCATAATCTGCCCTTTATTATTTGTAGTGCCAATAATAAAGTAAAAACTAGGGGTGCTCCCATAGCTCAGTTGGTAGAGTGTCACCCCATGTACTGAGGGTATTGGTCCTCCGCAGTGCTCGCTGGTTCGATTCCCACCTGTGACCCATTTGCTGCATGTCATTCACCCTCTCTCTGCCCCCTTTCCTGTCATATCTTCAGCTGTACCTATCTAAAAGGCAAAAAGCCCAAAAAATAATAATAAAGTAAAAAATAATTAAATTATATAGAAATCATGTATTATTTAAATGTATTTGTGCTTTTATTCAGTTTTGACTATCCACTTTGTGCAAGACAGCAAGGTTATACAAGTTATATATTTTATATTTATGCATATTATATTGAATTTGTGTGTATATATACAAATGTTATAAACAAGTACTGATATGTTTAAATGAGAGGTTGAGAAAATCACAATTCAAATTCTTCTAATTATTATTGTTAATGTTGTTGTATTTATACTGTAATAGTCCACAATTATGTGAATATGCATGTACATTGCATAGTTTTAGTGAAATAATGCCTCATTGTCTCTAGAAACAGAGGAAAAACACTGAAACTAACTTGACATTAAAATGATACAGATCTCTAATAACAAAAGAAACATATAGAAACAAAATGAAGCCTGACATACTTTTTCCCCTCAGCAGCTGTGTGTGGTTAACTAGCGGCTATAACTTATGAGAGGTGTGTGCAGAGTGAGACACACACACACACACACACACACACACACACACACACACACACACACACACACAGGATGCTCACTGATCGTATCACGGTTTTGAGTAACGGATCGTATAATTTTTTGGATCAGCAAAAAAAAAAAAAAATGGTGGGATTAGGGTTAAATTATTTTAAAAATGCACTTGTCTCTAATCTTTGTCCGTCTGTAATTATCACCATAGTTATGTAATGTAATAATAATGATAATAGTAATGATAATGGTAATAATATTAAAAACTTCAAACTTATACAGTGCTGTATGTACATATATCAGATCATTATACACTGTACAGTATAATACACAACTACGCTCTGTAGTCTGGCTCAATGTCCCGCCTACAGCAGCACATCTGATTGGTTAGAAGTCATGATCAATCAGCAGACACACTGTGTCACAGACGTGGAGAGACAGAGCTGCAGCGGTGAGCAGAGAGGAGCTGTGTAGAAGTTAAGACAGCTGATATCACTAAAGTTTCAATCAACATCACAGTTTTATGATCTGTTTCTTTGGTGATATCATAGTTACATCAGTTAAAAAAGTTATGGTCTGGATTTCACTCGAGGTGATGTGACGACTTTTAAATCAGTCGCTCTTCACAGAGATGCGCTGCACACAGCAGCATCTGTCCTGTCTGTTTACTGTAACTCTGCATTGAGATTTCAGGTATTATAACTTATACAAAAGTAACAGTGACAGTAAAACTATGATGCTCACATGTGGTCCGCGGATCACACGCGTGCCGAACCGTAGAGGTCGATCTGTACGATCAGTTGCTTAGCAGCGCTTAGCTACAGGGCACATCGGGGCACATCCGGGCAGTGAGGGCACGTCTACGTGGATCATGTGACCAACCGAGGGTAGATCTGAATTATTATTACTTTGTTTTATTTATTATTTTGGGCCACACAGACAGACTTTCACACACACACACACACACACACACACACACACACACACACACACACACACACACACTTACATAAAACAAACAAACAAAAAAACACTTTGACAAAAGGGCACTTTGGGCATCAAGGGGCAAAGGGCCAGTATGTATGTTTTATTTTTTTTCAGCTTCATAAAGAAGAGAACATCCACAATCCACTCTGAATATGTAGGCGGAGAAACACTTATCCACTCAAGTAGTATTAACCTTCTGGCCAGAAGAGTTAAAAAAGCCAAGATGTATTGCTGGGATGTCGGCACAGTGGTGTCTGGTGGTAGGACGCCAAATAGCGAGGAGATAGGTGAGAGCTCGAGGGATAGTAAAGACACCTGAGAGAGTGTATTAAACACTGAATTCCAGAATGTATGTAAGAGGGGACAGGCCCAAAACATATGGATTAGATCAGCAGGGCCTCTGTGACATCGGATACATGTTGGATCGATATCTGGATCAATTCTGGTCAATTTGCACCTGGTCCAATAGGCCCTATGGACTGTTTTACATTGCATCAGTCCTTGACTAGTGCAAATAGAGGAATGATGGACTCAATACAAAATAACCTCCCAAGTTGGGTCATCTAGGTCTTTGCCTATATATCCTGAGTTCTTAACACAGTGGTTGTGGAGGACCTGCTAAAAACAGATTTGGCCTCATTACCTCCCACATGTAAACTTCCCATACAACACCACCACTCATCAGACCACCAGTAAGTCACTATACCTCCTAATGTTAGGTCAAGAACCCAAACTACCTGTTGATTTCCTCCTTGGCAGGATTCAGGAGCCGACTGCGGGCGCAGTTAGTGACTGGCTGCGGGAACATCAACAGCGACTCCAGACTGCATTTGATGGTGCCGAGGACCGGATCCAAGCAGCAGCTCACCTCACCTCAGGAAGGAGTAGCATGACCAACATGTCTCTGGCAACAGCTTGAGGGAGGGTGATGTTGTCTATTTGCATGACAATAATGTTCAAGGCAGAGTGAAGATTCAAGATGTTTGGGGTTCCACGAAATTCCAAGTGGTGAAAGCCCTCTCTGATGGGGGAGCTGTGCACTCCATTGCACCTCTGGATAATCCAGGAAAAGTAAAGCATGTCCATTGAATTTTGCTGTAACCAGCTCCCCTAACCTATGCTCTATACTATAGGCCAGACCAGGTTTAGACAGTGAGACCCACTACCACCAGTGACAAACAGGAGGAACAGGGTGGTGAGTGGTGGATTATTCCCCCACCAGCAGGGGAAGGAATGACTACCGTTGCTCCTGACTCATCTGTTTCTCCTCTCCAGCAATGCAGGCTAGAGGAGCTCACTGTTGCTGTTGCCCCCTCGTTTAACCACAGTAGAGACTACTAAGTCCCAGGTCCTGGTTAAAAAGTAAATGAGATCCAGGCATGCTGAGCAAGACAAGCAAGTTCTGCTGATGTAAAAAAAAATCTATTTAAATAAGATATTTACGTGCCTCAAAACAATACCCATGCCCAGTGGGAATAACAGTTATAGCAATTTTATGTGTCATGGCGAGACATCAAAATTCTAATTTTTGATCACAAAGTCAACGTGGCACACACCTATTTTTAAGTCGGTATGATGAATTCTGTAGGATTTTGTTAAAATACAATGTGTGGAAAACACCAAAATTGAGGAGTAAATTCAAAATGGCCAATTTCCTTTTGGTTTTAGGTGGTGGTTTCAAGGGACTTTTTTTGTGTGTCTAGGCATGATACATATGTGTACCAATTTTTGTGCACATTGGTGAAGCATGCTGTGGGGGCTGTTGTTTATGAGAAATGAGACCAATATTGATACCCAATGAGCTGGAGACCTCCAAAACATCTCGAATTAGGCACACAGTAGGTCTGGTCCCGGTGGATGACCTGCTCCATAGCTTTCCTCAGCCTGTTAGCCAAAGCCTTGTACAGAATTTTGTAATCTGTACATAGGAGGGACACAGGGCGCCAGTTCTTTATGTCCTGTAGATTGCCTTTTTTGGCAGGAGAGCTACAACAGCCCTGACGCAGGACAGTGGCAGAGAACCTGAAACCAGACTTTCATTAAAAACCTCTAAAATATCAGGGGCTAAAATGTTCCTTTATAAAATTCAACAATCAGGCCATCGATGCCGGGAGCCCTCCATCCTTACATACTCTGCAGAGTAGTGGGCAGCTCCACCATCTGTAGTGACCGATCAGGCTGTGAATTAGTCTCCTTAGAGACCCGAGACAGTTCACTGCAGAACCCCTCAAACAGTGCATCATTCTCCTCATACTCACTGGTGTAGAGGGATGAATAAAAATCTACAGCTCACCTTCTTATCTGACCAGGCTCAGTGAGTTCCTGTCCTGTGTCAAAGAGCAGAGAGTGGATTGCTTTTTTCTGTCCATGCTTTTTCTCCAGGCCAAAGAAGAAGCTAGAGGGAGCATCCATCTATGTGATATTCTGAACCTGGGACCGGACCAGTGCACCCTGTATCTTGGTATCTAGCAGGTTGGCTAAAGCCGTTTTTTTGGACTTGAGGATTTCAATATATCCCCATTTTCCTGTGGAATCACTGATTGTTTGTAGTTCCACGATCTCAGTCTCCAGGTCTTTAATAGATCGACAGGTGTCTCATGTGACATTGAGTGTATACTGCTAACACAAGAGTTTTATCTCAGTATTGCCATGGTCCCACCACTGCCTAAGACATCTAAAATCATCTTTCCTGCATCTAAAAGAAGTCCCAAAAAGCCTCTCTAAAACCTTTATCAAATGTTAAAACCAAATTAAAATGCCAGTATGCGCTCTTGGGTAAAATGCTCTAAATAGCAACATGACATAAAACTAAAGAATGATCAGTAAAACCAGCTGGCATAATTTTACACCCCTGAAAAACATTAAAATGGTGCTTAAAACAATAAAAATGGTCAAGTCTGGCTAAGGAGGTCCTATACTCTCTCAGGTGGGGCCATTTGTACCGTCTGCAGTCTGTGTGCATCCTTCTCCACAAATCCACAAGGCCAGGAGAATAGACCAGCTGCTTCAGAGTGTGTTGGGAGGCCGGATGAGGCTCTGCATGGTTACGATCTAAAAACTCGTACTCAGTACAGTTAAAATCCCCACCCAAGAATAAAAAATCCTCTGAGCCCCTGCAGTTCAATCTAGTATTAATTTTTTCTAGAAAGCTCTTCCTCTCTGTACTGTTGGTTGGAGCTCCAGTTACATTTAACGTCCGCACTCTAAAAGAATCCATTGTGAGGGGGATGTTAAAAGCAAAAACAATAGAATAAATAAATAGAAATAAAACCAACAGCCTCATCATCATTAAAAACTAAGTTGCTTTCTCACTTTAATCATCTGTTTTTCAATCTGAATATCTCTTGATCAGTGAAATCTGATGTTGCTCTGTTTTTAATGAGATGTTTTGCTGAGTTATAAAATGTGAGCTTCTAGATTTAGGCCCCTCATGCCTTTGGTTTGCTACAGGAACAATATAAACATTTTTGCAGTTTTCCTGACTGGCAGTTATCTGGCTGTGAGACATTTCACTGCATTTATTGCGCAGCTTCGCAGGACCAGGCGTCCCCTCAGACACACAGGCCTCCATAACTCCAGCCTCAGCAGCTGGATCCCCCTCACACAACTCACCTGTCACCTCATTTAACTCACCTGTCACCTCACCTGTCTCACCCAACTCACCTGTCATCTCGACTACCATCTCCACACCTTCACCTGCCCCTCTTTCCCTCTCACTACTCACCTCGGTGCGATCACCATCCTGGCTCTGTTTCTCCTCCACCTGATGCTCAGCCATTGCTCCGTCCGAGTCAGAGATATTAACAGCTCCATTAAACCCCGCAGAAGCCAGCCGCCTCCACCGCACAGCAGGAAGGAGCCCTGCGGAGTCGGGCCGGCAGTGTCGGGGCAAGCTCTGATGAGATGTCACAGCCGAAACATCTCAAAAGAGAAGAGGTAGCAAACAGTGTGTAATCAAAGTCATCCACATGTACAGTGAAGCAGTAATTGAACTCTTCTGTCTTTTTGTTCAAAATCATATGTAGCTGCCTGCAGTGGGACACAACGCGTCTCAACAGCAGTGATTTACACCCCGACAGTATCTTTTTAATCGGTGATATCACCTTTCCATGACAAGACAGTTCTTTAATCAGGAATTCATCACTGATGAATGGAGGCACGTTAGAGAGTGTAATCTTTGATGCTGGCTGCGTCAGTGGCAACACCGACTCAAACAGCCCTTTCACAGTGATGTCTGTCTCCACCAACATGTTCACCTGCTCCACTTCCAGCAGCAGACTTCACCGAGCTGTGCCCGATGATCTCCCCCACAGCCACCACCACCAACCTTGATGCCATGCTTCAGAGACAGCTTGGAGAAACCACCAGATGCCATGACGGTTTCTGAGTGGCCTTCCAACCAGACAAAGCCTGGCCGGCAAAAGCACACAAAACAACTATAAACTAAAATAAAACCAAACGAAACACACTAAACACACAACTACCACTACATAAAAGAACAAAGGACAGAAAAAGGAAAGAAAATCTCCCATCCACTCTCACTCCTCTCACACAGGAAGAAGAAGAAGAAAAGAAAGATATTTTTTCATTTCATGTTACATGTCTGAAACTTGAGCTTCAGAAACTTCAAAATCCACTCTCACTCATTTTTTTAAATACAAGTTTTTGGGGATTATAAAACTCAAAAATTTAAGTTTATTTTTATTTTTCATGTCTATTTTTTTTGTCAAAGCCACAGGGAGCCACTGGAGGGGGGCTAAAGAGCTACTAATAAATATCTGCTATAACAATATGTGATTTGACAGATTGTCAAAGCCTTTAATTAGAATTTTTAGGCAAAAGACTCAATAAAAACCAAAGACTGTTTGTGAAGTTTCTTGACAAACTTTAGTAGAAAAACTATCTGTATATTTGAAGAGTCAGGACAGCTGTTTGTTTGCGTTGTCATGGAGATGTCAGTCAGATATGGTTCAGTCAGAGCCATGCATTATTAAATCATCTATCTTTGATCACCACATCTGAGCCGTTCTGACCCTAAGGTGTACACAAACTACAGGTTATTTCAACTTCTTTTTAAAATACAAAGGTGAAATTTGGTTATTGGTCTTATTGATATCAGCCATGAGAAGCAGGTGATTACTGGTATCAGCTGAAACAAATCCATCATGTGCATACCTAATATGAAAGCTAAAGGGTGGTAAGATGATATAAATATAACACAAACATGTAATGCAATGTAACGGCGTATTTTTCAAAAAGATTCAAGTTTATCTCAAGAAGAAAATTAAATTATCTCAACGCTAGATTATAATTGGAAAAAACTTTTTTTTATTTCCTTTAAAACTAAAGAGTTTGAGTTCTCAAAACTCAAAAATCTACAACACTAAGTTTCCTTGTTTGTTTTTTTTCCTGATGGGAGTAAATAAAAACAACAAGCTGGCCTCTTAACTCACCCTCAGTGCATTTATTTCTCATTTATAAAGTATTCAACATGTGTCAAGATAGCATAAGGTGATTCAAGCACAAATGAACTTTCCCAGGATTTACTGATGAGGTCTGTCATGAGCTCTGTCATGATGGTTTGTCATTTTTTTAAAAAGTGGGCCCCCAGGAAAGAACACCGTTCTAGACACTACGTGTTTAGGTACGTTGATGTGTTTACAGCCACACAGGAGGTTCCCACAGCCAAGCAAATAATCAAGCAAATAAACCCAGCATGCAAAGCGTGATTTGATTTATTATGTTTTTCACTGATGCAGGTGCAAGCTGCTGCCCACAGGAGAGACACAACAGGTTAGTATTCATATACTCAATTCCCAAAAACATAGATAGAAAAAGTGACTGATATTTGATGCACCATGTTAATATTATCATTGATTATATTCATATGTTCATTACTATTCATATTAATCAGAGATGACAGAAAGCAGTCAGTTCAGTTAGGCCTTTGTATTCCTTTCAGAACAGCCTTTGATGAACTTGTTTGTCTTGTGTCCTCTTCTCCAGCTGCTGCCACGTCAGTCTCTTCTTCTTCTTCAACTCGTTATTCCTTATTTCCATTTTGTTTCTTCTCAGGGTGTGAGCAATCCAGCTCCACTTACTCCTTTTCAGCTGTACTTCTGTTGTTTCTTGTTTGGTACATTATCACAGGTCGACGTCCCAGGATGTATCTTAGACAGTGGTTAGTGAGTGACTGCAGCTTGTTGATGATGTTAGTGCTGTTCTTCCATGTTTCTGATACAGTCTTAATGTTGGAGTTGAAGATTTTGAGCTTTGTCTTGAGTGAAATATTTTTGGATTTCCAGATCTTATTTAGGATGATGAATGCTGTTCTCGCTTGCAGTTCTTGTCTTGTTATAGGGTTTATGCTTTTGTTCTTGGTTATCATGATTTTGGTTTTTGGTCCATTTATTTTGAGTCCAGGCTCAGCTGCAGTTGTTTCCATCAGCTGGGACTTGCTTCTGCTGGCGGTTATGTGAGAGTAGTGCGATGTCATCTGCAAAGTCAAAGTCTATTGCGTGCCATTGTTTTTATTGTTGGTTGTTTGTTTCATGATCCAGTCAGGGAATAAGAGGAAGAGGAAAGGAGAAAGCAAGCAGCCCTGTCTCACTCCAGTGATCACTTCAAACTTTTCCTGTGCACATCCCTGGTGGAGCACTTGGCACTGCATGCCCTGATATGTGCTCTTTATGATGCTGATGTATTTTGGTGGGATTCCATAGCGTACCATGAGTTTTCAGAGGAGGCCCTGGGGAAGACCCAGGACACGCTGGAGTGACTATGTCACTCGGCTGGCCTGGGAACGCCTTGGGGTCCCTCCGGAACACCTGGAGGAAGTGTCCAGGGAGAGGGAAGTCTGGGCGTCCCTGCTCAGACTGCTGCCCCCGCGACCCGGCCCGGATAAGCACAAGATAATGGATGGATGGATGGAGTTTTCATAGACGCTCTCAGTCTACACTGTCAAATGCCTTTTTAAAGTCAATGAAATTGCCATAAGCAGTTGTGTGCCATTCTATGGATTGCCTGATGATGATCCTGAGGGTAGGAATTTTGTCACTGCAGAAATCAAAGTAGAAATCAGCAGCCGTTACTTTTCACACATGCAGCATAGCAACAGCAATGAACTCACAAAGTTCCAAATCTAAAGAACAACCTGAAAAAATACAAATAAATAAATAAGTGAAAAAAACTTAAGAAAAGCCAACTGTGCCTTCCTCAAATAAGAGCCCTCTGCTTTTTATTTTAGGTCACTGATCTTCAGAAAAGAAAAGGAGAAATGGCCAACAATTCCACCAGGTATTTCCCCCCTGCGATGTTCTTTTGTCTTTTCACCGGCTCAGCAGACCACTTCCTTGGCGTTCCACTGAACTGCTGGGCCCTGTGGCTGATCGCCTCTGGGAAGAGGAGCCTCATCCAATCAGAGATTCTGACTCTCAACCTCATCATCGCAGAAATTGCGTTCTCATTGTGTTTTTTTCTTATGATGCTCCAAAACTTTGTCGTTTCATTTTCTGTTGACCCGCTGATAAACTGTTATGTTGCAATGGCTGTGATGGGGAGAGCCCTGTTCCAGTGCCACATGTGTGTGGATCGCTACATGGCAGTTGTTCATCCTGTGCTGTTCATCAGGTAACTTGAACTGCATCAACATTATTCAAACTGAATTAACAGTGTGCACCAGACTCTTCTATCACTCCAGGTAGCTCTGATGCAAGGCTTCTTTCTGCATGAAACATTATATATTTGCACATTAGATGGACTGTAAGTCATGTACTGCAGAGCAGGACTGTTTTTGACTGGGGTGGCCCGAGTGGGGCACTGACTTATGCAGGGGTGGCATGAAGTATACACACATCCACTCACATATGCACATTAATGTACTATTTCTCATATGTACTGTTAATTAGTAACATAATAATATGTTATCATTTCTTACATTCTTGTGTTACATTTTTTTAGTTTAAAAAAAGATCCTACCAATCACAACAAAACAGAGTGGCTCCATGAAAATAAAATATGAAGCTTCCATACGTAATTCTTAATTCCTCATGAAGATTCTTAAGCTCTCATGAAGAAACTGTACTTCCATTATACCCTTATTATTTAAGTAAATTATCCTTGTAGAAAATTAAAAGTAGGCTACATACAAAAGAAATCAATGCACAATTTAAAAATACTCAAACAGTTCAAACTCAGGTCCCACCTCTCACTGGACAGATGACCAATCATATTGGTTATATAAGTTAGTGGAGAGCTAACCCAGAGTTTAGCTGGCTCAGCCAGCTGGTTCCTTCACTGCTCCTGCTCTTGGACCACATGATATGGAACCACATATCAAATCAAATCATGTAACACAATCAAACAGTAATGCTAGCTAGGATGCTAATGCTAACAGTAGATGTTGTCTCACGGTAAGAAATGGATTATCAAATATTTTGTTTTATCTTGAAATATACCCTGATGTCCATCAGACATCTTAGACTGTAGGGACTAAGAGGTATGTGTACTTAGTTACTTCCCATCTCTGTCTTTATTTGGATAGTTCATCCAAAAATGAAAATTCAGTCATTATCTGCTCACCCTCATGGCAACTGAAGGTCAGGTTTAGTTTTTTAGTCCACAAAAGGTAAGCTGGAGTTTCACAGGAAAACAGTGTCACAGAATCTCCTAAAGAATGAAAGTGAATGGTGACCAGTTTTCAAAAATAAAGAACAAAAAAACATCCAATAATCCAAGTTTCCTAAAGCCCCAACTTGCTGTTCACCTGTGTGTGCACCGTCACACCACACACACTCAGTTCAGACAGTGTGGACATGCATGCAAATGTGTCTTTCAATTCATATTATGTTTTATTTCTCTGTTGTTTTTTTCCATTTGAAAATTCATTCACTTTAATTGTTGAGGAGATTCATGTTTTCCTCTGAAACTTTGTGGAATAAAAAAACTAAACCTGACCTTTAACTGGCATGAGGGTGAGTAGATAATGACTGAATTTTCATTTTTGGTTGAACTATCCCTTAGTTATTAGTTAGAGTTATTTAGAAAGTACTGTTAGCTTTGATTCCTCATCCTCAATGACTATTCTTTCTGTGTACCATGTGTATGTGCATGAACATGAACTGCAGTGATTGCAGCCTGACTGGACGAGGTGTGGCTTCAGGGTCAGTGACTGGGAGGTGACCAGTACAACCAGTCTTCTGCTGGTGGCCACGAACATGTTGATAAGGTCTTGATAAGACTGGTTTGGTGTTGGTTACTGTATTAGTCATGTCAGTTTGTTTGAGGATTGGAATTTGAAATTCTTCCTCCAAACTGAACCCAGCATGTGTTTTCTCCTTCTTCTTCTTCTTCTTCTTCTTCTTCTTCTTCTTCTTCTTCTTCTTCTTCTTCTTCTTCTTCTTCTTCTTCTTCAGGTACAAACAAATAAAGTACAGAGGTGCCTGTCTTGCTGTTCTCTGGCTGGTTGTTTTCAGTAAGCTAAGAGAAATTAATTGCTAATCATAAATTACCAGACAACATGTAAATGATCATACCCTGTGAGTTGATCTTCAGTCTTCGTTGTTCTATTTTTGCCAATTTATAGGTACTGGACTGTCCAACACCTTCAACCCACAGAGTCCCATTTTACTGGCTGTTGGTTCAGTTGCTCTCCTGGCCCCCTCCCTGTCCATTGAGCTCTACTGCAGTCTGTCCATCCTCAGGATCCTGAGAAGGCCCGGCCCAGGAGACTACGACACTCAGCAGAAGAAGGAAGGGAACCAGCAGAAGATGAGAGCCGTCAAAATCATCTATATCATGCTGGCTATGCTCGTTTTTAATGTGACTCCATTCATGGCAGTAGCTCCGCTCTACATCACTTCAGGAGATGATGTGATCATTGTGACGTTCACACTGTCCACTGTTGGAAGCTCAGTGCAGGCTTTTTTATTCCTCAGCAGGTCTGGAAAACTGATGTGTAAGAATAGAAGTTGAAATTACACAATATCTATCTATCTATCTATCTATCTATCTATCTATCTATCTATCTATCTATCTATCTATCTATCTATCTATCTATCTATCTATCTATCTATTAGGACAAAACTGTAATTTGGGGTTTGGGGGTTTTGATTTTTCTCTTCCTTTCTCTTCTCTTCTTCTTTTCTTTCTCTTTTCTCTTCAATTATGCTGGAAAATATCTTTTAAAAGATCAGACTCTTGGCTATGAGACCTTGTAATGGGCCAACCTCCTAGTGGTTACATTTTTTATTAAATGTAGATGCCAGCTCTGTCAGATGGAAAATTTCACAGAGTCTTATAAGACTTTAAACATTCAAAAGAAAAGAAATGGTTAGGCTTAATGATATTTAGTACATTAATGCAGTGAATACAAATTATTGGTTTTTATTACTTAATTTAATTAAGTGTCATGTAGTTAATTGCTAACCTTTTTGACAACAGTTTAACTCAATTTCTTGCCCGTTTCCTGTAGACTGTACTAGAATTTTTTTTTAACATACAGTCAAATACATTTTTCTGAGTTAATTCAACTCAAAATACCAAAACATTCACTAACCTTACAAAGAGTGGTTGGAAAATGTTGCATCTAAGAAACAGTTTTTACAGTGTAGTGAGTTGCTATTTTATTTTTCAAAGTTGCTCAGCGTTCTCACTTATCTCGCTTAATTCTGAATTTGAATGAATTTTGGTTTGTTATAAATGTGAGAAATTTATCATCAAGTGAATCAAGTGTCAATCATTGACAACTTCAACTTTTGGAAGCTTTTCCAAAAAGTAGATTAAATAATAAAATTATCTAAACTACAAACTCATCTAAATAAAGTACAAAATGGTCTAAATAAATAACAAAATGCTTTGAATAAATAAAATGCTTTAAATAAAGTACAAACTGTTCTAAATAAATAATAAAATCTTTTAAATAAATAATAAAAAGTTCTAAGTAGATAACAAAATGTGTTTTAAATAAAACGCTTTAAATCACTAAAATGTTTAAATGTTCTAAATACATAAAATGTTTTTTTTTAATAAAATGGTTTAAATCGCAAAAATGTTTAAATGTTCTAAATACATAACAAAATGTTTTAAATAAATAACAAAATGATCTAGATTAATGAAAAAAGTTCTAAATAAATTACAAAATATTTTAAATAAAGTACAAAATTTTCTAAATAAATAACAAACTGTTTAAATTAAATGTTTTTAATTTATGAATAACAAAATGCTTTAAATAAATAACAAAAGGATCTAGATAGATAATAGAACATTCAAAATAAATAACAATTTCTAAATAATAATAAAATGTTTATTTTAAGTAAATAAGAAAATGTTTGAAATAAATAACAATGTTTGGACTTTCGTCAGGTTTATTGTCTCCTTGTTAAGTTAAACCCAGGACGCTCTGATACAGATTTTATGCATCTTGCACGCAAACTGACACTATACTATACTTCTTTAGCACTTTTACTCCTTTTTTAAACAAATGAATTCTGTAGCTGTGTTGTTTGCCATGTAACTGTTGTGTGCATCAGTTCCAGTCAGTCATGTGTAACCAGTGCAGAGCCACTGAAGCAGCAGAGAGGAGTGTTCAGCCTGCTGCAGAGGCAGGCACAGATTGTTTTAAAACAGGCATATCTGCACAGCTGCACCTGTCGAGCAGGTTGGATTGGATGAACTTTGTGGGTGGGGGGTGGGGGGTTCAGAGGGTGGGGTCAACAGCATGATGATAGAAGAAAGGAGGGAAGGCAACAGGTGAGGAATGCAGCAACTGACAAGCAGACACGAGGAGGACAGACTGTAGAGATTAACTGAGGAAGTCTGGGACGTACGCTGCACCTGTTAACCACCACTGACAGGCAGAAAATCTCTTCACTGAAGTCACCTCTGTCCTCAGAACAGGTAAGACATATCCTCTCTCACCCGCAACGAATGTGTGTCTCACATGTTGTCTCTTACTATATTATAAAGCTCTCTGTTTTACAGCCTGGATAATATCTGGTCCATGCTTATGGACTGAAATACAGTAAATTCCAAGAAAGTTCTTCGACACCACTTTCTTGTTATCTGGAAGTACGTATGTGAGTTAACAGACAATAGTAAGTACTGGTGCAGCAATGCTCCATCATTCTGAGGAGAACAGTCCATGGATAACATGGTGTTAAACTGACCACAGTGTTTGTTTTGTGTCCAGCTAAGTGCCGCTTATTCATGATTGTGAGTCATGTGAGAAAGAATGCGAAAAGCCATTTAATGGGTGTTGCTGGAGATAGCTGTCTGTGAAAGCGTAGAAATCACAAAATACACCCATTACCAGCCCTACTCCTGCTCCTACAGAGGTTAAATACACTGACTTTGGACAAAAGGGTCTGCGAAAAGAGCGTAATATCAATATGATTAGAAAGAATGTCAGATAATACAGAGGCCAAACGTCGTCTGGGCCTGTTTACATTGTAGCTTTACAGTTTCACTGATTCCTCAACATGTGACTGAACAATACTGTTGACAGGTGATGTACAACTGTTGTGTAACCACAACCCACACCTGAGATGGTTGACACATCTGATAGCGATATTGTTTAATGAAAAATAGAAAGTTTACCAGTGCTGGAGCAGTATTCCCACCTTTTTTAAACCAAAAAGTGAGACAAGGGTCCTTAGGGTATTGCTAACCCTTTTTAAGCCTGATTAAAAAGGTGTTTGCAAAGATCTGATGGAGCTGATGGGAAGCTAGGACACAATTTTAAAGCACAAACATTTCTTTAAAATAATAGCACATTTTATACCTATGTCGTCAGTAGGAACTGTTAGCTTTCAATTCTGAAGGCTTTAACACATTTTAGTTTAAAGTTGTGAATTCTTTTCTGAGATGAGTTTAGAAATCTCAAAAATTAAAGCAAACCAAAACCTAAATCACATTTACATGTTTTATATATATTTTGTTGAAGTGAGGTGCAGAATTAATTATAATACCAACCATAACTCACTTAATTCTGAACCGATTTTCATGAATTTTGGTTTGTTATGAATGTCAGAAGTTGAACATAATAGCGGTTATTTTTTGGAACATTATAAAGGTCTCTCTTTTACAGTCTGGATAATATCTGCTCCATGCTAACAGACTGAACTTTAACCTGTTCTTTGTAAATTCCATAAAGTTTGTCACCACCACTTTCTTGTTTGTCTCAAACTAAGTAAGTGAGAACAGACAATAGTAAGTCATAAACTACACCTGAAAGATAAGAACAAACAGTTTAATAGTAGAGGTCACTCAGTAGAGTGCAGATCTCCACCAGGCAACAGATGGTGAAGCACCTACTGCAATGCCTCCACAACTGCCAGAGGCAACCAGCAGAGATTTGCAAACTTTTGAATACAAAACAATTTAATAGCCAAAAATCCTGGGGCATCTAACTGTAATAAAATGTATAAGAAAATGTCAACTTAATAAGGAAACAAGCGAAGTCCAAACTTCTGCATTTGAACATTTTTTAACTTATTTAGAATGTTACAAGCAACCAACAACAACACAACAAGGCCTGCAAAAGACTAGCTAAAGCCTTGTTTTTAGCCTAGAAGTTGTTGATGACAAGGTTGCGATGCAAAGCGGGCTGTCAAGAGAAATGAGATGTCACAACAGTCTATAAAATAGCTTTTTCAAAGTTTTTCAAAAACTCTGAATCAACACACGAGAGCTTGTTGAGCATAGACATGAATGTGCACCAAAAATATTAAGGGTCCAGTAGTATGAGAGATTAGCTGGAGACCATTTGTCACTCAGAAACATACACACACGCACAATATGTTGTGTGTTTGTTAAATGTGTCTTAGGTGAGCAGCTCCCTTGAGCAGCACTTTACATTTCTGATCTCACCAGTCTACTGAGCAGGCTTCAGGTTTAAAACCTTATTTTGAACACTGGTCTTTGTAGCCAGACCTGTAGCTGACAGGAGGCTGGCTAATCGTTCTTTGTAGCCTATTGGACGCACAGAGAGAAAATGTATAAATATGCAATGGTGGAAACAGTACTGAAAATCTGTATTAAAGTATTCTTACATTCCTAAAATATTTCTCAATTACGTCAGTAAAAGTTAGAATGATATTCTTGAAAATCTACTCAGAAAAGTTCAAGAACCTAAAAAAAACTACTTAATTACAGTAACTGGAGTATTTGTAATTAGTTGCTTGAACCCCTGTGAATATGTATAATCTGACTCAGTGTAAGCTAGCTAATGATTGAGGTAGATTAGCTAGCTAGTTAGCAGGTGTTTTGCTAATGCACCTCTGTTTGGTGTAAGTGGGCTTGTATTGTTTGGCTCTTAGTAGCCAATTGCCATAGGAGGGAACTCTGTAACGGCAGGTGGTTGTCATGTCAACGCCCTCTGACTCTCTGATGCTGAAGGCACGCCCCAATTCCTGGTCGCCGTGCTTGCTGTTACCCTGCTCCACACCCGACCCTTCGTTGAGCACCACTTTCCTTAGTTACTGTTGCTAAGCCTGCCAAACTTTCTATTCTGGCACTGCATTTATGCAGTTTACAGTGATAACGGTGGCAGATTTAACATCAATATTGGGAGTAATTGTTGAAACACGAGGTCTTCAAATCCTTAGAGACCTAAACAAAAGCATTTTTAGCTAACCATGGGGAAATTTGTCGTCTAAAATAATAACTCAAAAGCAGATTTTATAAGTGTAGCTTGCTGATCTAAGGAAGTGGAAAAGGGACTAGGTTAGTTTTTGAGACAGGTCACTCAGCCAAATGCAATTGTGATCGCGGAAGATAGCTGGAATAAGAGCTAAGTTAACTCAGGTTAGACCTGAGACAGCGAGCCAGAGTGAGATGCATCGTTATTGACCAACTTTGATTCTACATCAGCCCACATCCTCCTCCTCAAACCCCCACAGAACAAATGCAGATGCAGTGAGATCTAACAAGTTTGTCTGGAGATAAAGTTACTGCAGCTAGTAAGCTAGTGTTAGTTAGCTGGACATGCTAACGTTTGCAGCTTATGTTAGACCTAGATAAAGACAAGGTTTAATCCATTCACCACGCATGCTCTTGTGTTTCATGTTTTTGAGAGACTACAGAAAAGACGCCAAAGTCCAGACTCATGAAATGCTGAATATCACTCTTCTCAGAGCCTCCTGCACACTTTCAACATGGAGAGAAAAGGAAAGCTTGACAGCGGTAGTTACAGTTACTAAGCTATGATTGGACAGTTGCTGTTTGGAGGTGGGGCTTAGCAAAGGGTAAATTGTCACAGATTTCCCTATTGTGGATCCCCTTCATTTTGGATCACTGACAAAGTAAAAATCTAGGAATATATTATTGAATGATTTAATAATTTAATATAGTAGGTAATTAGTCATTTTTTCCACATTAAAGGCACAGTTCACCCCAAACTACATATTTTATCCTGGCCTATAGTGCTACATAATTTTGAGCTGCAAAGTTTTGGAGTCATCAGCCGCAGAGTTGTCTCGAGAAAATAGTAGTAAAAGAAAATTGTTCTTCCCTGAAACTGCTCACAACAAGGACTTTGGATTATCATAAATAACCAGGTCAAAATATTTTGAAAGAGACAGTGGTTTAGAATTATTATATTGGAGAGAGGGCAGACATCTCTATGGCCAATATCTCCAAAACTCTGCAACTCACACCAAAAATTCTAGGTGCATGAACAGCACTACAGATCAGAGGTAAAATGTGTATTTTTGATTTTGTGGTCAACTGCTCGCAGCAATTTTGCTTGGAAAATACATTTAAGAGAAACCGAAGGGACGGGAACGTCCTTTAATCAGTAGAGTCTCATTTCCTCCTGGCTCACCAGTGGGGAACTGGTGCCACCTGTACTGCAGCTGTGTGTGTGTGTGTGTGTGTGTGTGTGTGTGTGTGTGTGTGTGTGTGTGTGTGTGTGTGTGTGTGTGTGTGTGTGCGTGCAGGCTTGTGCGGGTTACTTTAAAAATGTATTCTGCTACAGTACTTTAATACCAAATATGTTATAATTCAATAACTGCTTGTCCAGACATTCTTTCCTTTGTTATGTGTGAATGCACATTTAGATTAATAGCTGTAATTATGCATATTTTAATTACCTTTGTTACATATGTATTCACACTTCACATTCAAACTTCAGGTAAACTGACACAAACTTATTCTGGGGCTTCTGTTTTTACCAGCTCACATCCTGGTCACCAGCATCACCACAGTCCCAAAATATTTTTCAGCAGTAGTATTGTAAGGTTAGTTAACCAACTGGATTTATATGCGGCTACCTGTAACATTAAATGTCCAGTCTGGGATGATGACAGTGTGTCACTGTACCGTGGTGTTGTTCCTCTTTTCTGATTTGAAGTCAAAATAATAGCAACACTTCCATCAAGTGAAGTTTTTTTTTTTTTTTCACTAGAGGTCATGATAATTAACGGACTGTAAAATTAGCTGGTTTCACTCACACCAGTTGTGAAACTAGTGGAATGCTGTATTGTGTGAACACTGCGTCTGGTGGTGTGTCGTTCTGTATGTTATAATACATTTTATAATTGGAATCTGCCTAAAAATCCCCAATTTACTATAGGTAAACTGTAATTTGATTATATATTTTTTATCTGTAAGTGTAGTGGAACACACTTTTTATTTGTGATTACCTAATCATGCTACATGTAATATGTTGCTCGCCAAGCCTGGGTGTGTCTGTCTGTCTGTCTGTCTGTCTGTCTGTCTGTGTGTGTGTGTGTGTGTGTGTGTGTGTGTGTGTGCGTGTGTGCGTGTGTGTGTGTGTGTGTGTGTATGTGTGTGTGTGTGTGTGTGTGTGTGTGTGTGTGTGTGTGTGTATGTGTGTGTTAGCCTGACACATAAATAAACTAATTTAGCTTTACTGCTTACTGCATGTATGTATGACTCAGCATTTTAGCTGTTAAGTAAACAGCTGAAGTTAAGATGTCATAAAAGCAGGACTGGAAAATGGTCATTCTTAATGCAAAAAAAGAAAACACTGAATCATACATTTCCCATGATGCAACTTCATAACATCTTTTGCTAAATCCTCCCTGTCTGATAAATGCCCACAACTATCAAAATGCACACCCCCAGCATGGACAAAAGAGGGCAAAAAATCATGTAACATGAAGGCGTCAAACAAAAATATGTAACATTTTACAAATGTCCAGTGTTTTCACAGCTTTACCATTTTCAGTCCATGTAATGTTTTGATATTAAGTTCTGTTTTCTGTTTTGATTTGTTATATTTTTTGGTTTCTTTTGGGTCCATGTGTACATTCTTAGTTTTAGATTTTGAAGGCTTTTAACACATTTTTAAACTACTTGAAGTTGTGAATTCTTATCAGGGAGGGGTGTTTTCTGGCACTGAACAAGTTTAAAATTTAAAGCAAAATGTTCATATTCCATATTTTTCATATATGTATATATACCTTATATACTTTAAAGAACAAATTTTCACCCAGAAAAATTTGAATTGAAATTAGTATTAATTTTTAAAGTGTTTTTCGGTAGTTAATTTCTATTAATCCTACTTTGGTGCTCTAGTGTGTGTCCAGCAGCAGGGGTGTATACAGGTGGGTATGCGGCATTGAGTCAAAGTAAACTACAGTGTGTGTGTTCTAGGAAATGAAGCAGTGCCACAGTGTGACTCAACAATGTGTTTTTAATAGTTTCTGGACAACAATGGAGCTCTGTGACACAAAGGAAGAACATATTTCAGGCTCTGAACACAGAGAAGTTGAAATGTGTATGACTTGCATTTTGTGAGTTTGTTGTTACTTAACATTTTAATGACGACCTCATGGTTAACAGACTGAGTCTAAATGTTCCAGCCAAGCCTGAATTTCCTGATCTTGCGAAACTGCTCACCTGTATTGTTTCAGTGTGTGTGCTGTGTGGGTGTGTTTTGGTGTGGGAGGCACACACTCATTCAGAAAGTCTCCCATTCCACCTGCATACCGACAGTGTGTTGCGTGTGTGCAGCACTCACTCCCACTGAAGCAGCTCCTGGTTCAGCTTAGTTTCAGTTTAGGCCTGAAGTTCAGATTATTTAAGGACAAGCATTAGGTCACTAAAGGACTGCTCCGTTGAGAACTTGGCCAGTTCATCCCACAAACAACAATCAAAGCACTGGTGAAAACTTTTTACTTTTACTTTCTACATTTGAACACAAAGATCTGTTCTTTCTACTGCCTACAATTTCAAAATCAGCTTGTTACGTTAGTATGAATGAATTAGAGGGAAACTGATTATTTTTATTTTTGCATTTCAAAGAGGATTGAAAAGACATAACACAAAAAAGACATAACAAGGCAAAAAACAATGTAAAAGATCTCACAAGACAAAAGAGATGTAACAAGATGAAAAGGATGTAAACGAAAGAAGACAAAAAAGATATAACGAGACAAAAAAACAACATGAAAGATGTGACAACACAAAAAAACGTAACAAGTTGAAAAATGACGTAAAAGACACAAGACAAAAAGATGCAACAAAATTAAAAAAAACAATGTAAAAGATGCATCAGGAGAAAAAACAACATAAAAGACAAGATTTTAAAAAATGTGACAAGATGAAAAAGAACATAAAAGACATAGCAAGACAAAAAAAGACATAAGTTGAAAAATTATGTAAAAGACAAGACAAAAAAAATAACTAGATGAAAACAACACGAAAGATATAGACAAAAAAACACAGATGATAAAAAACAATGTTAAAGATGTAACAAGACAAACAACAATGTTAAGGATCTCACAAGACCAAAGAGATGTAACTGGATGAAAAATTATTTACAGACAAAAAAAGATGTAACAAGATGAAAACAATGTTAAAGAGGTAACAAGACAAAAAAGACATAACAAGACATAAGACCATGTTAAAGACATTACAAGATGAAAAAGATTTCACAAAACCTCATTTGCTTATAAAAAAAATTGTGGGGATAAAGATATGACTGTATATGACTCTTATGAGTCTTATTCTCAAGTCATCAAATACTAAAACTTTGCTATCTTACTGACCCGTGATCAGCCAGAGTCTCCTGTCATGGGCTAGATTTTCTAAATCCTGAAAACAGAACCAAGAAGAAGAGCAGAAGTCTAATTTTTCTCAAACTGCTCTTTGTGCAACTTCAAATGTCTGGTGAAGGTGGAAGTTGTTGTGTCTTGGCTGGAATTTTTTTTTCTCAAGTCGGGGCACTTGGAAAGCTGTCCTCTGCAGCGGCCGCAGGTTTGACTCTCGCCTCCGACCCGCTGCTGTGTGTCATTGTCAGACTCTCTCTTCTCAGCCCAATATAAAAGAATATTGTATATTTTGTACATCTATCATACACATATTCACATATTCCTTTGTAATTTCAGTTTAACACTGGGAAACTATGGCGCTGGCTGCTGCTTTTCTGTCTGAAGACCAGTTCACCTGCTCTATCTGTCTGGAGGTGTTCAACAACCCAGTCTCAACACCATGTGGCCACAGCTTCTGCCAGGCCTGCATCTCCTCCTACTGGGATGGAGGAAGAGAAGGAGGAGGAGGAGGAGGAGGAGGAGGGGGTGCCAAAACCTACCAGTGCCCCCTTTGCAAGGAGTCGTACCGCAAGCGACCGGAGCTCCATATCAACCGAACGCTGAAGGAAATCACTGAGCAGTTCAAGTCGATGGCCAGCGGTGGAAGAGGTGGAGGAGGGGTGGTGGGGGATCCCAACTCTCATCCTCACCATCAGCCTTACCAAGCTGCCCTGGTTCTGCCCCAGAGGCCAGGGGAGATGCCGGAGAGCGTCTTCACTGAGATGATGAGTCGTTTTCAGCAGCTGCCAAATCCAGGGGTGCCCCACACGCCCCTCCCTCATGACACTCACTCACAAAGCCCCAGTCCATTCAGTGAGCACTACGACCCACCTCCACCCTACTCACCTCCCCGCAGGTACCAAATAACACTCCATAATTCTCATTTATACCCCCATCACATATAAAAATAGATATGTCCGTTTCAAACAATGTAACTGTCCACATACTTCCACACATCCTTAAAGTCTGCATGTAAAACAATGCATCCACAAGAGGGCGCCGCTCTGAGTTAAAAGTTACCCAAAGGAAGAAGAGTCAGAAATTGGCAACGCTACAGGAGGTTGTAATAATGTACCTCTTAAAAAAGAAGCAAAAGCAGAGGCAGCACTGTGGAGGTAGCAATCTGCGTGGCTATTAAATACACTGCTACATGTGGATGGAGAATTCTTTTCATTAGGTAATTAACAACACATGTCATTTGCAATACTTCAGATTAAGATTTTTTAAACTTCTTTGTTGTGTCCTGTGGTCGTGTCTCAGTTGAACTATTGGCTACACTGCTGCACTGCCCCCCACAACTACCGGTGGTACCTCTCCGTTTAGTCTGAATCCGTAAGCTTTCAGAAAAAATGCACAAATACAGATGAGATGAAGGCAGAGTATGGACAGAACGCTTCATCCGTATCCGTAAATGAGTGTTTAGATTACATTAACAAGGGTTTGATTCAGCCTTATCTGTAGCGCTCCACAAAAAAAGGATATTACTAATAATCTAATCAGTGACGCATAATTATTTCCATAAATTAACCACAATTTTTTTTAAAAACTGAAATATTTATAAAGGTTTGATGTGACTCACAGCAGGATAAATGTGATGTAATCATCGGTGTTAATTAGCTGCTTGTACAGATGACCTGTATGCCTGTTTTTCTGGTAAGGACCATTTGTGATAGTGGCGAAACTGACAACAACTTCAATGAGACTGTCATGATGTTAAAGGGATAGTTCAGTCTTTTTGAATAAGGTACTCCTGCATTGGCGGTCCCAGTTAGTAGGAGGAGAGAAAAGTCTTGATACAGCAGCTCAGCACTGTACCGGTTGCAGATTGGGCGGCAGAAAAATGTTCTTAGCCAGATAAATAAAGGCCTTCCTAAAAAATCAATATCCGTTCAAGAGGACACTAAAATAAGAATCTTTTCACTTCTTTACCATCAGGCAGCCTTTAATTTTGGCACATTTTCTCAAACATAATCCTTTCATAGCTGTTGAAATCCAACTTTGCTGTCCTAAAAATTTCAATGATGGCACAGAAAAACAGATGCATGCGCCCAGACGTGAGGTACGGACATCCTCTGACTCACAAAGTTCACACATCTGCACCAGCAGGAAACTTCAGCCTCAAACTTGGCCTCTAGTTTCCACAGAAGTTTTCCCCTCTGTCTGTCAGCCCTTTCAGTCCTCATTCTTATTTTCTTATATTCATGATACAGGGCACAGCAGAAGCAGGCGTCCAACCTCACTTCCTAAAAACTGAACTTTACTGTTACAACAGGTACACTCTGAGTGGTCCCAGTGACTCCTCCCCCATCCTGCCTCTGTGTCCCGTCCACCTGAGAGGTCTGGAGTTCTTTTGTCGCACAGATAACACCTGTGTCTGTGCTGTCTGTGTGGAGACAGCAGAGCACCGAGGACACAATGTCATCCCTGCCAAGAGAGAGTGGCACATCAAGAAGGTGTGTGTGTGTGTGTGTGTGTGTGTATGTGTGTGTGAGTGAGAGAGAGTTGCCAAACTTATAACCGCATTATCAGAGGACAGATTTGATTCATGGACATAATATCAAAGTTTCAGTCTTGTTACATCTTTTTTTTTCTGTCAGTTTTTTGTCTTATTAGATCTTTTATGATGCTTTTCATCCTGTGAGGTTTCTTTTTTTCTGCTTACAGTAACAGTATTTGTACTTAGTTACTTCCCACCTCTGTAGACAGCAAAAATATGAATCTGACTCAGGGACAATGAAAATGAAAAGGCTGAAAGCAACACATAAGCTGCAACAATAATTACAAGATTTATATCAATTATCTAGTATTTGTCTCAAAAACTATTCAGAGTATTACTTACTTTTAACCATTTAATACATTATCAATAGCAGTTATTCAATCAAATAAGTTTCTGTTTCTCCACATCTTCAGTCCAAACTTTTGTACTCTGTTCTGTTCACTTCTACAAACTAGGGTTGTAAATGTTATGCATTTTCCTTAACTGGTAGTTGACAATGCTAACAATCAATTAATAATTTATAAGATACAAAACAACTGATGTTTTTTTCTGTTTTTCTCCTTTTAAGTTTTAGTTTCCTTATTCAACAAATGGTTCAAGACAAAACAATGTCTAATGAAGTGCCATTACTCCCGTTTCTAGACTATTTATCAAGTTTCTACAAATTTTTATTGGTTAAATTCTCAATGTTGATCAATTTATTGATGATTAATCATTAACATCCTTGCTCCAAGCCTGTGCTGCTGCAGTGATGGTTTGTATATTCACTGATAATTATCTGTGCTCTTATTCTACCAAATCCCACTGTCTAACCCAGACAGTACACCTGCATCTTACAGGCAGGGATGCTGGTTGTTGCTGCCCTCTAGTGGTCAGGAGCATTAATATCTCTTATCAGTGACAGTGGGTACAATGATGGATAAACATTTGACAGTTGTCACTAAAATATTATAATTACACTAAACAGTATAGCTATGTGTGCATTAAAAAGAAAACTGAAGACATTTAAAAGTAACCAGCAAATACTGGTTTAAAAAAATAATTTTGAGAGAAATGCCTGGTAACTACAACAAATTACTAATTTTCAGTAACTTGCACAGCTCTGTTTAATCCTCAAGAAACATGTGTTTTCTATCTTCTCCAGTCCCAGTTAGGTATCTCAGAGGTGGAGCTGAAGGATCTCATCTGTGAGAAAGAGAGGAAGGTGGAGGAAATAAACAACTCTCTGCGAGAGATACAGGTGAGTTTTAGGACTGCAGACATGCGAGAATCAGCAGTCCAACTTACACCAGGCTGTCCTCCGACTTCAGACTCACGCAGGACAGATACATTAAAAAATACAGGTTTTTCTGGGCTCATGAGAGGACAGGAAGGTACAATGACCACCTAATATCTGCAGGATCTAGAATCTATAACACTGTTGTACAGTCCCAGCCTGCCACTAACCAATGAGAGCAGTAGAAAGGCTGGCATGGAACCTTGAAAAGCTTCAGATTATATAAGAATAATTTGACTGTCATGCAGCACTGCACAGGCATAAATCTCAGACACAGAATTTTGCTTCGGGATTGTCTTATTTCCATGAGCCTCTATGGCCTCTAAAAACCTCTTATTGTAATTTGATATTGTTTTGGAGACACTGTGCCTGTATAGAGATGTTATGCATACTTATAACAATGCCACCAGTCTGTGAACGTTGTTGTGTGTGCAGTGTGTTCCCAGCCCTCGTGAGCTCATGCACTGCCACTGCACTGCACACTGGATAAGAATTATTACCACTAACATTTATTCTTAATTTGAGACACTAATAGCGACTAACCGATGATCAATGAATCAACTTGTCTAACACTTGGTTCATTGTCAGTTTGATCCAATATTAGGGGGCAGGCCTAGATATACCTGGAACAATATCTCCAATTTTCTAATACACAGATGTTAAATTAAAAACATGGTGCATACTGGCAGAGAGTGGTTTGTCCCTAACCTTGCCGCTTAAATATCCTCCAACCTGCCGTGAGCTTATATAAGTAACAGACCTGACAAACTTCCACTGGGTGTCTTTAAACGCCTCACACTGTTTGTTGTTTGTCTTTTATCCAGGCTGCTGCTGAGAGAGAGATAGATGGAGCTGTTTGTGTGTTTTCCAAGGTGATCTCCAGTGTGGAGCGCTGCCAAGCTGAAGTCTTGGAGGTAAATAACATAAAGGATGTATGGAGACGAGCTTGAAACAGTAACTCAAGGCCTTTTTTGTTTTAATATCTTATGTAATCAATGGGCCTCATGCATCACTTAATCTTAAATTGTGCATGCACACAACTTATGAACTTTTGTGGTATTCATCAATACTTTAAAGTTTCCTGTTTGTTTTTAGGAAAGAACAACATTTAAGAGTGTTCAGACCACACCAGCATGCACAAAAGCCATCTTGTGTTTTGTGGTGTGAAATATTAATAATTATGACAAGAAAGTAAATTAGTTCATGAAAACACAGAAGAAAAATGTTATATTTATTAATTTAATAATTTTATGTGTTTACACTCAAGGATAACTAGATTAACAAGACAGATTCTTCAAAACCTGTGTCCTGTTCTGAAGCAAAATGATGCAGTCTACCTCATCTGAAAAAACTCATCGCTAGCGCTTTAATCGTGCCTGAAAAGTTGAGCCTGTCGAGGCCTGATGCTGACAAAATCCTGTCTGAAACTGCCCTGAACATTAGCATATTTCAACCCTAACCTGATTACAGCCCGAATTCTGTGAAGGCAATTGGAATTGGCAATGACTAAACTGGGGAGAAAAAGGAAAATAAATAGATAAATATATAAATATAGTACAGTCCAAACCCGACATGAGCCCATGAAATATGAGAGATATAAGGTCCGACCCAACCTGCACTATCACATTCCTGGCCTTCCAGAGAGTTTGGTGAACGGACTGGCATGTCCTGTTCCACTGTTTAATTGGTACTAAGGCTGTACTGCTCCTAAACAGAGGCACACATGGTCAGCTGTGGACACCTCAGACATGCCATTTTCTCCCCAAACTTCTCCAATCAACACCCCAGTTCCTTCACTTTACAAACTGCTGCTCAGCAGACCACATCGATCCACTGAGGTCATGTGCACATCAGCACACCATCTCTACATCTGTTGCTCTTCCTCAAAATGTAAAAACCCATTAAATAAATGTCCAAATAGTTTGTGATGGAGAGAACTCTGAATGCACGTTGACGACAGAGAAACCTCTCAAAATCACTCCAGTGAACCTCCAATCCACTTCTCTTTGTTTCTTAAAAGTTTCTTTTTTCTTTTGGCTGTTCTTCAATGTCATTTCCTGTCCTTTCTTTTCTTTTTTTTTTTTTTTTTAGTTTAACATCACCTGTCAAATGTCACTTTATAGTTTGCACGCAGTTCTTAACTCTGCTGCCCTTATATGGATTTACTTTGGCGTTTCCAAATGGTAATTGCAAACTTCCTGGCACAAGCATCCAATTTAAGATTCATCCACACACTCAGGTGGGTAAGAACAGACTTGGCTGTCATGACTCCCACATGTATGAAAAACATTAGAAAACACTGCATACAAACAATTGCATGTATGAGGCCCATTTTTTCCAGTTTAATTTCTTGACTTTATGCACACCGATCAGGCATAACATTATGACCACTGACAGGTGAAGTGAATAACACTGATTATCTCTTCATCATGGCACCTGTTAGTGGGTGGGATATATTAGGAATCAAGTGAACATTTTGTCCTCAAAGTTGATGTGTTAGAAACAGGGAAAGTGGACAAGTGTAAGGATTTGAGCAAGTTTGATGAGGGCCAAATTGTGATGACTAGACGACTGGATCAGAGCATCTCCAAAACTGCAGCTCTTGTGGGGTGTTCCTGGTCTGCAGAGGGCAGTATCTATCAAAAATGGTCCAAGGAAGGAGCAGTGGTGAACCGGTGACAGGGTCATGGGTGGCCAAGGCTCATTGATGCATGTGGGGAGTGAAGGCTGGTCCATGTGGTCCGATCCAACAGACCAGCTACTGTTACTCAGATTGCTGAAGAAGTTAATGCTGGTTCTGATAGAAAGGTGTCAGAATACACAGTGCATCACAGTTTGTTGTGTGTGGGGCTGCATAGCTGCAGACCAGTCAGGGTGTCCATGTTGACCCCTGTACACCACTGAAAGCACCAACAATGGACATGTGAGCATCAGAACTGGACCATGGAGCAATGGAAGAAGGTGACCTGGTCTGATGAATCACGTTTTCTTTTACCACAGCACACCTTCAGAGGTCTAGTGGAGCCCATGTCTCGATGGGTCAGGGCTGTTTTGGCAGCAAAAGGGGGACCAACACAATATTAGGCAGGTGGTCATAATGTTATGCCTGATCGGTGTATATGTTTCAGTTAATCCAGTTATATTATCAAGGTTAGACTATTACTTACCTGAATGCACCTTTTGTCATCCATTGTTGCTGTTCGTCCCAGGTGATCGAGATGAGTCGTCGAGCGGCTGAGCACAGAGCTCAGAGCCTGCTGAGAGAGCTGGAGGAGGAGATCACTGAGCTGAAGAAGAGGAGCACAGCATTGAACCAGCTGGCTCTGTCTGATGACTACATACACTTTCTCAAGGTACTGTGTAGATCAGAGGTACAAGTACTTCATTGCTGCACTTACATAGATTTTTCAAGTACCTGTACTTCACTTGAGTATTGATTTTTCTGACAACTTTTTACTTTTACTCCCTACATTTGAACACAAATATCTGTACTTTCTACTCCCTGCATTTTCAAAATAGGCTTATTACTCTACTTTTAATGCATTCGAAGGGCATTATTATAATTATTATTATTTTTGTCGTCCATAAATGCATGCTGTCTTCCCAACATCCTGACCGACTTCAGCCTAAATGGATGGAACAATGCAAACACATAGAGAAGATGATTCTTTGTGCATCCGTCAGTGTGTATCAAACACAACAAATGTAACAAGATGGAAAACATGTAACAAGACAAAAAAAGTGTAACATGACAAAAAGAGACATGACAAGACATAAAGTAACATAAAATACATAACAAGGAGAAAGCTGATCTTAAAAAAAGCAATAAGACAAGTAATGTAACAAGACGAAAAACGAAATGATAGATGTAACAAGAAGAAAAACAAGACAAAAAAGTTACACTAAAAATTACATAAAAGACGTAACAAGATGAAAAATACAAGGAGGGAGACTCGGTAGAAATGTCCTTCAGGGGACTTTTTACTTTCATACTCAAAAGTTAAATAGTAGAGTCTTGAAAAAAGACAACAAAAGTGGCCTTGTGGATGCTCCTATGGTAGACAAAACATGATAAATGCCCTCTAGAGTAGCCCAATGTCAAAGAAAACACAAGGAAGTGTCCTTCAAGTGGACAAAATGTGATAACATGCCCTCTAAACTGCCTATCTACTGGACAAAAGATGAAAAAAATACCCTCTCTGTGTGCCATTTAGTGTGTCCTTCCAGTGTACAAAATGTGATAAATTGCCCTCTGGAGTGTCTTTACAGTTTTTTACCATATCATATATCACCACATTCATATACATGTTTAATGGACTGACATATCACATGCACACAAAATTGGACTGTTGCAATATCAAAATTATTTGTACAAAGATCGAAGAGAATGGACTCTACTGATGAACTGAAAAATGACATTCCGTTGAAGCCACGTCTGCTCTTGATTTGTTCTCTCCCAGCAGACGTTCCCCGCCCTGTCCACCGTTCCGCAAACTAAGGACTGGTCTGGTGTCTCTGTGGTGTCTGAGCTGACATCAGGGGTGATTCTCAGGACGGTCAATAACATGATGGAACGCCTGCAGGAAGAGATACGCAAACTGCCAGAAGTCTGTAAGGCTTCAATTCACTTCACTTCACTTTTGTTACACTCTTTGAAATAAGAGTTTCAAAAGGGTTCTTCCTGAAAGTCTGAGGTTCTACCTAGAGCCTTTTGCTTCTGAAGACCCTTTTTTAAAGAAAGGGCTTGTTAAGTGTTCTTCTAAGAAACCTTTTCAGTCCTAAGAACTCTTTCTGGAAGAGAGAGTTCTTCAAGGATTGTTGACATCTTTGCAGTTTTTTTAAGGGTTTGTCAAGGTTTTCCTAGTAAAAACCCCCTGGGTGGGTTCTAGATAAAACCCTTGGAATATAAAAATGATCTTGTAGGTTCTAGATGAAACCTTTGAAATATAAAAAAAAAAAACATTCTCTGTTAGTGAGTTCTTAGTAACATCCTTGTGATATAAAGAAATTTTAGTTGGAACCCTTGGACTATAAAAGGTCCTCGGTAGAACCCCTGGGTGGGTTATAGCACCCTGAGAATGTGGAAATTTATTGGATAGACCCCCTACTGAGAGTTTTAGGTGAAACAGTTACACTATAGAGGGGTTCTCTGGAGAACTTCTTACAGTGGGTTCTGAGTGAGACCTCTCACAGATGGTTCTAGGTACAGCCACTTATGTTGGGTTCTAGGTAGAACTCTCTCAGAGTGTATTGTGGCAAAGGACAACACTTATTATATAGAAGTCCATGTATTTTTGTTATAGAAGTTCTAATTTGTCTCTTGCCTGTCTGAGTCTGAGCTTTGGTGATTGTATTTTCTGATAAAGACTGAACTGTGCAAGTTCCAAATTATACTAATGTTCTTTTCCCTAATTTACAGGCCAGAGATCCTTATTGGACCAATCTGTACACAGGCCTAACCCAAGTAAGATCCTGATTAGCTGACAGCAGAACATCCTGTTGACTTCAATGAATCAATAAAATGAAAATAAACAAGTAAATATATTCTATTTCTTTGCAGAGATAAGGAGGGTTCAAGAATATGCAGGTACAGTAAGGGCTCAAAATGGTTCCCCTCATAGTTTAATGTCATTTTCCCTCAGTAGCCATTGTTGACATACATAAAGATGGACAACATAGCCTAAACATCTCAATCTCCCCCTGGTGGCTGGCTGCAGTATAAATCCTAAACCCTGCCCCCTCCATGTTAGCATATGAGACATGGGCCAAACAGTAAACTCAAACTACATGTAAAAAAAAAGGTTTCTCAAAGATGGTGTCTGATATTTTGAGAAGTTCTTTTCACACAGATGTTTTTCATTTTTTCATCTGTGGTTTTGCTTATTTATTGTATGCTATAAAAAGGGGTTTCCCTTTACGATTGGCCGCTGAGTCCTGCTTGTGATTGAGTCGGCTACTGAACATACTCTGGCCCCAAATGACATCACAGACACAAGACGGCAGGGCTGATGTTTGGGATAATTTAGCTTTATCTTTATTTACGATTGTCATATATATTGTTATTTTCATTGGTTCCACTGTCCATCAGTTTAATGACCATCTCTGTCAATCTGTCAGCGGATATCACTCTAGATCCCCACACAGCTCACCCACGTCTCATCATCTCAGTCGATGGGAAGCAGGTACACTGTGGTGACCGGCATCAGCTGGTACCAGACAACCCAGAGCGCTTTGACCGGGTGGTGTGTGTGCTGGCCCGCGAGGGCTTCAGCTCAGGACGCCATTACTGGGAGGTACGTGGAACACAATGTGAAGATGTGTACATGTCAACAGCAGTGGTGCCCTCACCAGCCACAAAACCTAAGTCAGTTTCAAGAAGCTAGAAGCTAGCTTTGGTCAAAAGGATGACATTCCATCACAGGTGGTTGACTTGAATGTCTATGTCATAAACATCTATAAACATCATATATTAGCAAACCAACATATTGACCTTACACCAGATTATCGATAGAAAGTCTTCACTCTTTGCAGTAGACTGTACCACACTGCTGTCTTCCAGGTGGAGGTGGGAGGAAAGACTGACTGGGACCTGGGAGTGGCAAGCCGGTCTGTCAATCGGAAGGGCAAAATCACTGTAAGTCCTGCCCATGGTTACTGGTTCCTCAGCCTGCGGGATCGGACCGACTACGCCTTCCGAACGGAACCCTCGACCAACCTGACAGTCAACATCAAACCGTCCCGGATTGGAATCTATGTGGACTGTGATAAGGGACTGGTGTCCTTCTACAACGTGGAGGCCAGAGTGCTCATCCATACTTTCACAGATACTTTTCCTGACACCATCCATCCATTCTTCAGCCCATGTACTAATAAATCAGGAAGGAATGAGGGTCCACTAATCATTTGCCCTGTTGCATTGACATAATATGAGCCAACAATTTAAAAGAATCTTTAGGAATCAATTCCACATGCTTATATGTATTGTTGACCAAGACTGATACACACACGCAACAGAAATGCTTTAAATTTTATCAAAGCAGCTCCATGCATCTTGCTTCCTAGCTGCATCAAATGGCATTTAATCAGAGTTTCAGTCTATATTTTCAACAATATGTACATAAATGTGACACTTGTGCACTGAAAAAAGCACTGAAAAACCTGTATAATGCACATTTTCTAACCTAGGTGGAGCAGAGTGTGCTCCACAGCCCAAGATCAGCTCACTCTGCTCTGGTTTAATCCCACAGACTCTCCCTTCATTTTACCAAGCAGCTAGTAAACAAGACTCAGGAACTTCTTGGACTCTTTCTGCAGAGTTTTTTCATGGCCACACTGTGCATTTACTGCCAGTGGACAACTTCATTGTTAAACTTTAGCACAGCCACAGCGCTCTTTTTTTCCCCCTCCTCTCTTTTTCTCATCCACACCCACTATGCACTCGATACATTTTACACAACGACTGAAATAACCCAGTACCTAATAGTTCTAAATTCTTCTGACAAACAACACCTGCATTCAGTCCATTTGGTACCCAGATCTAAGAAAAGAAGACTGTTTATATGATTTTGCTCAGAGCCAATCACCACAAGCATTCATGAAGAAAATTAAGTTTTCTGTTGGTATCACTACAATTTTAACAGCACTGGTATTGGTACTGGTATTGTAATTCATACACAAACACAACACTGCAGTGCTTATGCATCACGTTGATGGAAAACTGCATATTGCACAGAAAGTTAGGTTGCTCGTTGGCTGCTGTAAACAACACAAAGCCAATATAGACAGATGCTTCAGTGTGTCGTGAATGCCGTTGTCATGCAAGCATGATGTTGATGCAACAGCTGGATGAGAGGTGAGATGCCCAATTATACCTCTAGAACAGATGTGATCAAAGCTGCATTTCATTCCTTCACTGCGATTCTCTACTCGCACAGTGTGATGAATATATCCATTTTACAAACTGCTTGTGTGTTTACTTTTTTTACTGAATTAATCTGTGCAAATCATTATAACCAGACACAGGTAGGCATCCATAGTCAATACGTGGAACATTTGCGTCTCTACCTTCACCTCCTTAAAGGTGTCTCCCGCCTTTATCTCTCTCTTTTGCTGTTGTACCACGTAGGAGAGGCAAACAACGTGGTTGTAGAAATGTCTGTGTTTTAGCCTCACTGTCAATACATTTATCAGTCCCTTCAGTGTTTCACGGGCAGTTCTAGGTAACCTTACCACAAAGGCTCATAAACACAAAATTTCAAACAAAATCTGCTTTATTTGCAGATAAAGAAATGCAACTCGGGCAACAAGTACTAAGTTAAAAAATAAAAGTGCACAGAGTGTTGATACATGTCAATAACATGACAGACTTTGTGTTCTTTTCACTACCTGTGAAAAAAAAATTAACAGCAAAAAGTGGGTTTATCGAGGCGTACATGTATGTTGTTTGTACGGGGGACTGCTGTGATTGGTAGAACTGGCCAGGAGCAACAATGGTTTGTATAATTTGTGTAAAAGTTGCGACAAAGTCGCACAGTATTCACAGGGATTGAATTTGTGCAAATTGTTGCAATGACAATATAATGCAAATACCTGGAGAGACTGATTTGTAAGTTTATTCACTAGCTTAAACTTAATATTTTGTAATATTCTGTAATATTTTAACATATTTCTTTTTCATTTAATTTGTGTAGGGGCTCAAGTTATATGATCAGGATTGATTTGTTATTTACTTCTTCCTGTTAGCTATGTTTTTTGTGTTTTGATGTACTGAATTGAATGTGACATTTTGCTGTACTCCATGGGAGACGGGCTCAAGTTATATGCTCACGATTGATTAAAAGATTTTGCTACCTCTTCCTATCAGAATAAATGGAGATTGCCTCCAAACATATCCTGGTCTGTGCCTCTTCATCAAAACACAACGGACACTACACTGGACAGCAGAGGTTACAGTAGCACTGACGTTATCTAGAATATCACAGCTTAGCTCACATTAAGTCACTATGGCTCTTTCTTTACACTTGTTGCTGTTAGAGCAGACAAACATGAAAGTGAGTAGCATAGCATGAGTTGTTCAGTGACCAAACACAAAATTACCTAGAGCCTAAATATAGTATATAATAAAATGTTACGAAAAAGCCACCAAGATTAATTTGTCAGTGTTCATGCACTGTCTGTGTCCATTACCTTCGCCTCCTTCATCACTCAGTACATAGCACCAACGTTAACCTAATTTTCACAGCCAGCATTCATTTTGTCCATATTTGTGCACATTTTCTGAAAAGACACAGATACAGGCAGAACAGAGCAGCACCACCTGTAATCGTGGTGGCAGCGTAAAGTGACTGCAGGACACAGTGAAGAAGTTAACACATTATGATGCATTTAATGGCCATATGGATCACCACTGTCTACAACACTGCCTCTGATTTTGCCTTTCTCAAGAGGTACATTATTACGACCTCCACCACTGTCACCTGTCACAGTTCTGCATGCCCAGTTTCCCATGCTCATTTCCCCAGCTCGGGCAGCATGGTGGTGCAGTGGGTAGCACTGCTGCCTCACAGCAACAAGGTCCTGACTTCGAATCCCCCAGCTGGCTGCGGCAGAAGTTTACATGTTCTCCCCGTGTCTGTGTGGGTTCTCTCCGGGTTCTCTGGCTTCCTCCCACATTCCAAAGACATGCATGCTAGGTTACTTCGTGACTCTAAATTGCTGTGGTTGTGAACTGGTGACTTGTCCACCTCTCATCCTATGTCAGCTGGGATAGGCTCCAGCCCGCCGTGACCCTTCGGGAATAAGAGGTTACAGAAAATGGATGGATGGATTTCCCCAGTTCTCCAGAACTTTTCCATTCACCCCACCTCTGCTCAACTCTGCCTGCCAGCCACTCCCACCTCGTCACTCCACTCACCTGTGCACAAAGCTGCAACTCCTCAGTAATCAGGCCAGTATATAAGCTTCTGCAGCTCAGTCACACATGGCCAGACTGTTCCTCAGCACTGTTTCAACGTTGCCAACTCTGCCTGTGTCTGATTCACCTGCCACATCTGTACCCTGGAAAATCAGCACAGCATTCTGTCTTTGACCATAAGTACTGATGGGCAAGTGAAGCCTCATGAAGCTGTGAGGCCTTCCTTCTAATTGTGCCGGAAAAAAAGCTTCAATGCTTCAGTCTAACTAAGAACAGTGACATCTAGTGGCCAACTGAAGCCATAGCAACCTCTCAAGAGCGCAACTGAAGCACTGACACTGTTTCAATCCCATGTCAGCAATAAAAGTTAAGAAAAAAGTGTGGTCATTTTAATCTGCTGCTGTTTTTGTTCAAAAGTCTATACAAGCAACAAGACCAGAGATCCCTCCTGCTACAGCTTTGCAACTGATTATGGTGTTTGGATGAACACAGAAACATCTTGATTTTTGTTTAGTGTTTTAGTCCTGTGTTTTTTAAAGAAAACCTTTAAAGGTAATGTTTTATCAGACATTTGGGGACTTCTATTGTCCATCAGGAATGCTTATTCACAGAAGCAAGGTGACAAAGGCTTTGTTCTTCACAGGTTTCACAGTCTGCTCCTCTTCTGACTCACCAGCTCCCCAGCTTTAGAAAATATTCTTTTACATGGAACAGATGATACTGGAATGCACAAATACTCGCAGGCAAGTTTCCATCATGTAGGATTTAATGTTCTGCTTGCTGCCCAGTATTTCAGGGGGGGCCTCTGGTCTTGCCAAGTGTTGCTCTCTCAAATACCCATGAGACAGAAAGAAAGGCTATGCATGACTGAATAAAACAACTTAAGTTTCAGCAGCACTCATTGGTTTGCTACCTCTGGATCTCCACCATGGCACTGGCAGATGCACTGCTGGTGCAGTGTTGAGATTCTATGTGGCTGTCCAGCAAAGACCACAAGTTGTAGTGCTCTTTGCTAGAAGATGTTGCTGCATGCTCTGGAAGCACATCTTCAGTCAGGTCATGTTCAATAAGGCTGGAAAACTCCCATATCAGCCTTTCAGCAGCAGCCTGCGCATTACTAGCATTACAAAATCCAACCTCTTTGAAGCATGACCACAGACAGGAAGGTGACCTTTTCCAAGCCACTGAATTTCTTATTCAGATTGTTTTTCAAGTGTTTGGGAAGTGTAGCACCAATACTAGCAGCCATTTTGCATTCAGCAGCAATAACATGTCTTAAAATTTTGGTTATTGGAATAGCCTTAGACCCCGACACTCTCCTCTCCTCGGAGAGCTCAACAGTTGCCTGATGGAATGGCCTTAAAATTGCTAGGCACTGATTGATGTCTTCATATTCCTCAGCACTGAAAGGAACTATGTCAGTACTTACAGATGCCAGGGCTGCCCCCAATGGTTCTCTCTGCTCAAAAAGCCTTTGAAACATAGTTAAGGTGCTATTCCATCTGGTATCCACCTCTTGAACCAGCTTCATTTGTGGCATGCTCACATTTACTTGAGTAGCACACAACTTTTATTTTGCTCTTGTGCTTGACTTGAAGTGTCCTACTATTTTCCTGGCCCTGCTGCACATATTTTCCAGCTCAGTAGTTTGGGAAAGTGATTTTTTCACAACAAGATTAAGCATGTGGGCAAAGCAATAAATGTTTCTGATGTTTAGCTGATTTACACTTGGCAGTATATTGTGGGCCCCATCAGTAACCATGCCACTGACCTTTTCAATTATTCCCCACTCAGCTATTAAATTTGCAGTAACTTCTGCAATGTGGGCTGCTGAGTGGGTCAGAGGAAAATACTGTACCCTTAAAAGTACAGTAGCCAGATCTAGGCTGTCTGACATATAATGACATGTTAAACCAAGGTATGCATCCATGTTTATGGATGTCCACATGTCTGCTGTCAAGCTCACAGCTTTACATTTGAAAACTGGTCACCATTCACCTCCATTATTTGGGAGATTCTGCAGTGCTGTTTTCCTGTGAAACTCCAGCAGTGTTTTGTGGACTAAAAAACTAAACCTGACCTTCAATCAGCATGAGGGTGAGTAGATAATGACTGAATTTTCTTTTTTAGGTGAACTATCCCTTTAATGTAACTCTTTGTACTTCGGCATGGTGAAACGCAACAGCACCTAATGTGAAAACAGCCTGAGATTAGGACATATTCACATGCTGGTAACTTTGGTAACACAAAATCAGTGAACAAGACCTGTTTTCATTGTCTTAATATTGAACAAAATATAAACTTTATTGTTGGAATATTTTAATAATCTTCATCAGATCAGAATGCCTCAATATTAAAATGTTTCTTGAACAGTGTCTAAATGGTGGACTATGTATCTGTAACTGTAATGTAAGATTACTTACTTAACCTCTGCTTCATCTGCCTACAACTAGTGAGCCAATGACTACAGCCTAATTGAAGTTTGTATAATAGAAATTTGAGATGAATATTCTATCATGGCAAAGGATCTTCTGAAAAACCCATTCAATTTGTCATCAGTAATTTCAATTTTTATTATGTAAAGGTTTTGACAAAAAGATCTCCTGTGTTTAACAACATCATCTTGACTTCAGATACAATTAGGAATTTGATGGCAATATTACAGAATTCCAGTTTTATCAGTGTTCAACAATAAGAATAAAAATTCCAACAATCTTTAAAGTCTGTTAAAATTAACATGAAACATGATATAGTTGATTAAAAAAAAAACAACAACAAAACACAAACACCATAAATTTAGACCTCAGACTCACTTAAAATAATCAATTGTGCATACATGGTTGGGTTCTCCAATTACTGACATCTGTTTGAGGAAATGCATAATCTATATACAGATTCTGAATGTCTAAAAGTGCAAATATCTCAGTTGCAAATGTAATGTATCAAAAAGTGAAAATATCTTATAAAATTACAGTGTATGTAGTTAGTTCCATTAAAAAAATCAAACACCAAGTACAGTATATGATATAATACCAAGGCAATACATCCCAAGAATGCACCTTTTTAATGACATTTGGTCCAGGAGATTATTATTGTGGGTGTTTAATCTACAAGATCCAGTGTTTTTCTCTGAGTGTGTTCAGTCTGTAGTGTAAAATGAACTTGTTACACAGTTTTATCATTTCCTAGGCCTTTGGAAGGTTGCTTTCACTGTAAGTCCCCCCTCTTTGTGTAAATGTGGGCAGGTACCCTATGATTCGCATTTGCAGGCTAAATATCCTCATTGCTCATTTTCATACTTGATATTATAAGCCACAGGCCCTTCCATGGTGAATCCCAGGTAGAAGGACACTTCCTCCCGGCTGCATCCGCTTCGAATATCACCCAGGTAAACTGGACGCACTGGTATTTTTAGGTTGCCACCATAGTTAACAAAAATGTCGCCATTTTCTGACTTTCCTTTAATCCTTAACATCTTCCTCTGGATCTCTGGCTCGTTCCATGCCGCACCACTCTGCCATAGCTGGTGCAGGTGTGACTGACTGGCTTGCTCTCTTGACACGTTGATCAAAATTTGATCAAGCTTCACCTTGGAAACTATTCGTTTGAGTCCATTGGAATTCCCAAGGAAGAAATGAGTAATAGCACTCCTTGCTGGAAACATGTGAACGAAGCGCCGATGAAAGGACTTCCTGGCCGCTGTGATGTATGTGCTGATATTTTTGTATGTTGCTGAGCTTTCATGCTTTCGGTCTTGTGTAGGCCACATTAGTAACATGGCAAGGTAGTACAGCTCTGACTGATTTGAATGAGTACCTTCCTTTTGCAGTGCCTCATTGAGAAGAAAGACCAACTCCTCATATTTTTTCAATAGTTTGTGAGAGGGCTTGAGGCTGTGAAGAACAATGTTCGCCAAGATTAAGCTGACTGTATCTGACACATATCTGTGGGGGGAGTTGTCAAAAATGAATTGCCATTTTTGGAGAATGTGCTCCATTTCCTTCACACCTTTGTCATTCAAGCACTGCAGAAGCCCAGCAAAGGAGTCTGCTTGTTTCATTTCAAGATAGTGCCTCTGATCCATTATCTCCTGGCTGACACTGAGATTGGGGTTTCTGGCTTTTTCAGATGCCTTTTCCTCTTCTGAAATGCTGAATATTTGGATGTACTTTTTGAAGTACTCCGAAACCTTTCGTTTGTTTCTTTCATCAACTACTTCTCTTTCCTTTGACCTCGGTTTTAGATATGTGAAGTAGTTCTCAAAGAAACTGAAGATTTCCTTGAGCCTTGGCTTGAAAGAGGTCACAAATCTCTCATGGTTTGCCAGGACAGAAACAAACTCCTTAATGGTTGCGTTGCTCGAGTCACATAAGTTGGTCACTGGTCCACCTTTGAGGAATTGTAGCATTTTGTCCCTCTTATGTCTGTCACTGACAGTGAAAACAGGAAGCTCTTTAATGACATCAAGGATGGTCATTATGACTTCTGTCTCGCCAGCATAGCCTGAGGTATTGTAAGACTTATGCCTTTTTTTGTTCCGCACATCATATGCATCAAAGGACTCATCCGTCTTGGCTAGCTCCTGTGATTCCTGGAATGCATTTACAGCATTGAATGCCAATTGTAGGCATTTGTCAAGCGTTTCTGGAGTGAGATCCTTAGAATCTTCGATTTCTTTTTTGAGGTGAGTCTTGTACACTTGTCCAACTGTGTCCGCCATGTAGGAATTAGATTTTTTCGCCTGTGCATCCAATGCCCACTTGAGAGCAGATTTAAAATCTTTCTCTTTCAAGCAGAAATGTCTTGCCAGTGCTTGTGGCAGCGTTGCACTTCTCTCAAATCTCAGTGTAGCTTTTTCTAAGACTTCTTTGATTTTGTCAGATCCTTCCTCTGCTTGAATGTCTTCAATCAGTGGAGAAAACAATGTGTCTTTGTCATCTCCTTGTTCTTTTCGGTGACGTGTGACAAGCATGCTATGAATGTTTTGGACCAAGAAATCCTTTCCCATGCATGATTTGTAGAGTTTGTCACAGTGCAGAAGGTCAGTAATTATCTCAACCAGAGAAAGTTTGTGTTTCTGAGTGAGGACTTTAAGACACTTACTAGCAATCATTTGGTGTAAGAATCGTACTGCTTGATAGGTGCCATGCTCTTCGACAGTGAAAGTGATCATCAGTGTGGAATAGGGATTCATTTTATCATCCAGAGTTTCTTGTTTCCACAGAGCATTTCTTATCCCCACTAACTCTTCACACAAAGCGAGTGACATGTAGGATCCATTGACGTAGGTGTTCAGCAAAGCTAGGAAGGAGAAAAGCCTTCCCTGCTGGGTGGTGGTGTCAAGATCTTTTACAATGTTGCCCACCAGATTTGTGATGTAACTCTCACTGAAATTATTTGCCATGATCATGAAGGCATAGAAAGTATCTGGCTTTTCATGGTGATCCTTGAGTTGTTCAACTTTCTCAGAAAACAAACTCTGCTCTTTGACTGACAACTTGTTGGTGATGAACACATTTGCAATGCGGCTATTTCTGCTGCTTTCAATGGGAAAGCTGGTTCTCTCGCAGTTCAGTATGATGACCATGAGATCTCGCCTCCTAACACTGGGGGCATTCATGATGCAATGCTTCAGGCCCTCCACGTCATCCCAGTTGTCCACCAAGAGGAGTACAGGTGTGTAGCCTGACTGCTCCTGTTTTCCATATGTCAGCAGGTTCATGACTTGAGCTGCGATTTCATCATTTGTTGCAGTGCAGTTTTTAACAACAGCACATCTGAATTTTCTTCTTAGGTTCCAAAGAACATGCATTGCTAGAGTTGTTCCTCCACATCCCGGGTGGTGGAAAAGATTGATTATGACACATGGAAATGTGTAGCCTTCTGTAGGAGTGATCAGGTCATATAGCTCATTGTATTTGTCTCGTTTGATGAACGTCAGGCTGCCGTCCATCTCAGAAAGGAAAAAGTTCCACCATGAAACTTGTCCTCCTCTGTAAAAGTCCTCCTCTGTTTTCTTCTTGAACTCCTGAAAAGAATCATCGGTTTCGATTTCTGTGTTCTCACATTCATTTTCACACAAGATGTCCAAAACAGCCATCAGCTCTTCATCCTTTTTTTCCAACAGGACTGAGCTTGAGCCGGTGGATGGCAAGAACCTCCTTGAAGATTGTGTTTGAGGTTCTTTGAGCTTTTTGATGGTGCTGGATATTTCATTCAGACTCAGTTCATAGATGCATTTACTGGTGATGTCCTCCTTACAGCGACACTCTATCAGCTTCTTCCAGTGATCGAATACAACAGAGTCTTTGCATATGCACAACATATTGTCGACCCCTTCCAGTGTGCGATAGATTGCACAGAAGACCTCCAATATGGGACTTGAGATGTCAGTTACTTCTGAGTGAAGAATGAATACCACTAGGAGTCTATCTTTGGAAAGGAAATCTGGGTTGCAGAGGAATGAAATCATGTTGTTGATATCACCAGAGCGTTTTTTAAGCCATTCACTGGGTTTTAGTGGCTTGTCTGATTCACTTTCTTCATTCACTCGCCCATTGCAGAAAACCCAACTGGTTTGCTTGAATAAGTTCAGCTTGTGAATGATTGCAGTTATGCTGTCCTGAGTGGTGTACATGCGTGGGTAGTGCAAATTTGCTATGTGATCTTTTCTGTAGAAACTGCATGTTCCATTCACATCAGACTCTGGGTCAAAGTCAAGCATCGCAAACAACTTCATCTCTTTCAGAAAATCCAAGTGATCCAGCTGACTTGAATGACATTTGTCAGTAACTGCGATGACTTGAAGGGAATTTTCGAATGCATCTCTTCCACGAGTTATCAGCTGTTTTAGCCTTTGGCCCTGGTTGCCTTGGGAGGGATGTTTTTCATCCTTTTCCTCGGCTGTCTTTCGTGTTGAGGCCCAGCACTTGACTTTATCAGTCAAACTTTTGATCTTCTCCTGTACTATCCGAGGATTAGGGTTTGCTAAAATGTTGATTGACCTCGGGCCATCTCGGACAAAGAGACATTCAGTTTTGCATTGTTGCTGTTTTTCTGTCGATGCAATACTTAACAGAGTATAGAAAACATTCTCTTGCGTTCCTGAATATGCTGGAACTACATCGACCTCAATCACCCATTTGTCTGAAGTTGTTCCATCTTCATTGTGAACTTGTACAAAATTAGGAGGCCTGATGCACATTCTGGCAGCATTTACGTGCTGTTCTTCAAAATATTCACTCAGACATGATTCAAATGCATCATTAAACTTAATGAAAGAGGTAATGTAGTGCCCAACTACCTCACCATGTCCCTGTCCTGTCCTGCTCACTCCAAAATGAATAGTACCATTGGTTCGTGAGTTCATGCAGCTTGCAGCAAAACTAAATACTTCCTTTGTGAATTCATAAAGGATCTCTCTTTCACTGGTTTCATTTGCACTGGGTAGAAGCTGGTACTCATGGACAGGGTCCAGAAGATCAGTAGGACCAGCAAAAGGAGGAAGAATTCCATTTTGTGTATAGAAAATGGAGGAGTTGCTTTTGTCAAAAGGCCGGATCTGGCATATTGGTCTCTTTAGTTGTAGAAAAGTTGTATTGTCAGTCATTTCTGTATGCAATTGTGTGTCATTTGATGGCTTCTGATCTATTACTGATCTTATTTTGTTTCTTGCTGCCTGCAGAATGAGCAATGAGGGGCTTAGACTTTGAATTCCTGAATCTGATGACACAGTTTCAATTTCCACAGATTCATCAATATTTCCTGATACAACTTGCCTCTCTGCACTTTTCCATACTTCACCTTCTCTTGGCTCATAATGACTCTTTGGTAGTGTCACACTTGTCTCTGAATGACTTCTGAACTTCTCAACCTGTCGTATGATTTGTATTGCTGGTGCTGGCGGAACACCTAGGTCTAACAAATCTTGTTTCTCATAGCAGACCAAGCAAGCTCCTGACAGCTCCTGGTCATAGAGAGTCTGTGCAATTTTCTGTGGTACTCGAAGTCTAATGATCAGCCAGTCTCTCACATCTTCTTTGGTCCAGTCCTCAATCAGTGGTGGCAGTGTGAGGGCATGTTGTCCCTGTACATCAAGAGGTTGAAATAAGAGGAAAATTAATGATGGATTTTTGGCAGAAATCTATTTCCAAACAGAAACTATTATAAGTAAGATAAAATAGCAGAACATACCATTTTTGCTAATGTTCCACCAACAGAGATTTGTGTTGCAACTGGTATCACATTCCTGTCAACAAAAGACAAGAAATACACTTTTACAAAAACTATAGCTATAGCTATAGCTATAGCTAATACTTATAGCTAAATACACCGTGTGTGATTTTTTTTTTTAATTCTAAGATTGTAAACTGACTTTAATTTAACCTGTGATAGCAAATATAACAAGAAGAGGTCACTCAGTAGAGTACAGATCTCCGCTAGTTAACCACAAAGATTATTTGAATGTACTGTAACCCCTTTGTTATGACCAATATTTTGATTATTAATGGTAAAATGGTAATTTATTTCCATATTTTTTCTGCAGAATCTGTATTGATTACAATTACATGTATTTTGTAATTTAATTACATGTAACTAGGTGCAAGTAGTTACTCTCCACCATTGCTATCAGAAATTTGTGCAAAAGCTTGTCATAATAAGTGCATGAGTTTTTGAGTTATGGCCAAAACCATGTTTTGTTAGGTCACAGTAACCTTGACTTTTGACCACCAAATCTAAGCAGTTCATTCTTGAGTCCAAAAGGTCATTTGTACTTACACACGTGTTTGCATGATCCTCTCCAGGCTTAGGCTTGGCAAAGACAATACATGGGCATTGTGTCCACATTGTGTCTACTTCAGAGTAAGATTTGGTTCAACTGTTTTATAACCAATCGGTGTGCATGCATGTATGTATAATCAGAAGAAGACCCATCGCTTTCATCAGTGGTTAAACTTTTTGAAACTTTCAGAGCTGAAACTCCCTGCTGGGCACTTTGCAGTTTACTAAGGACTCTTCTGAATCATGACTCACTGTGGTTGAAACCTCACTACAAGATTTTGGCAACAGGATTACTGTACTGAAGTGTGAGACACTTGAGAAATGCAACACGTTGCTAATGGCTATAATGGAAGGTCTGGAGTCGAGGCGCAAACACCAGAATCTGCTGGTATGCCAGAGAACTTCGAAGGGCCTTGACAATCCATGATTGTTAAGGTGCACCTCTGTGTTGTTGTCAAACTGACACCACTATGACAGCTCTAGAAACTACAGAGGCTCGGATATCCCTTCTGTTTGCTAAGCATAGGCTGTATGAATACACTATTGCACAAACTGAAAGGCCAAATTTCTAGTGATCTCCCTTGATGCAGAGAAAGCAAATTTTATTTAAAGGATATCACATCTATATGGTGCCCCTTGTGCCTTAGTTAATATGAATGGCCTGAAGCCTTGTGTGTTCAAGGTGGGGCAAGGCACAAGACAAGGGTGTCTAGCCTTGCCCCTTTTGATTTCTGTTGTGATAGAGGCCATTAGAAATTATCCATTAGTGACAGGCATAGAGATGGGTCCTGTGCAGCATAAAAGTCTTGCTCAGGGACTTGGACTCTTTTTACCTGTCTTTTAACATCTGCTTTTAACTTGTGTTTTAAATAAATTATTTTATTGTTCACATTGAAGGTTGTAGTCTGGTTTCTGATTTGGGTCAGTAATATTTTAAAGTCACACTCTTTACCCATGACATTACCTTTCTCAGATATTTGAAAATATGCAGGTATGCAGCTTTACATTATGTAAAAAAATATGTGGACATGATATTGTGTCCTATCCCAGTTAAGGAAGGGCAAATTGTCTTACCTCTCATCTGTATTCTCAGCACAAAAATCTGGTGGCAGGCTCCTCGATCTGTCACTCTTCAGAGACATCAAGGTTGGTGATCGTGGTCTCCCCTCAAAGTCTTCATCTATCCTGTCTGTCTTCGGGCATGGAGGGCTCCTAGAATTGATATAAATAATGAAAGGTGAGAGCTGTAAAATGCTTATGAGGTCATTTCACAGAAAGTAAAGTCAAGTCAATTCATAGCCCAACTTTGCCTGAGGCATATTACTCCCTTCATCCTATCCTCTAAGGAAAAATGCTACAAAAACCCAATTGAATGGAAAAAAAACAAATGTTAGAAATCTCAGTATTCAGGTGGTTTACTTGCCAGGTTTGGCTCCTGGGCTGAAATAAAGTGAAGTCAAGTAAAGTTATACCTTCATGAATGAATGAACTAGTTCATTTTTATTCCTTAATTAAAATGTAATTTTAAATATATTGACTCCTGCATCCCCGGTTGGAGGAGGTTATAACTCAGAAATTCAAACAGGCGCTGCATGCCTACACCACGGTTCTGATCCATCCTCCGCACGGCTGCAATTCCCACCAGTAGCGTTTCAGAAGCATTTCAGCAGTGGAGCGTTTTGCCCGCCTGATTATGTTTACTTGCTCAGATTTTGTTGATTATGTCCTCTTTCCTTGCTGTTTGTGCTTCTGCCCTTGATAAGCAGGCTACGTGGTTAAATAATTTCTTTTCTGTCTGTCTTTATGATTGTGAGTCTGCGCGGGGTCTTTTATTTTGAAAATTAACTGGATTCTCCCGGCCTTGTCTGTCGGCTTCCTGCCTGTTAAATCTGCTCTGTGCTAACTGACGTGGCATCCGTCAAAAATAGGCTCAGCTCGTTTTTGAAGCAGAGTGGAGCGGAGAGCCGCTTCTGGGATGGAATCACAAGCATTGTGTAGAATGGCCGCGGACCACGCGGTTGTAATGCAGTACAGCCATGCCTGGTGGAAACTGCGGGTAATGATGTCAGTGGTAGCTGGTGAATTTTTCTTCACATCTTGAGGTATCACACCAGCCTAGTTTAATATGCAAAAAGGCCTTTATTTATATTTGCATTATACATTTAGAACATGTCAACCTAATGGAACTTGCTAGTTAAGTTACTTCAAGGTCAGGTGTGTTGCTCACTTTTCTGTGCAAAACTGCATTATTTAAAAGTACATTGTGACACAGGCCACAGGCCTTGGGTGAGTTCCTGTTCCTGCCTCTGCTTTCTCTTGCAGGTTCCCTCCCTGGCTGCTTGCCCCTCCCTCCTCGTTGGGGCATGGCCTTTAAAAGCTTTCAGTCACCCACTGGTTTTGTTTGGTTTGATTTTGTTTAGCTTAGCCTTGGTTTCCTTTTACACATAGCTTATGTTAGCACACACATTCACAGCACCCAACACCTTCATTACACCACCGATTCTTCTACTTAGTCATTGGGTTCTTTATGTTGCGTTATTTTCAATAAATTAATTATTTGTTTAAAAGCTGTTACTGTGTGGACCTCCCTTCTTTGTTATGCTCTCCAACGAGCTGGGCATAACAAGTGGGGGCTCGTCCAGTTGTTGAACCTGAAAATGTTCACATGTTGGTTGAATTTTGTATTGTGAGGCCCACAGTAACAGCTTTCTTTATGAGTATGTTAAGCAGGTAGGGTTTTAGAGATTTAGTTCTCTATTGTCTTTAGCTGCATGTTAGCAGTGCATCCACATGGACGGTGAGTTTGGAGGTATGCAGTACACAACTTTGGGGATGATTGTAGCAGGGTAGCTGTGCTATTTGTGCTGTCTGGCTGGAGCATTCATTGTGTCCCCCAGATAGGCGGTAGCAGCAGTCATCTCACAAGGAGAGGTTGCTGAATTTTTTGTTTTCAGGGCTGTTTGTTGTTTTTGTGTGTTGTCCGTGCGGTTAGTAGCAGTTGTCTCGGGGGCGCCCTGGAGTATTGGCTGGGACAAGTTGTCTACCCCAATACAGATGGTTTGAAGGTGCATAAATACCCACCCCCAGTACACACATTAAGACTAAGGTTGAGATTGGCCAGCTCTGGGTTAGGTAGTTAGGAGGGGGTGCTCCAGAATCACTCAATCTCCCTGTGGTTGTGTATTGGGTGGCTCAGAATGCCTTATTTTGTTCTTTTGGGTGTGCTGGCTTTGTAGTCAGTGTGATTGAGTTAAACATGGAGACTGAGCACAGTAATACTTTGGTCTCTAAGTTTCTAAAACGGCCTTCTCGGAGTACTTTAACTCAGTATACAAAGGCAGATTTAATTGATTTGGCAGTTCATTTGCGGTGGTCTAAACCGGACAAAGTGCCAAAAAAGGCTGAGCTGAGAGGGATTGTTGAGGGGCTAGCTGTGTCTGCCAGGCTTTTGGAGGTTTTTCAGGCTCCAACAGCTCCAGGTCCAGTTGGTTCAGAGCTTTTTGGTGGTACTTTGTCATTTGAACATTATTTGCAGCTAGAGAGGGACAAATAAAAATTGGAGAAGTTGTAGCTTGAGTTGGAGAGGGAGAGAATGAAGGCTGAGGTAGCATTGGAAAGGGAGAGAGCTAAGGTAGAGCAGTTATGATTGGAGCTGCTAAAGGAAGGTGAGACCCGCAAGTCGTGGTTAGCCAGTGGTAGATGTGAATCTAATGGTTTTGATGTTGCTGAAAGTTTGGATCTTTTTCATCAAATTTAGGCAAAACACGCAAACACATTTTTTGCATTGTTTGAGCATGTTTCTCAGGTTAGAGGGTGGCCAGATAGTCATAAAACCATGCTATTTCAGTGTATTTTCACAGGCAAGACCAGAGAGCTTTTCTGCTCTTGGTTCTGTTGAAAGTGGTAATTATGTCAAAGTTAAAGCTGCAGTTCTGAAGGCATATGAACTTGTTCCGCGTGTAGTCAAGTAGTATACTTAAGTTGAATTTCTAATTACATCCATATTATATTACTTTTACTCAACTTTTTTACTCCACTACATTTGCCTGACAGGTACAGTTACTAGTTACTGACAGGCAGCATTTTACTGCGCAGTGGTTACTTTTACTTTTCATTCTGATAACAAATTGCTCCTTTATGTTTTGCAGATTTTGGATGCCTTTCTGGACTACAGTGGAGAAGACGGAGCCCAGGCCCTTCAGAGTGGTCTGTACAGACTAGCATGGACTGAGATCTCCACATATATATTTCCATGTAGGTCTTTGCATGTGCATAATATGTGGTGATCTCTTAATTGTGCCTTATCACCCTGTTAATCTAATTGTAAGAACCTTCTGTCTTGTTGTTTTATTTTATATTTTAGTTATTACACATATTTATTCCATTTATTAAGGCACAGAGAGGCTGCCTTTGCTTACTATGCCCCAAAACTGTGGAACAGTCTGCCAGAGAGTCTTAGGGGCTCTAAATCTGTTGAAATTTTCAAACAAAATCTCAAGACACATCTTTTTAACATTGCTTTTCTCTCTCTGCCTTATTGTTTAAATGTTTCAATTTTCTTTTCTCTTTCCCTCTTATGTTCAGCACTTTGCATGAATTGTGCTATATAAATAAAGTTATTATTATTGTTTTTGTTGTTGTTGTTGTTGTTGTTGTTGTTGTTGTTATTATTACTATTATTATTATTATTATTATTAGTAGTAGTAGTAGTAGTAGTAGTAGTAGTAGTAGTAGTATTATTTATCATTTTTTGGTAAGTGTGGATAATGTGTTCTGTGTTGAGGGTAACTTGGAAAAATATACTCTCAAACCATGTATATACTGTATATCTCTATCTCTCTGTATGTATGTATGTATGTATGTATGTATGTATGTATGTATGTATGTATGTATGTATGTATGTATGCATGCATGTATGGTCTTACCCCTCATCTGAATTTTCAGCACAAAAATGTGGTGGCGACTGCCTGGACATGTCACTCTTCAGAGACATGCTGGTTGGTGATGGAGGTCTCTTCTCATAGTTTTCCTCCATCTTGTCTGTCTTGGGACATGGAGGGGTCCTTGAAGTGATAAATATAATATAAGTTGAGAGCTGTAAAATGGTATTGTACTAAACTCATTTCACAGAATGTAAAGTCAAGTTAATTTTCTTTTTTAACCCAATTTATTGCCCAAATTTACTTCATGGGCTACATGACACCCTTTATCCCTAGACCCTCAATTTGTTAAACAGCAAACTCCCCAAATCCCCTTTAAAAAGATGTTTTTGTAAAATCTTATGAAATCAGAGCCTGTTTACATTTTTTCAGCCAAAGTTACAGTGAGTAGTACATTAGCTAATACATTAGAGGTGTCATTCATGTGTCAGTTCATGGAACTTATATATTGTTGGGGGTCCATGGCTCCATTGCCTCACCGAGCCACTGCAGAGGATTCATCATGTACAGATGACATATGGACAAAACACTTACGCACAAATATAGTCACATTTCTGAAGGGGATGGGCACATCCTATGCCAGCTTCCATTTATAAATCAAAATCAACGCAAAATGTGACGCATCTTTATGGACAGTTTTGCATTTTTGTTGTTGAGGCTGAGGTTCTGTTTTTAGTCCAATTTCATTGCAGAATCTCCTAAGCAATATATGTGAATGGTGACCAGTTTTCAAACATAAGGAAACAAAAAATAAATAAATAAGTAAAATGCCTCCATATTGCTCACCTGGTCTTCTAAGGTCCCGACATGCCATTTGCACACTGTCACACCACACACACACAATTAAGACAGTGTGAATGTGTATGTGAACATGAAAGCTAAGGACCTACACTGAAGATTCAGGCTAAAAACATGGTGTAAATAAGTTTTTTTTTTTATTATTCCACTTGGCATGTCAGGGCTTTAGGAGATTTGGATTACACCAGATGAGCAGTATGGAGGCATTATACGTTGTTGTTTTTTCTTCCATTTGAAAACTGGTCACCAATCACTTCCATTGTTCGTGTGTATGCCTCAGTTTGTGTAAACCCCAGGTCTGCTAACCTGACATGCCAGATGGTTTATAACAGAATCATCTGGGAAGTCTCCATTAAAAACTGTTTGGAAAAAGGGTTGGCATTTTCAAAATAACACTTGTCAGGTGACAGTCTATCACAGCACTTCCATGGACGCTTCTTGCTGTTGTCACACCTAAAACCACGCCTGTAGCTGCCAGAGGTCCCTCCTAGTACACTGATTGGCTGGAACACTTTTGGTGTGGACAGAAATGGATAACTTGAAACCTGGCAAAATGGATTCTCACGTATTCTTTTGATTTTGTGAATCCAGCTGCCTTGCAATGTAATAGGTCCACCCAGAAAACAAAGATACAGTGAGCAACTCTGAATGTCCTTTACACAGACTTTAAATGTTAATTACCAGGGGGAAAAAAAATCATTTTCCTGACAAGTGGCCAAGCTCAGGCCTGATAGTCTGACCCACAATGCAGCACCTGGTTAAATGTGAGATACCACAGAGGAGAAATGATGACACTAATTATAAACTCTTCTGTGCTGAATAATGAAGGCTCATCTTTTGAGGCGTCCCTCTTCACAGAAAAATCTGGTTTGCTTCTTCTGTTGGCATCCATCTGGTGAGTGTGTGGACTGGCCTCCATGACTGGCTTTTCAGAATCTCCTGCTTTACAGAGGAATGACTCATTGATAACATATGAAACCTGTTCTTTTAGTTTTATCTCATTGTTCATGCATGTTTGTTGGGAAGTGGCATTTCTTAGCAACAGCAGCTTAGAAAACATTCAATACCACATACAGAGCCACGTCTTATTTCACTGGTTTCCTTGTCATCTTGGTATATAGGCCGTGCCATCAGGGAATAAAAAAAACAACTGTCGTAAAAACCTGCTCATTCAGTATATTCAGGTAGTGAGCTGACCTCTGACCTTTTTTGGACACATAACGTTGCTGAACCTCGACCTGAGCAACTGAAGCAACCGCAGATCATAACACTGCCCTCACTTTTACGGTAGGCACAAGCCTCTGGGGGGCACAATTACAACTGATACACTGTCATCAATAAGGACAGAAGTCAGAGTTACCACTGCCCCCCTTGGATGAGGCAATTGTTGCAGAGGTCGGGGCAGCTGAAACACTGAAAAAATAAGTCATATTAATCTACTGTGTCTCAGTAGATTCATTCTTTTAGATGTCAGACATCTTCTGCAAAGCAAATGTCTCTTTCTGTTTGTTTCAGAAGATCATATTGCTTTTTAATTATTTTAACTGAGTTAAAATTAATTTCACGTTTACAAATAAAATAAATACAAAAACATGAATATTGAGCACCATTTAGTACAATGTCATGTAGACTCTGGTGTCTGTGGTAGGAAGAAAGTTCTATTTCAAATTTAAAAGAAAAAAAGAAGAATTAGTTCATTTTAATCTCTGTGAAGTGAACTTTGAGCTGGTTGTTTTTTAAGTGTGAACTTGCACAGCACTGACTCCGATACATTGATCTGATGGCTGGACTTACAAGAAGACTAATTTTACACATTACATGCACTGGTACATTGATGCTCTGATGAAAGCACAATCTCATACATGGACAACAACAAAGCTCTTCTCATGGGATTTTTGATGTTAGTAAAATTGATATTTTTAGCTGTTTTTCTCACAAAACAGTATTGGGATTCAGCAGGCACCTTCAATCATGGTCATTCAAGTAATTTGTTCTCATTTTCTATGAGCTCACAATGTCCTCTCTCACTAGACCTTCCTTTAAGTGACCCTAAAATTAAAAATACATATTTTTCCTCTTACTTGTAGTGCTTTTTATTTGTAAAGATAGTGTGAGCTGCAGAGTTTTGAAGATGTAGGCCACTGAAATATCTGCAACTCACATAAAAATTCCAGAGGGTGCAATCAAACAGAAGAGAGAGCACACTTTGCCCTACAGGCTAATGTAGCTGGGTGTGTTTGTTTTCAGGAAATGAAAGTATAGTCTTTTTAAAAGGTAATATCCTTCCAAAGAGGAGCATTTTTAACTGAGCTTTAAAGTGACAGGGGGAGAAAGCTCCTCAGAATATCTCAAAATCATTTAAACTGTAATAAAATATATTTTGCATGTGTTAAAATCAAAGCACTCTCTAAAAAAACACAGCTTGTCACACAAATGTTCTACACTTGGACTAACCAGCTAGTTTGAGCTGGAAATGTACATCACACAGACACAAATAACACAACAACACTTAATCCAGTAACACTAACAACAAATCTCACACAGGGGAAAACTAAAACAGTCGTGGATTGTTCTTACCTCTAATGGGGCCTTCACATGACAAGAAATTTGCTCTTCGCTCACCGCCAGGTAGAGCACAGGGGTGCGAGCGGACGCGAAGGAGCTCAGGTTTACGTCATCAACAAGTGCGAGCTATTCACCGTTGCTAGGCAACACCAAACGCTACTTGTCACTCCGGAAAGAAAAAAAGACGAGGAGAAAAAAGCAGACTCCTCTTCCTAAAAAACTAACCACAGCTCTATGTAACAACATGATAGGATTTACTGTTGCTGAGCTAAAGGACAGTTTATATAGCTACGAAGCACTGATCCTGTCACTGTGTCTGCCTGGAATAGCGAACGTACACAAACAGCTAAACTAACGTTAGCATTGTATTTAGCTTAACGGTAGCTCGTAAACTCTGCCTAATCACAAGCCTGGTAGCCCGATCTGACTACTGACATTTCGCCAAGCAATACTCTTCCTGCCGAGATCGTGGTATCATGTGTTATACAGTTCGGGGAACTCGGAAACACAGAGAATGAGTTTTTCTTCCTTTTTTCTCCCTCCTCTGTTTGTATGTGTCGCTTCTGGCTACGTCACATTCAGCTGTTATCTCATTGGTCGCGCTTTGAAAGGTCAGCGGCAAAGGTGGTCAAAGTTCAAATATTTGAACTTTGGTCGGAGCGATGAGCGGCAGGTCCGAGCGGTGCGCCATGCCGAGGGTAGTGGTGCCGCTAGGTCGGGCGCTACCGCTCTCTCCATAGGAAAATATGGGACAGCCAGCGCAAAGCGTTTTTACTGGTCTCTTTCAGTTTCTGAAAAATGACGCTTTTTCACGAGTTCAGTAACAGTCGGTCGATTGTTCTTTCACATCTACTCTGAAGACGATATCTGATCGCTCCAGATTTTTGATCTGTTAATGTATGTGGGTGTGTCAACGCTGGTGAGCTCTGCTTTGAAGTACAATGTAAGAAAGAAGAGAAAACAGTGTGCGAAATACGGGGGGGTCCAGGGGGGTCCGACCCCCCCGATTAACCCATGAGACCAAGGAAAGCCTCAAAAGCAAAATTTGAAGGGGGTCTCAAATTTTGTCAAAAGAAATATTTCATTGTCACTAATGGTCACTAAAATGTTTTTAAGCTCACCATGTCCAGTATTCAGAATAAAAAAAAATACTCACAAATATTTTTTGCCAAACGGAGCCAGCCAGTCCTGTGTGTGTATGCAAATTAGCCATGTGCACACCAAACAGAAGAAAGACGTAACGTTGAGAAGTCATACTGGTCATACTAAAAATGGCAAGCAAGCGAAAGCTAAACCAGAGATAGTAATGCGTGGCCACACATTACTATCTCGTGGCCACGAGATAATAACGCGTGGCCACAAGATAGTTAATGCGCGGCCACGAGATAATTAATGCGTGGTCGCGAGATAGTTAATGCGTGGTCACGAGATAGTTATTGTAGTCATCCCATGCAGACTGTTGGTTTTATCATGGACAAGTTTGATTTAATTTCATTTTATTTTAATATAGGAATGAATTACAGTGACATACTTCAGTCACTTGTGGCAAGGCATGGAGTAATTCTTAGCGAGAGACTCGGAGCCCCTATGGTGACATTGGATGAAAAAAAAAATAATGCGTGGTCACGAGATAGTAATGCGTGGCCACGCATTATTTTTTTTTCATCCAATGTCACCAGAGGGGCTCCGTATAAAACAACGTGCATCCATACAACTTTAGCCAATGCAAATCCTATGTCAGTGTTGCTTTGCGAATACTATGGGATTATCAAAAATTGTTAAGTGTGTGCCTGTGTGCTGTCTAGTAGGCTATAGACTGATTGTCTTGGCTTGCATCCATTAAATATTGTAATGTTATAGACCTACTGCATATTGAGAAAATTTAGATCGGTATTGCGCAACAATCGGGAGATGGGGACCCCCCCGAATATTGACGGGTATTTCGCACACTGAGAGAAAACATTATGCAATTCAGACAAGTATGATCACATCCTGACACAGGAGGCAGGTTTACTTCAGGTTTCATCAAGTCATGTCAGTAATCCAAGTATCACAATATCAAAGTCACGTAACTTGATTACTTTCTTTTACTTTTTGACTACCTCAATATAAAGTATGGTGAAATTGTTCAGTCTATCATACTGTTTTCTCTGTATTTTATCTTAGCTGTTAGGTGTATTAGTTTGTTCAGTGGTCCTGTTGTGCACGATTGATTGATTAATTGATTGATTGATTGATTGATTGATTGATTGATTGATTTAAACATGTAGTATATCATTTCTGCCGCTAGAGGTCTTTCATAAAATAAAGACAATTACAAAATAATTAGTTTGATGACTTAGTGAAATAGTGTGAGATTATCAAAGTTGTTATCTTCAACATATTAAAGTTGGTCTGTGTATCTTTTGATAAATGGATTATCTGTTCAGAAACGGATATTAAAAAAGAAAAAAAGAGTGGTTGTTTGATTTTCGTTTAATTAATTAATTAAAATAGAAATACAAGGCATTTTTCTTTGTTGTGGTCAAAAAAGGATAAGTGAAATTTTAAAAATGCTTTGATTTTCATTTTCTGTTTAGAATTAAAAAAAATAAAATCAGTAAGAGACAGAAATGAAAAAAGGTCTGTTTTTTTCATTCCCTGAGAGCAGATGTGGTCGTGTGTTGGTGTTGTATTCCTTCTGGTTTTCTGTTTTTTTAACTGGCTACCATCAGTGTGTGTGTGTGTGTGTGTGTGTGTGTGTGTGTGTGTGTGTGTGTGTGTGTGACGGAGAGTTCCTCATCTATGCATGGTAGTCAGTAGGAAAAACAATGAGATATCTGTGAGCGTAGGCCTGTGATGTTCCTGTGAATATCTTGTTGCAGAATGTCAAACACAAGCTTGCAGATCAAGTATTTGAACAAATGGAGCTGAAAAGACACAAACACGTCGTTTGTGTTTATGAAACACATGGAACAACATGGAGTATAAGAGGGAAATGAGGGAATGACCTACAACAAAGATCACGATCCAGAGTTTAACCCTTTACAGCAGGCAGAGCTCTAAAATACAAACTGGCTTTGGGCCACTTCAGTGTTCAAGTCATGCAAGAGAGCACAATATTTCTGAAAATGTACATTTTGTTTCCATTACTAACATGTTTTTGTCAGAAATACAAACAGTATCTTGACATTTTATTCATCAGTTATCTGTGCATCGGACACAAACTCAACAACTCTTCTGTCATTTTGAACTGGTCATTAATAACTCTGATGAAAATGATGAGCTGAGCTTGTTGCTTTTGTCTGTGCGTTTATTAAAATACCACAGAGTTTGTGGTGAGAACTATCTTTGTTGTGTAACTGATCAGAAATCAGTCAGTTGATAACTTGCTGCTCTGCCTCTGTGTTTGCTGATGAGAAATATTGTTGAACAAGCTGTTCTTTTCTGCATGCAATCTTTCACAAATACATACCGACAATATACTTTTTAATAGAAAAGAATAGAACAAATGTTTTATTTTAATTGTATTCAACTGAAGGATATTTTAACTTTGTATGAAACAACTACAAAACAAATAATTTGATTTTAAAAATCATTTTGTAGGCAGGATTATTTTACATTTTTGACATCATGTTGCTGACTGGAGGGAGGGGGGTGGAGGGTCAGAACATGTTTTAAGGACTGAACAAGGAGAGAATGAGGGAACGAGAGAAATAAAACACTGTTTTCTGATGGTTTTACAGCGATTATGTTCTCAGCCCAAATAATCACCCATCCTACACACCCCCACTCCCCACACTGCTGCACAATCCTGCAGCAAAACACTGCAGCACCTGATTCAGTGTGAACGCACACTAGAGGTGAAGCTAAAGCATCTGGATTGCCCCCTGGTGGCCGGCTGCAGTACAGCTCATTAATCCTGCCTCCCCACTGTTAATGGGTGGGACATTGGCCAAACTAAAACAACACATAAATGTTGCATTGTCATTTTTGATATTTCTTATCATGCTAATGTTTGTTAAAGTGTTAATTTTTCTGTTCAGTTTGGTCTTAATTAGTCATTTGATGCTATGAAACAGGGTTTCATGCCAAGATTGACAGCTGAGTTCTGATCGAGTTGGTCGGCTGTGTGGCTCAGACTCTGGCTCCAAATGATGGCAGTGCTCATATCTGGATATTTTGGCCTCTGGTTCATGCTAATAAAGTAGTATCATACAGTACAGTATAAAGTATATATATGTCCTTCACTGAGGGCCTGAGGATGTCCAGTGTTGGCTTTGGTGTGATTTGGAAACTCAATAAAGATTGAATGAACAGGCAAATAGAGCAGCAGGCTTCATGTCTCTGCAGACTGAGTCAAACATGTCTTCATCTACATCTGCAGGAGTCTCTGTCTGCTCCAAAATACTGTTGAAAATGTAATGAGACACTGGACCAGAGACAGTCAGACTGAAACTTCTCAGTGTCGCTGCAGTAACAGCTAATAGTCAGAGCTATCCAACCACATGCAGCTGCTGTCAGACTGTCCATGTCCACAGAGAAACACTGGAAACACAGAGAGGCTGTGACTCTCACTAGAAGAACATTTGTGGCCTTTTTGACTCCAAAAAGAGTAGGGGCTGGAGGAGGGGGACTGTCCGCCTCTGATCAGAGGGCATCAATATTCTTTTTAAAAAATATTAATCTCATGATGTAGATCAGTCCCAAAGAGTCGTTACTAACTCAGTATTACTCTCACAAGGCTCAGGATGATTTAAAACAGTGGATGGTGTTTTGAGCCATTTTCAACCCATGAAACGCTGATTTTTATAAATCTATTTAAAAAATATCATATTTACATCAGCACTGATGTGTCTGATCACAGTACAGTAATATCATTCAGTCTACAGCTCAAAAACTGAGCTTGATTTGTGCACATTGTTCCATCATTGTGCACGCTGTGTTGATGAATTAAGTTTTAAGGACAGAAAACACTTGGTTAGAGGAAGACAAAGATCATAGATCATAAAATGATCATTCATCTAGATATGACTTCTTGTCAGGTCCTGCTGCTCCTGATGGTCAGTCTGGGTGTGTCTACTGTTACACTGTCTACTAAAAATAACAAACTGCATGTATTTCACTGAGATGGATGAATAATGAACACAGAGGACGTTAGCTGTGTGGTCCAGAAGTTTTATTGATGCTGCTGACAGCTGATATGGTTGAAAGAGTGATGGTATAAAGACACAGAACTGAGAAGTGTTTCTCTGAACCTGTGTGAAAGCACACATGTACACATGTACACATCTGGACCAGTACACAGTACAGTAAAAACAAGTAATTATCTTTCATACATTTGTTGTAACAGCATGACAGCAGACAATGTGGTAACATGTTTTTAAAAAGCCTTTTGGTACCATGAAGGAAATCTAAAATAAATCTGTGTTGAGTGATAATTCAAAGAGAATCTGCTGACACACGTTACTACAACTGAAAATAGATATTTTACAGTGACATGAAACTTTGTTTCACCAACACCTTTCAGAACCCATTCAAACTATCCACTACAGAGAATATATTAAAAACCCCACATACACACAGTCCCATATGCATCGTGTGTAAAGATAAATGTTAACAGTGTCTACTACTACTACTGCTGTCACCACCAACACCAAAATGCAAATTCTGTCACTGTAAAAGGTCAAATGAACTTAATATTGAGGTGCATCTACTGTATATTAGTCTGTTTGAAGGGGGAAAACTAATATGAGGTTTTCCCCTGTGCAGACAGAAGATCTGATTCACAACACAAAAGATTTTAAAATCAAACACCCAAGAAAGTGTGTTCAGAGCCCAGAGTAGTCCTAAACCTAGAGGGAGTTTAAAAAGAAAAAGTCAAAGAGCAAAGCATCAAATTAAAGTAACTTCAGTATCTGCTTAATCGAAATATCAAAAGATGCCAAGGTAAAAGAGAGTTTTCCTTTGGACAAAGCAGGGGGCAAGAAGACATATAGAAAAGAGGGATTGAAGTCCCTTTCAGTCTCATCAGTCTTCCTCTGCTTCCTCGCCTCGTTCAGCAGAGACGTTTTCGCTTGAATGCGCTACAGTATCATGGGGGGCGTGGTCAAAGGACTTAAAATTGATGACAATCTCCGTCCTCTCAGAGTCAAACTTCCTGCCAAAACACACAGGAAAAAAACAACAACATGCACATCAGTCCAGGATGCACAAGCATGAGGACACACAGAAAACAGCAAATAAAAACATGGACGAAGATGAAAATGATTCTCTCACTGTATTTTCAAGTCATCTCTCTGTCTCCCAGCCCTGATCAACTTTCACATGTTGTGTAAGTTGTAAACAGAAACAAGTGTCTGTGAGAGAAACAAAGTGATGTGTGGTTTTTGACTCGCCTGACAGGACTGACATCGTCAGAGACAGACAATCACAGCAGACATTTCTCAGTTTTATTATTTTTTTGTTCACTGTAAAAATGAGGACAGGTGGTCCAGAGAAGTTGTGTCACAGCTTCAATCACAGTCACCGTTTATCTGCTATATAACAGACACTCGGCCTGGTGTGCAACTTTCTCGGTTCTGCACACCTTGTGATTTTATATTTACTACTTGAACACATGGAACAGAAATTGTAGAGCACGAGTTTTGGCAGTGCACCAAAACTTAATGCCAAAAGTTTGCCAACATTGTTCAGCTGAAGGTTTGTCTGTGGAAACAGTTCAAACACGTCATTTACGACGGCATCACCTAAAGGTGTTAATCAGCGGGACAAGAAAAAACAAAGAGTGTCTTGTGAAAGTCTTTCTCCCCACAGAGTTCACACAACCTCTCAGTGTAGACTCACACCAGAGCAGTAATTAATCCTATAGGAGAGTTTATCACTGTGGAGATGTGACCAGACTCAGTCTAAAGAATACAGGCTTTAAACATGTGGGAAAAGAGCTGGAGCTCTGATACTTTGTATGTTTATTAATAACTCAAGAGTCTTATGACGGAACATTACTGACATTTGTTATTATTTTTGATTACTGACAATATGTCAGTGTTAAAGCAACTTCACAGTAAAAATATGGCAAGTCAACCACTGTTTAACAAAAAAGTTTTCTACTATTCTAAAATTGTCCCTGCTGTACTGTAAAGCTACCAAACTGTGAATTTTGTTTACCCCTAACAGCTGGACACATGTGGATAAGACGGGGTGATACAGCTGAAAACTTTATTGTGATAGTAGGTTTCATATTGGTTGATATTTGAGCTAAAACTGATCAATTCATAAGTAACTCAGTTTCCCTATTCATTGATTAGCTGTTTGGTTTATAAAATGTCAGAAAATGGTGAAAAATGTTGTTCAGTGTTTCCTAAAGCCAAACATGACGTCTTGTTTTGTCCACAACCTAAAGATGTTTAGTTTACTGTCAGAGAGGAGTAAAGAAAGGTAAGGCAGCTAAGGTGAATAAATTGGTGGGTTATGAGTCTTAATTGAGGAGGTATTCCTGCACACTTTACATAGAACAGTCTTCTGATAGTTGTCTGTCTGTCCATCCAGCATTGTCTGCTTGTTCTGGATCGAGTCCCAGCATTTTATTCCAGATGTCTCCCACACTTTCCAGCTCCTCCTGGGTGATCTTGAGGTGTTCCCAGGGCAGATGAGATGTGGAATCTCCCCAGAGGGTCTCCTCTCAGCTGGTCGAGTCGACCTGTCCTTTGTTTATTCACAATTTACTCCTCGTCTGCACTCATTTTCTCAAAACACATTTTTTTCTTTTTCTGTTCTGTCATGTGTCGATGAACAACGTAAAAAACGACCTGCTGCTGTGTTACTTTGTTCCATTATTGAGAGAAATGTGTGTTTGTTATGAGCTTTCACCGTGGGTTGCATTTCCTCCTCTCTTCCGCTTTTCAAATGAACTGATTTATTTGTACATTACACCTTTAACTCAATTATTTATTCAGATGACTGCTCATTATTATTATCATTACTATATATGTTACTATGTAATTACTCTTCTATATGTCTGTAATCTTTTTTCTCTCTTACATTTACCCCACAAAAACAAACACAAATATTTCACCAAATTGCACAACACAGCTCACAGATTCCCATCCAATCCCCTCTCCTCCAATGCATGAGGGTTGCAGGTGAATTGCCCTGGACCTGACCATTCACTGGGGTTTCCTGGTGGTGCAGTTGGCTTTGTGTAGCAGATGTAGGCTGGTTCTCCCTGTGCTGACCGCCAAATAATAATATCTAAAATAAGAATAAGATGGACAACCCCCCTCCTGAGGGTCTGGTGGCTGCCCACCAAAATATCAGCCTCACCATAATTCAAGGGAAAACCCCTGGGTTTAGAGGACTGAGCCCTCCTTTGTCACACCACTGTCATAACAGTGCTTCAGGTCTGCTCCCATGGTGGTTGGATCTAGTGTCTGGGCTAAACTCATGTTGCTTTCTTTGTTATTTATTTGTTTTATTCTATTTTATTTTTCTTATTTGTTTTTTTTTCTGTCCTTGTTTCGGTCTGATGTCTTGGTCTTACTCTGTATAATCCTGTTTGGACTGTTCATGCCATCGTTTCATTTCACAATTTAAAAAAAAAAGGAAGAAACTATCAAACGTGATTGAACTGTTTTCAATAACACAAAGATTTTCAGCTTTCTGGAAGATCAACGATGACTAAGATTTAACCATTAAGCTGCACACAGAGAGTTGGGAAAGTTGGGACAAAGTTGTTGTGACAAAAGACTTTAATCACCATCATAATTTTTATGTGTGCCAGTAAAAAAAAGATACTCACGTATATGGAATGCCTGCCAAGTCAAGCATCCTTTTGGAAGCCTTTGTCCAGTCCTTGGTATGGTGCGCATCAGACAGATAGACCACGTCCTTAATACCTGGGCAGTGGGAGGGGGGATAATGAAGGGACACAGAAGGCAGGAGTGCAAAAGAAAGACCATTATTTGTCCTTTTGGCAGAGACGTGTGTGACAGTTGAAAGCAGGACGAGCAAGAACAAGAGAAAAAGAAGGAAGAGTTGATTTAACTTCATCTCCTAGTATGGCTAGACCTGTCTGTCTGTCCGTCCGGATGAACCCTGATCATTCTGGTGACCACTGTCAGGGCAAATTTTTGCCCAAAAACTGTAGATGCGAACAGCAGAATCAGAAGTATACTGTAAGGTCGGGCTGATGGACGAAGTCATCGTCCACTGAAGCCTCTACTATTGTAACACTGTCACTTAAAAGCCTTCTGTATTTGAGACAGTTTGTCCCCTCAGAGTTAAATGAGGCAGAAGGTGCAATTTTGGAACTGTGGTTGAGAAAATAAAAATATGCTGTTGCTGCTGGTCACTGCACTACGTCTCCATGTTCAGTTTGTTTTTTTGAATTAATCCTGACCAGTTAAATGAAACCAAGACACTGGTTTACAGTGGTGGCTGTGATATTTCTTTTCTGGCTGTTAGTGTGCTTCTTTCAATCATGCACTAATGTTTTCTTATCTTAGCTTCCTCAGTATAGCGAGCTGCTAACTTTGATTCAAGTTTCAGAGGCTGAACATAAGTTAAGCAGTGTAACTCAGCAGTCCTGCATTCAAACCCTGAATTAAAAGTATGTGAGTATTATCAGTATGAAAAGTAAAAGTAACTATTTTGCAGTAAAATACTGCCTGTTTGTAACTAGTAACTGTACCTGTCAGGTAAATGTAGTGGAGTAAAAATCTGAGTGGAACTATAAATTAATATAATATGGATGTAATCAGAAATTCAACTTATGTACAGTACTTGAGTAAATGTACTTAGTTTACATTCTACCTCTGGAGATAACAGAACCTGAAAGTGTGGTGTTGGCCTTTTACAAACTTTTACATAGTTGCTGTTTTGTGCAACTAACTAAGTAAGTCCCATCAGGCTAAAACATGTTAATTTAGTTCAACTGAAACAAAAAAAAGGTTTGCAAGTGCAGTAGGATCAGACGGTGAACTATGCAGGGGGAGACAACTATCAACTGAAAAGAGGCAAAAGTTATACAGAAATTAAGTTCTGATCCCACAAATGTGTATTTTATACAGAAACAGCTTCAATATGCTCTTTATTTTGTCCTGTTAGCAGCAACTTGTGTTTAAATCATTCTAAGAGGAAGAGTTTATTCAATTAATTCTGTAGGAGGAGTTTAAAGTTAAAATACGTGGAAAACAAAAATGATCACAGGTTTCAAAATGGCCAACAGCGATAGTCCAAGAGACTCTTCTGTGCGTTTGGGCGTGACACATGTACTGATTTTTATGCATGTCAGTGAGACATGAGTCCTGTGCTCCCATTCAGAAGGCTTGGCGGAGCCAGTTTGCCCCGCCCATTAATGAAAGCCATATGACAAGTTTACACTGCAACTGATGCATACGCCAAAGTTGGTGCATTTTTGAGTATGTTAAAGTCTCCAAACCGGTGATTTACTTTTACAAAAAATAATGATAACTCAATGAGGTCCTTACACTGAGGCCGGTGCTCGGGCCCTAATAATTCCTGTAGCATAAAATGCAATTAACAGAATTTAAAAATCAATATCAGTGTATGAACAGACACTAATGCCTGGAGGGTGAGAGTGTGTGTTTGTTGTCGACACCCACCTGCCTGGATGATGAGCTTGGCACACTCGTTGCAGGGGAACAAAGTCACATACATGGTGCAGCCTTTCACATCAGCACTGTTCTTGTTCATCATAGCGTTCAGCTCTGCATGACACACTGTGGGACAGACACACCACAAATCTTATTGTTATACGTTTGATGAGGTCGAAGTGCAAACAAGCCTCAAAAGACACGTGAAAACAAATAACAGCCATCATTAAATCTTTGGAGACGGGAAGTGCAGGCATGAAATACAAGACCCAGTCTGCTGGGACGGTGTGTGTTTTCTTTCACACTGGATAAATAAACTCATCAGAAACATAAAACCAGTGGACAGTTTACATTAGATTTCTCATTTGGTTGGTAGAACTGTCCACAGTCAGGTCTGTGGTCTATCCAGAGCAGGAGTCAACAACCTTTACTGTCAATCGAGCTGTTTTCTGCTGAAAAAGAAAAAAACAAAATCTGTCTGGAGCCACAAATATTTTCATCAAACGAGAATGCACTGAGGTGTAGATGCTGCCTATAATGTTGATGACATAAAAAGTGTATTCCTTTTAACGCCACTATATTTTTTGATGCATGATTCAGGCACGTTCTGTTATAATAGCCTAACCCGTAGTTTGAATCAGCAGCCGGAAATGAATCAGCTTGCAGTCATGATGGCGTGAGCCTCTGTCACCTGAAAATGTAAACAGGCAACTGGCTTGGAACAAAGACATAAAAGTAAAGGAGGAGGGAGAGGAGCGAGTGCTGATTGAGATGAAAGGAGGTAAAAGTTAAAAAAAAACTTTGCTGACCCGCAGCAAAGAAAGAGAGAGAGAGCGCATGTGAATATGAATAGATGTGTCAACTTGATCTAAAAACTATGATCATGAATAATAATGTTACCGTACACTTCTGTGGTGTGTGATTTTTTTACAAAGTCCAATTTGTATACTTTTAAATACTTAATTACTTCATGTGAAGGAGGAGAGACGAGCTGCAGAGAGGAGGGAGGAAGGAGAACGTGTGTGTGAAGTACGGACCGATATAAAAACTTTACTGATGATGAATCCTGATGTTACTGTACAGTTCTGTGGTTTAAACACTACAAATTAAAATATCTGTCTCTGCAAAGGCCAAACTGACAGACGCTGGTCTCCTCCACAAAACATTTGTCACTGCGCTGCATTATTGTAAGTCATAATGAAGAGTCCAGACTCTGTCTCTCCTCTTCATCTCTTCAGTGTGTGTCAGTGCTCAGTTTGCTGTCTGCTGTCTAAATGATCCTCACTGATGTAAACTGTCAGAGTGACACTGACGTAAATGATCCTGCTGCATTAATACAAAAACATGGACACTGCGCATTGACTGTGTCACAGAGCTGGTTGTGTCACATTGTCAAACCCCTGCAAGCTTCAGTGGATGACTGAGTCTTGAATTTGTGTGGCCATGTCTTCCTGGTATGTTGTTTAGCCAGTTTTGTAACCAGTTGAGTCATGGAGAGAGAATTGCCAGCTTTCTTGTCAACAGTTTTGGTGGTCGCAGCTGCCACTGCCATGGATGCTAGCTTGCTGGCTAAGCTAGCTGTAGATAGTGTGGCTTGAGTGTGTGTGTTCATTTGTCTCTGCTGTTTAGGGTTGCTTATCTCATTTCCTTGAGAGTTTAAAAACTCCACTGTCTGCTATCGGTAGCCTCTCAGTGGAAAGTCAGTGGAAAGTTTCACATTTTTTATGAGTTTCACAATCACCAGAGGTTCTCTTTCACACTTACAAGGTGAGAGTGAGGCAAGGTGTTTTCAATTTGCAAGCTCACTGCTAGATGCCACTGAATCCTACACACTGGTACTTTAACTCTAATAACCTTGTTCTTCAAACACAAACACCTTTAAAATTGGATGTGATCAGTGAAGAAATCCTCCTCTACACTGTCAGCTGATACAGAGTCGTGTGCTGTGGTGGATGAAACCAGAAACACTTTGTATTTGTGTTGTTGTCTGTGCCACATTTTCTTTGACCTTCTTTGACCTCTTCTTTGAACTCTTTGAAATCATTTTTTTTCTAAAATCAGTCTAAAATTAAAATTACAGCAAGGAGTGTGTGTGCATGTATTCTCACCATAGGGGTATTTTTGGTCGAGCCACTCGCCTTGCTGGGACCACGGTAGCTCGCCATCACAGCCATTGGGCATCCTGTTATGACCAATGCCAACAATCTTACCTTCCTGGTTCACTATGCAGGCACCAACCTGCACAGAGAAGTTCAACAGTTTGGTCCAGATGTATATGATATATATAAAATATAAAACAGTCCTGTGTATCATTAAATAATCTTCCCAATTTCTTTACTCGCGATGACTATCTTTTTTTTTTTTTTTTTAATTTTTTGAAGATTATTTAGCATATATATCAAGAATGAAAAAGAAAGGCTAAAGAAGGAAAAAACAAAGAAAACAACAGCCACATCAGGAAATAAGAATTAAGAAGAAGAAGAAGAAGAAGAAGAAGTAACTAATTACTTATACATTATTTCATAGGATATAATTAATCCAATAGATTTAGGTTTAAGTTGGCAGATACATTATATAACAACTGGGTACCATGGGTACACACAAATATACACACACATGATAACCGCATTTGTATGTACACACACGAGTGTGTGTACACATTCATGTGAATTACATAAAATGCACAACAACAAAAAAGTCACATTAAAATCACATTTATACGGTCAATACCTTATTACCATCTGGTCAAAGGTCATTAGAATCACTGTCTGTTATATATCTCAACCATTTTTCCCATCTTTCTTCAAAGATATGCTTCTAGTGACTTCTATTTTTCCATTTCATGTATCTCATTTACAAGATCCTTCCATTTAACCTTGATTATATCAAGTTTATCTTTTAACCAGTTCCCTGATATTTGTTTTATCATTGCATTCCTAATTATTAAAAACAAGTGAGAATCTTTCTTGTCAGTCCCTTCTGGTATTTTCCAAGTAATAAGACTGGTGGGTTTTTATTTAAAGAACTATGAAAGATATTTGACAATTCTCTAATAAAATATTCCCAGAAGACATTTATCACTTTACATGACCCAAAATATGTGACTGTGGTTTGCTGTCTGCTCACCACATTGCCTTCAACATCTCAGAGTTCAGTTTTTTATATTTACTTTGAATTTGTGGCATCTTATAATAATAAATAATTATAATATTGAATTAAAACCTTCTATGAATATTCTTTCAAATAGTTTGAGTTAGTTGTTCATTATCAGCTGAAGATATATCACATGAAAGTTAAATTTCCCATTTTTAAAACACTAACATACATTTCTTTATCTTGATAGTTCAAATGAATTAATTTAGCCATCTTAGTTAAGAGTTTCGTCAGACCCCGCAGTCATACATCTGGTCTGAGCATTTTATCAGTGGATTTACATCTTGAATAGATCTCTTTTTTTTAAATCATCAATTAATTGGGGGGCAGAAGATGGTGCCGTAGAGTAAACATTGTTACTGAGTGAGCTCCGGTGGCATTTGTCAGTTCATATTTATGCTTTACATATTTGCACGGGCAAAAAACTGTGGAGTTTTGGACGGGAAGTCCTTTAACATGAGCCTGGACAATTATTTTTCAAAATCCTCGGACAGCATGCCCAGAAACACAAAACAATCGTCAAAGAAGAACCCTGCTAATGCTGAAAAGGAGGGGGAGCTAAGTGCTACATCTGAGCATGGATGTTAGCTCCAGCTCTATGGAACCAGGTATTGTTCAAGCTCTGGACAGAATAACTGATAACCTTACTAAAGTAATCGATACCAAGATTTCCACTGTCCTGGAAGCCATTAAAAAACAGACCTCGCAGCTACAGGCAGTCGCCACCCAAGTGAGTGAAGCGGAGAAACGGATTGCTGATGTGGAGGCTGCGGCGACATCATCGGAGGCGAAGTTAGCACGTCTCGAGAAGCAGCTGCATGATATGCGGGAACACATAGACAATCTTGACAACCAAGGTCGCAGGTGCAATATCCGTATAGTCGGCGTACCCGAGGGCTCAGAAGGTTCGGATTCAATTAAATTCTTCAAAACGTGGATCCCAGAGTAACTCCGAATGGATACAAAAACAGGACGGTTTAAGATTGATCGGGCACACCGGTCCTTAGCACCAAAACCCAGCACCGGTCAATGTCCCAGGCCGCTGAGTTTCATAACTTCACAGATAAACAGCTCGTGATGGAGGCAGCTCGTCCGCTTGGACCCCGCCGGTCTGACCAGGACGACCCCACATATAAGGGACCCAGAATCTCCTTCTTCAATGACTATTCAGCTGAGGTGGTCCGGAGACAAAAAGCTTTTGATGACATAAAGGCGTGGCTGAGGAAAATGAATATGGACTATGCGTTACTGTACCCGGCTACTCTGAAGGTGACAGTGAACGGGACACAGAGGAGATTTGACACCCCGAAAAAAGCCGCTTCGCTTCTATATTCACTGGAACAGAGACGTGAGGACACTGCTTCCCAGTGATATGTCTGTCAGCATGTGGCTTTATGTTACCTGATTTCATCCATACATGTTACGTAAGTATGTTTTGATTGCTCCATATCTGCGCACATATATATGTGCGTATAACATTTTATGTTAATGCATATGAGTCAATTTTGTCCATGCGCCAGGTTATGGCCACCGTGAGCAAACTTAAGTTTCTGTTGAATCTGTGTGAGTGCCAGAGAAGAACAGGGTGCAGCCTCATTCATCTATTATTGACAGAACTGTTTCTGTTTTTTTTTTCTTTTATGAGGCTTGTGCAGAGAGAGCGGTGTGGAAGAGGTTAAAAATGCCCTGCAGATTAGGTGGCAGGGATAGCCCCCATTGTATTTGGGCTTTTTTGTTTTTGTATAATAGTTCCTGTTCAGATGTGTTTTTTCTCCCAGCTCAGTGACTGTTTTTATTTTAATATGCAGTTTCAAATTTTTGTTCTTAGTGAGCCATATATATCTATATAGAGGGTTGACTTAAACAGTATGACAAGTAATAGACTATGCTTGTGTACATGGAATGTAAGAGGGGTCCATAGTCCTGTTAAAAGAAAGAAAATACTCACCTTTCTGAAAAAAGAACATATGGAGCAAGCGCAGACCAAAACTTAAGATGGCTACATTGCAGTTGCCAGGTTCTGTAGGGGGTTTGGACTTACCAAAGTATCCACTAAGGGACTTATTGTTTTTTAAGAAATGTAAAAATATCAGACTGAGTTGTAATAACCCGGTCACGCTTAATACACTTAAGGCCTGGCGATTAGTATGTCGACTTGAGGGAAGGTCAAAGTTTACATCTGTTTTCACCCCTATTGTGAATAATTATGATTTCCAACCTGGGATGTTTGATACTGATTTTAAGCAGTGGGGGGATAATGGTATTCATAGATTGATGGACTTACTCTCTGATAATGTGGTCATGACATTTGAACAAATGATATTAATATTATAATGATATATAATAATATTCTATCCCCAGACATGACTTCATTCGTTATCTGCAGATAAGGCATTGTATTTTGCACAGTACTACGATAGTTGAGAACCATGAAAGCTCTCCTATTGAGAAATTATTATTTTTAACAGATAGAGAGATATCTGTAAGTCTGTTTTATAAAGCTATGTATTTTGCACCCCCAGTAAGGTTGCAGAGGCTTAAAGGCACATGGGAGAAGGAGCTAAACATCACAATGGATGATGAAGAGTGGAAGGATGTCTGGAGACATGCTAAATCAATTTCAGTCTGCAAGCAATGCAGTTAAAAATTATACACAGAATGCACATATCCCCCAACCACAGACATCACTTCAATCCTACTCTCTCACCCACGTGCCTTAAATGCAAGATAGAAATTGGTACCCTAACTCATTGTTTTTGGTCATGTTGGAAACTGCAAATGTATTGGTCTAATGTGTTATCTGAAAAAGATATTGGGTTTAAAACTGGAGATGGACCCTGTGTTTCTCACGGCCTCCCAAGCCGACGACATCAAAACACAATAAGAGGCTGTATTGTATTCTTACTTATGCAGCGAGGAAGAATATTTTATTGCAGTGGATCAATGAAAAAGTACCAACTGTTAAAGGCTGGCAAAACGTGGTGATCTAGTGCCATTAGAGTACCTTACATGTATATTACATTTAAAAACAGACCAATTCTATAAAGTTTGGGAACTCTATTTGAACTACGTAGAGCCTGGGCTCTATAATGTCATGTTGCAGGGATTTTCTTGATTGCTCATACCACACATTTTTACTGTAACCCTGGGTATTATTCATACCTGTTTTGTTCTGTCTGTTTGTTTGCTTGATTTGTTTTTATTTCTGTGGATCATATTATGTATCGATTCTTTACTTGTAAAAGTGAAAAAATTAATAAAAATATTGTTTAAAAAATCATCAATTAATTTACACAAACCTTTAGAAGCCCACATTCTAAAAGTCACAACTGCTTTGTTGGGTGGAAAGTCTGGATCAGTCACTATTTTTTTTTTAAAGAAAATTAAATCTTCACCACCTTAATGGTTCATTTGTGCCAACATTTGCACCTCTTTATTGGATTGTTAAGACCATTGACATTACATGAATTATAGTAATGTTCATATACTACCTCCTAGTGTTATCTGTTTTGAAGTACTTCAGGATGACTGGACTACTGTAACTCCCTCTACTTGAGAATCAACCAGTCTTCTCTGGCTCGCCTACAACTGGTGCAGAATGCCACCGCCAGATTGCTGACTGGTACCAAGAAAAATGGCAGTATTACACTGGTTCTAGCATCCCTGCACTGGCTTCCAGTAAAATGCAGAATAAATTTTAAGGTTCTCCTACTTGTGTTTAGAGCTCTGCACGGTCTGGCACCCCTTTACTTGTCCGAGCTCCTCTGCCCCCTTTCCAACCCCAGATTGCTCAGATCCTCGGACCAGCTGCTTCTAGATGTCCTACGTTCTAGACTGAAGGGGAAAGGCGATCGAGCATTTGCTGTAGCTGCCCCTAAGCTCTGGAACAGCCTACCCTTGGCAATAAAGTGTTCCCCCTCTGTTGATATTTCAAAGCAAAACTTAAGATTCACATGTTCTCTCAGGCTTTTAAGTGTCCTTAGAGTTGTACTCTTACTTTTATTCATGCATTTTTTATTTTATTATTACCATTATTATTATGATCATTTTCTGTTTATTTGTGTTTTCATATTTTATCTGTTCCTCTATTTATCTATTTGTGTCTGGGAGGCATTTTTATGTCATTTCTGCTGCACTTGTTGTTTTTACCATTTGTATTTCTTATATATTTCATTGTACAGCACTTTGGTCAGCCTCGGTTGTTTTTAATGTGCTTTATGAATAAACTTGACTTGACTTCTCCCTGAATCCCTCATTTGCCTTATCTTTCAATAATGTATTCTGTAGGTCTTCTATACCCATATAGATACATTTAAGTACGCAGTTTGTAAAGAAAAAGTTACATATATCCTCATATTTCTTGAGAAAGGAAAAATAAATATACATGATTAAGATGGATGGTAGGGTCTTTAGGTATGTTAGTAATGTTTTAATTTTACTTGAGGGGAAGTGATGGTAGTGTGAAGATCACCATCAAACAATACACGCAAAACAGATGCAACTGTTTAAATGTCCTCATAACAATAAAAAGAACATTTGTGAACTTGCTTTACTCTTCAACCTGTGTCCTACATTCTAGAATACATCTAATAATGTGCTAATAAAGTAAAAACATTGGAGAAAATTACCAAACCAACTTCTTCTAATGACCTCATTTTGGGAGTCAAAACAGGAAAACAACCATACAGACCCAGAAGAGAAAAACAAGGAGCGAAAAGAAGGGGCAAAATAATACAGGCTATCTCCTCATAGAAATATAGCTCATCATTGTGTGCAAAAAATAAAGCAAAGTGTAAGTGTGTGTGTCTGCACCTGTGTGTGTGTGTGTGTGTGTGTGTGTGTGTGTGTGTTTCTGTGTGTGTGAATCCTAGTCTTTCAGTCTGTAGAAGTTCCAAGTTCCAAATATTTTTCCCTCCCAAAAAGGGCATCAACGTCCTTAATAATCAGATGCCTTAGTTTGGGCCCAACTCTTATGTCCCACAGCTGATCAACCCAGTTCATGCAGTTCTTTTAAGGTAAGTTCTGCTTTGGAACATGTCCACGCAGGCTGTCTGCTGCTTCCCAGGCTGAGTTAAATTCAGTCTCAAGGAAAACTTTCAGCTTGTTTGGATAAAGTGACTGGAACCAAATGTCATTCTGTCTCAGCTGTTTTTATTAATCTCAATTTATTTGTAACCAGGTTAGTTCATTGTGATTAAGATGAAGTTGAATACATAAGTGACTTGGTTAAAAACACTTTGCATAGTTATAAAAAGTGGTTAAAAGCTACATCATAAATATGGTTAAAAGTCATTTCACAAAAGGTTAAAAACGTACAGTTAAAATTAAAAACATGCAGCTGTAAAATTATAAACCTTTTTTTATTTCGAAATATTTTATTGTGAAAAGTTCCTGGTAGCAAGAGGCAGTAGTGTGTGTAAACAAGAGCAGCACTGGTCACTCATTGGTTCAGGTGTGTCGGACCATGGGTGCGCAAAAAGGAAAGCAAGACAGCACATCATTATGGTCGATGAGACTGACTAAGTCACGATGTAAAACTGTGTGTGAAGTTTGTGGAGACATGTGAAGTATGTTGCTTTTCTCTTTTGGACTATCAGCTCAACAGTATTGCTTCTATAAGCAGCTGGATATACTTCAACTCCAAGTTTGTCACACAGTTGTTCACGTGAGTGTGTGTATTGGCTCTACACGTTTTTGTTAACTGACACGTGTTTATGTTAGCATTCATTAGCATGGTGAATGGAAAACTAACACTTGCACTGCAGGCTTTATAGTTCACTGTTTCTGAACTAGAAACCCTGAAGATTTATTGGATAGTGCTTAAGCTAACTTATCAAGCCCATGCTCAGACTGTATGCTGCTGTGACCATACCATCACGGGACACCTGACGCCGCCTTTTTTTCATTGGAGGATGAGAGACTGGTTGTTATCATAGAAATAGATCAAAAGATTGTGGTAATAATAATAATATAATAATAACTTTATAGCACAATTCATGCATAAAATGCAACACAAAGTGTTGAACATAAGAGAGAAGAAAATTTGAAACATTTCAACAATAAAGGCAGAGAGAAAGAAAATAATAATAATAATAATAATAAGAATAATAATAATAATAATAATAAATAAATAAATAAATAAATAAATAAATAAATAAATAAATAAATAAATAAAAATAAAAATAAATAAAAATAAATAAATAAAAAGAAAGCTAGAACTGTAAAATAGGACAAGGTAAAATCAGGTAAAATACCCTTCAGTTAAAAACACTTCAGGAGAAAGCAATGTTAAAAAGATGTGTCTTAAGATTTTGTTTGAAAATTTCAACAGATTTAGAGCCCCTAAGACTCTCTGGCAGACTGTTCCACAGTTTTGGGGCATAGTAAGCAAAGGCAGCCTCTGCCTTTTAGTTCTAACCTCTGGAACAATCAGGAGGTTTGAGTCAGAGGATCTTAGGGGCCTGGCAGGCACATATATTGTGACCATGTCAGATAGATAGGATGGGGCAAGGCCATGTAGTGATTTAAAAACCAATAAAAGAATTTTAAAATTGATTCCTTGATAGACAGGTAACCAATGTAATGTTTTTAGGACTGGAGTAATGTGGGCTGTCTGTCTGGTCTAGTCATTGTATTGTATTTTCTTGAAATGCACATGCATGTTCAGATAGCTCAGGTATCAGAGCTAGCTAGTTAGCAGCTACAGGTCAGGCTAAAGATTGAAACAGCCTGAAACTAGAGGTCTTGTTTCAGACCTGGAAGATGTGGATAGAGTGAACACAACATAGAGCCTTTCACTAACTATTGAGAAGATCTACACACTCTTCAGCTGACTACAGTATCCTAACTACTCCTCAGCAGTGACCAGCAGAAGCAGTGAAAACCCCGACATGATGATAAATATTCATACTCTGATATAATCGATACATTCCTCAGCTTTTGTTACAGCCCTAATACACATGCAAAAGAGCACACACACCTGTCTGCTTGGGTCTTTGCTCCTCTTGGCAGCCAGACAGGCCACAGCCATGAAGTAGTCTGAACTTTTCAGGTAGTTTTCTCCCACCCTGGTTGTGCCGCTACAGAGGAACATAGAAAGAGACAAAGAGGATGTAGTGAGTAGTAAGAGAAAAATCCATCGTGTAAAGGACCAGTGTGGTCACAAAACTTACAAAAAATGCCAAAGGTCGTATCAGTGTCTGGTTTGTTTGTTGTGGGTTACTGTAGAAACATGGCAGTGCAAACACAGTGACCTCCATGGAAGAGGAGCCACTCTCTCTGTAGATATAAGGGATTCATTCTGAAGTAACAAAAACATACTGGGGTTGTGTGGTATAAAGGTATCATGGTGTAGCAGGGTATTACAAAAATCCAACATTATGCTTTTCAATATCCAGACAGCACGCATTAGCCTCGCCGACATCGGCCTCAGGTCATGCGTCGGCATTCTACTCCTAACATCTGTAAATGCATCTGAGAAGCATTGGCCCAAAGCAGGTACATGGTTTGCCAGAGGGCGGGATTATGTGCGCCATTTCAAAGTTGCCGATAGGTCGGCTATGGATCGATACATTGCACGTTATCCAGTTGGTGCCAACGGAACTGAGAGCAGGCTTTGGAGACAGAGAGGCTACTTCATGTCAGCCAGGACTAGTCTTCAGGTAAGCTCACTTAACGTAAATATATATATAAAAAATAGCTGTTTTATAAATATGACATACAGGGTTAGCAAGATAAGTCGGAATTTAGCAACATAAATTGTTAATCCCTGACTGGGTATGTTAGCACAGGTGAAGAGCCCAGATGCTGACTCCTAACAGGCTAGCTATCTAGCTTAACAAACGTTAGTTGCTTATAAGGCACAGACCTGACCGGCAAATGTATCACCTAACTTAAGTTTTAGCCATTGCTAGGTAGCCGTAAGTCTTTCCAGCACATGAACAATCTCCATCTGGACAACAAATCAGTGTTGAATTTGGAAAAGGGTCAGTTATGTTAGTTAGTGTTAGCTGTTAGCTAGTAGCTGGTGGGCTTTTGTGTTTTTACAGCTGCGGAGCTAACTTTAGTGGTTAACTGGCAGCTAACAAAGGGAAGCTCTGCTCTGCTCTATTTGTAAATATGGCTCGTATTGCAGTGCACAGCAAACACCACCAGAGGTCAGTCTTTGCAGTTGAGCTGACAAACATGACACCTGGGAGATGAAGTCATATGATTAACTTGTAACTGTTTGGGTTTTGTTGGATTTAGTCCAGATGTCACGATAAAAGCCAGCAAACACTGCAGACTACTGACTGGTCAGAGTAGTGTGTTGTAGTGAAACGTAAGCTGATTACTGTCTGTGGTAGCAGAGAGTGATAGCGGATGTACACTGACTAGGTGTGTAAATCACAACTTTCAGGGGTCTGCGGCGATTGATATCAGACGATGTTTGTCCATTTAACACATTCAGTTACATTTATGTTAACTCACTGAAAAAAAAACAAAATTATGTTTCAATGATTTTATGACTGAACTCTTCCAGACATTAGTGACACTGACATGCCATGGGAATTTCAACAAATTATGTATCTTAGAGATAACAATATAGCTTGATATTAACCCTTTGAAGCAATCATATTGGTTCATTGAACACAGAAATGATATATCAATGTATCGTTACATCACTGGCACTGAACGGAGGGAACAGAATGCAGACTTATTGTGAGTGATGCAGTAGGTGTATAAGAATAAACAGCTAGCTGAAGCTAGCATAAAGTTCTATCGGATGTTTTATTGACAGATAAACAAGACCTTTAAATCTCCCTCATATCAAATGCAGACTTACCTGTTTGGATTAGCAGGGCTCTGTGGCTGACCATCTGCCATTGTCTTCCAAATACTGGAGTTATTGGAGTTTCGCTGCTGTCTCTGCTCTGGACTGCGTTGTCCTGTGTGCTGGATGCAAATTACCAGCGCTGTTTAATATAAGAGTTGTGACACTCCCAAAGGCTTCTGTAGAGACCAGACAATGAGGAAGTCACATGGTTCATGCAACTGATGTTGGTTACTCACTGTGGAATCATTGGGCCACACCTTTTCATCTGAAAAAATGGATGTAAGAACAACAGTTTAACAGGCTTGATCTATTCATCAGGAAAAATAGTTGCACTTAATGTGAACGATGGCAGACTGCATTCAAAATGAGGGAGATTTAACCCTTGAATTGTCTTCCCATTTACCACACACCTTTTATCCTCCCGGGTCAAAATTGACCCGGTCTGGTTTGACTGCTTATAAAGCATGAAATATTAAATGATCATCAAATTCTGTGTTGCACTTGTTTCCAACACATCAACATATATTTTACTTATTTTTGTAATATATCATATAATAGACATAATTTATGTAAAATTATGCTTAATTTTTGGTGTAAAAAAAAAAGAAATTATGATTATTTTGACTGGAATATGTCTAAGTTTAAACAATGTAACAATGTGAAATTTTTTAGTGGCAGCAAATAGTCACACCTGTTGTCTTTCCGGGTCAAAATTGACCCGGTGTGGTTTGACTGTTTAAAAAGCATGAAATATAAAATGATCCCCAAATTCTGTGTTGCACCTTTTTAGTCAACTTGTTTCCGACTCATTACCACAAATTTTCCTTTTTTTTACACTTCTTATTCTTTTTATTGTACTTAATTTATGGACAATATACCTCCTTTACATTAAATTATAGCATGCTTTTGAGTAAAAAAGCAGAAATCATGAGTTATTTTGCATCATCATTCACTGGTATATGTCAAACATTAGCCAGGATATTCCCATGTCAAAATTGACTGATGCAGTTGTATTCCCAAATAAGAGTGAGTAAACAATTCTGATTTACAAAGTGCAACATTTATTTACAAAACTATTTTGTGTGTAAATGTGGCAACATGTAGGCAGAGACACACTGAAATGAGGTTTAGACATCAATAGCTTTGAAGGTGTGTGTGTGTGTGTGTGTGTGTCAGCATGTAGGTAGAGCCACAATTTCAATTTACAAATCAATAACTTTGAATGTTTGTGTGTGTGTGTGTGTGTGTGTGTGTGTGTGTGTGTGTGTGTCAACATGTAGGGAGAGGCACATCCAAAGTTGTCATGAAATCAGGTTTACAAATCAGTAGCTTTGAATGTTTGTTTTGTGTGTTTATGTGTGTGTGTGTGTGTGTGTGTGCGTGTGTGTGTGTGCGTGCCTGTACACGTGTGTTTCTGCATGTGTATGTGTGTGTGTGTGTGTGTGTGTGTGTGTGTGTCAACATGTAGGTAGAGGCACATCCAAAGTTGTCATGAAATCAGGTTTACAAATCAGTAGCTTTGAATGTTTGTTTTGTGTGTTTATGTGTGTGTGTGTGTGTGTGTGTGCGTGTGTGTGTGTGCGTGCCTGTACACGTGTGTTTCTGCATGTGTATGTGTGTGTGTGTGTGTGTGTGTGTGTGTGTGTCAACATGTAGGTAGAGGCACATCAAAAGTTGTCATGAAATCAGGTTTACAAATCAGTAACTTTTAATGCGTGTGTGTGTGTGCACGCGTGTGCGTGCGTGTTTGTGTGTGTGTGTGTGTGTGTGGGTGGGTGTGGGTGTGTCAACATGTGGGTAGAGCCACAATTTCAATTTACAAATCAGTAACTTTGAATGTTTGTATGTGTGTGTGTGTGTGTGTGTGTGTGTGTGTGTGTGTGCCAGAGTTCATTTGTGTGCTTTTGTGTGTGTGTGCATGTTCTAGAAAGCACAATGGTATGACCCATTATACCACTAATTGTGGCCAGGTCAAATTTGACCCAGGAAGACCGCTATAAATTTTAATAAAACACATATAATTAAAAAAAATATAGTCATAATTAATTTTACTTGCAAAGACCATAGTATGGAACCATCCATGTAATTTCCAAGCAATTATAAGGAAGAATACCATAGGTCTGAAACTACGAACTTTAAAATGGGTCAAAAATGACCCGAAGACAACAGGAGGGTTGTTTATCTGTCAATAGAACTTTATGCCAGCTAGCTGTTTATTCTTGTACTCCTGCTGCATCACTCACATGTACTCCTCACTTTCTGTAACACATTTTTGTCTAAGTGTGTCCTACTGATGTTATATTGTCACCTATGGGTGACACCTTTGTTAGCATTTATAATTAGCATTTATCCAGTATGACATGAATCACAACTCTTTAAATACTGTTACTCTGCAAATCTCAACAGTCTTAACTGATATTCACATGTCACAAATAGTGCAACAAAATAAATTACTTAGCACTAAGCTTTTCTCTGTAACCAAATATATGAACACAGTGCAAATAAAATATATTCTAGCCTCTAGCTTTTATATGTATTTCAAAATTACATAAATCTCCTTGGTCAGACTGAATGTGCCTCAAGTGTTATCAGTTGAACAATTTATCCTTGTTCTATGAGCCTCTCAGGAGGTTTCTTAGGTCTGGTAGACCTTCTGAGTGAAGGAGGCTCACTGTGGTGTGCATATCTGGTTTAACACCCTCGTGTTCAAAACCTGTCTCCTCCATTTGATTCTCAATGTCCTGAGTCTTTAACAGACTCCTCCTGTTTCTCCTTAACACTTGTCCATTCTCTGTCCTAACAACAAATGACCTGGGTCCTACTTCACTGAGGACTGTTGCTTTTCTGTCCCACAGCTCAGGGCCTTCAATCCTCACAACTTCCTTTTCCTGCAGAGATTCCAGATTCCTTGCATTTTTTCATAGTTCGTCTTCTGTCTGTGCTTGAGCTTCATCCTTTTGTCAGTCACCTTGCTGTTGTTTTTGTTGTCATTGTTTTTTGTTTTGTTTTTTTTGGCCTGTGTGGGCGTGTGGTGCACAGCTTACAATGCATGAGCAGCTCAGCAGTGGATGCTCCACACTCCAGAGAAGTAGCCCTGTAGCTTAGCAAAGCCAGGTAAGAGTCAGCTTTACTCTCTCTTGCCTTTTTTAACAGTCTCTTTACAATTTGGACCTCCTTTTCTGCCTGTCCCTTAGCCTGTGGATAAAAGGGGCTGGTGGTGACATGTTTAAATCCATATTGTTTTGCAAACTCATGAAATTCACTACAGTCATATTGTGGACCGTTGTCACTGGCTACACTGTGGAATTCCATGTCTGGAGAAAAACCCTTTCATGTGTGTGATGACAGACTGTGCTGATGTACTGGAAAGCTGTGCAACTTCTGTGTAGTTAGAATAATAGTCAATCACCAGAAGATAGTCCTTGCCATGCAGATGAAATTAATCAGTGCCTACTTTTTGCCATGGTGCAGTGGGTAGGTCTGCTATAAGCATTGGCTCCTTTGTTTGTTTGTAGTGATGTTTGAGACATGTTTCACATTTCTGTATCATCTCCTCTATGTCTTTGATGCCTGGCCAGTAAACTGCTTCTCTTGCTGTCCTGTCTGACATTTTTTCACACCAAGATGTCCCTCATGCGCTGAAGCATGTCTTGGCATATGGATTGTGGGATGACAATCCTGTCTTGTCTCAGCAGCAGTTCATTAGCCACACACAAATCTGCACACACAGAGTAGAACCCTGGGCAGACTCCTTTTGACCATCCATTTTGGATATGTTGGGCCACTTTCTGCAGCAGTGGATCTTTCGCCGTCTCCTGCACAATTTGCTGCAACATGATATCTGATGCTGGGAGAGAAGCAGTCACCATATTTACATGTGTTTCCCCGCTGTAGCAACTCTCTGAGGCATGCTCTCTTGACGGTAAGATTAGGAATGGAAGTTGATCATTCCCATGGCTCGCAAGACACCTTTTTTGTCAGTGGGGGCGGGCATGTCCAATATGGCTTACACTTTTGACTGATCAGGTTCCACCCCTTCACTTGTGACCTTGTCTCCCAGTTTAGTTTTAGTCCATTCTTTAAGAGTTTCTCCAGTCTCTCATCATGTTGTTGCTGTGTTGTTCCCCAGACAACCAAGTCATCTATATAGACTCTGGAGCCTTTCAGACCCTCTATTATGGACTCCATTGCTCTGTGGAAGATCTCTGGCGCTGATTTGATGCCAAATGGGAGCCTCGGGAAACAGTAACGTCCAAATGACGTATTAAAGGTGGTGTATTTGCTGCTTTCTGGGTCCAGCCTCAGCTGCCAGAAACCGTGTTGAAGCACATTATTTGCTAAAAAAAAAACTTAGCACCTGCCATTACACACTCATTATCTCTTCTCATTTTGGGATCTGATAATGCTCTCTTTTAACATTTTCATTTAGATCTTTGGAATCAAGGCAGACTCTTATGGTACCTGTTTTCTTCTTCTTGACACATGTGATGGACTTCACCCACCCTCACTTCTGTTGGTTCTTCCACTCGCTCAATGACACCCATTTGAGTTATCCTTTCCAGTTTTTTTTTTTTTTTTTTCAAGCCAGCTCTGAGTGGTGCTGACACTCTCCTTAGTGCATGTACTACAGGCTTGGCATTGTCTTTGAGCTGAAATTTGTAAGAACAAAGTAATGTCCCATGTCCTTTGAAGACAGAAGAAAACTTATCCACAATGTCTGTGGCTCCCTCACACTGTTGGTGTTCCAGTCTTTTGCCTTGTTTGACTATTTACATGTCAGTGTTTATCTGATAGATCTCTTCACCAAACCTTCACCAGACTCATGTCCATTACGCACAATGGTGAACAACAGGTTGTGTTGTTTACCTTTAGCTGCCACCTTAAGTCTGCATCCACCTTTTGTTTGTATTGGTTGATTATTATAAGCCTTCAGGGGTGTGACTTTTTCTGTGAATTCTCTAAGTTTCTCTGTCAGTGCCTTGAAATCTTTCTCACTGATCAAATTAGCTTTGGCCCTTGTGTCAATTTTAAATGTTACAATAGTCCCATTAAGTGGAGCAGTCCATCTATCATCAGTTACTGAATTAACAGTCGGACCTGTATTATCTACTCTTGTGGACTGTGTGGTAACATCTTCATCATGTGACATCATCTTTATGAAAAATGTTTCACTCAAATCCTCAGTGTCATCTGTGTCTTCCTGCACTGTGTGCACATCCTGTCCCTGTCAGCCTTTGAGAGACACATTCTGGCATAATGGTTTTGTCCCTTACATTTTGCACACATTTTTCCATATGCAGGACATGGTCTTGGTCTGTGTTTCTCTCCACGTCTCTTGCAAGTGAACATCTCTTTATCGTTGATGTTATTGCTTTTAAATTTGCTCCGTTGCTTTCCTTTCACTGACACAGCGTTCACTGCCTCTTTTTCTTGGCACTGTCTCCCTCAACTGGACTGGGCTTTAATCTTGACGTTGGTGAGAAAATTATCGAATGGCTCACCCTGGTGCTGTAAGCGTGAGCAAAAGATGCACCACTCGTATGTTTCATTTTTCTTTGACAGGCAGTGCTCATCAAATTTCTTTCTTACTCCTCACTTGCTGTAACGCATTTTTGTCTAAGTGTGTCCCACTGATGTTATACTGCCCCCTGTGGGTGACACCTTTGTTAGCACTTATCATTACAGGAGAGACATCATCAACATCCACCGAGAAGAAGTCAGCATCGTCTTTGAGACAGACAGAGCACAGACTGCTGTTTGTAGTGTTGGTGAAGTTGTTTCATTCAGTATTTTGGTTTATCATATTTAAAACAGCAGTCTGAGTGAATCTGTCCCATTTCTCAGTCTGTCACCTGTCTGTTAGTTCCATTCATCATGGCGCTGTGTCCTGCTCATGTCTTTATCTACATTAGGGTAGGTATTACTCCGTGTGTAAGATTTACAGGGATACAGAATAGGGCAAAAATGAAATGTAATATTTATCTAAGTATACTTTTAACTGAAATATGTTTTAGGCTTGGGAAGCATTTTTTTATACCTTTTATACAGTCCTGATATTTTACTGGCGTATATGGTATTATGGTGGGATTTGCATAAAACTTGTGTAATTGCTCACTATTCCCTCTGCTCGGTGCCACAAAATCATTGAAACATAATTTAGTTTTTTTCTGTGAGTTGACATAAATGTAACTGAATGTGTTAAATGGACAAACATCATCTGATATCAATCTGCTGCAGGCCCCTGAACTGAATCAAAATCATATTGTGGCAGACTTTCTGATATCAGCAAATACTGTATTGTTGTCCAAAGAATCCACATAATATTATTTTGTGTTGAAAGTTGTGTCAGTGTACTAGTCAGTGTACATCCACTATCACTCTGCTACCACAGACAGTAATCAGCTCACGTTTCACTACATTACACTACTCTGACCAGTGAGTACTCTGCAGTGTTTGCTGGCTTTTATCTTGACATCTGGACTAAATCCAACAAAATCCAAACAGTTACAAGTTAATCACATAACTTCATCTCCCAGGTGTCATGTTTGTCAGCTCAACTGCAAAGACTGACCTCTGGTCATGTTTGCTGTGCACTCCTACTAATTCCCTGCTATACCATAATACCTTTATACTACACGACCCCAGTATTTTTTTTAATAGTGTTTTTGTTACAACAGACACAACAACAGACAAACCAGACACTGATACAACCTTTGTCATTTTGTGTGAGTTTTGTGACCACTGTAGGCTCTCCTGCATGCTTTGAAGGAGAGAGTGAGACAAGGTGTTTGAAGCCTGTAAGCTCACTGCTAAATGCAACTAAATTCTGCATACTGGTCCTTTAAATGATGGATTTTTCTCTTGGATCACAAAACTTTACATCCTCTTTGTCTTTTTCTGTTTCTCTGTAGCGGCACAACCGGGAAGACAGACTTCATGGCTGAGGCCCAAAAGGAGGCCCAAAAGAGCAAAGACCCAAGTACAAAGGTGTGTGTGCTTTTTTGCATGTGTACTAGGGCTGTAACTAGAACTGGGCAATATATTGATTATATCAAAGTATGAATATTTATCATCATGTCGGGGTTTTCACTGCCTCTGCTGGTTACTGCTGAGGAGTAGCCCTAGAGTGTGTAGATCTTCTCAGTAGTTAGTGAAAGGCTCTATGTTGTGTTCACTGCCACAGAAAAGAAAGAAAAAGCCCCTGTTTACGTTTCTGTAACATTACTATGGTGTTGTCTTGTACTGTGTTGTAGAGTTGATTCAGACTGAAATGTTAGTTAGCAGCTACAACTCTTGGTTGTGGTGTTAAAAAAATCACAAGAAAAATGCCATCAATTATTTGATCACATTTGTTACTCTACCCACGTCTTCCAGCTCTGAAACAAGACCTCCAGTTTCAGGCTGTTTCAGTTATCTTCAGCCTGACCTGTAGCTGCTAACTAGCTAGCTCTGATACCTGAACTATCTGAACATTGTGCATTTCAAGAAAATACAGTACAGGTGAATACCACAATCTTTTGATCTATTTGTATGATAACAAGCTTGCCCAGTTTCCAGCACCAGTGAAACTATCCCCAGTCACAGCCTACAGGATTTCACTTGATGGAGGTGAAAGAGACATCTGTTTAATCAGTTGCACTTCCTCTGGTGCCACATCAGAGTAAAATACAGCTCACATCTGGCTCGTCTTTTCACTGCAACTCTGCACAAATATTTGTGGAATTAATACTTTAAAAAGTAATAGTGAGAATAACATTGTATTTCACAGTATGATGATTGAATTTAGTCCACAGATCACATGCAGGCTGAACTGTGGGGAGTATAAAATACTGACATAAGCCGCATCACCCATCTCTAGCTGTAACAATTGTATACTTGACAAGATGTAAAGTGTCTGACTTATTTTGAATACAGTGTTTTTCTTGATAAATCACAGATGGCATTCTAACAAACAGGTGGGCAGATAGACAAGGGGACAAAGGGTTAACGGTACAGTAATGAGTCTGACCCTTGTTTTCTTACTTCTAAGAGAAAGTTTGTTGTGCAGTGAGAAGCTCACCTGTACATGAACAAATATTCAGTCTTCCAGCTTTATTACAGAGAGGTTGGGGGATGTCTGCTACAGCTGTGAGTCCTGGGAGCTGCAGTGTGAGCAGCCCCGCTCTGTGGTGCTATGTATAAACAGCCAAATGCCAGAGTCAGAGTTAATGTGATAATGACTGACATGTTTAAAAGGTACCAGACGGGGGGACTTTTTCCAGATGGTGGATAAAGTCATGAGATATTTATATATGTTTTTGTTGTTGTTGTATTATGTCATTCACATGAATTTGTATGTAACTATGTGTCCATGTTTGGGTACACACCCTCATGCAAATCACTTAAGATCTCAAATTAGTTATTATCACAAGTAAACAAAATGGGAAGACGGTGGACTGTTGTGTTTGATTCCAGATTATTTAATGATACACTGGGCTGTTTTATATTTTATATATATAATATACATCTGGACCAAACTGTTGAACTTCTCTGTGCAGGTTGGTGCCTGCATAGTGAACCAGGAAGGTAAGATTGTTGGCGTTGGTCATAACAGGATGCCCAATGGCTGTGATGGCGAGCTACCGTGGTCCCGGGATGATCCCGATTGGCTCAACAACAAATACCCCTATGGTGAGAATACATGCACACACACTCCTTGCTGTAATTTGAATTTCCAGAAAAAAAAAAAAACTAAAATGATTACAAAGAGTTTGGTCAAAGAAAACGTGCACAGACAACAACACAAATACAAAGTGTTTCTGGTTTCATCCACCACAGCACACGACTCTGTATCAGCTGACAGTGTAGGGGAGGATTTCTCCACTGATCACATCCAATTTTAAAGGTGTTTGTGTTTGAAGAACAAGGTTTTTAAAGTTAAAGTACCAGTGTGTAGGATTCAGTGGCATCTAGCAGTGAGCAGCTTGCAGATTGTAAACACCTCGTCTCACTCTCACCTTGTAAGTGTGAAAGAGAACCTCTGGTGATTGTGGAACTCATAAAAAATGTGAAAGGCAAACCTGTTTGCCGGAAGAAGGTCAAGGAGCCCTCCTCATGTCTCAAGTATGAAACTATGGAGAAGGTGCTCTCCTCTCTTCTCGGTTTAGAGTGAGATAGAGTAAATAAGTAATCTACATCTTTTTCCACTCATGAAGAGCCCATTCTCTTTGTTTCTCTATTAATCCTTGTTTAGATTTTTTTGTTGTTATTAACTGAACAATTACACAGAAAATCAGTGTACGAACAAAACGTTTTTGCGTAATAACTGAAATTTGAATAAAAAGATTTGGAGCGAGCCCTGGATACTGATGTGTTTTTACAACCTCCAGTATTAACGTGAATTAAGCAGGCAACTTACTCATGATTTTGCCTTTTCAAGAGTAGTTTGTTTAAAACTGTTCCCTGAGGGTGGTGCAGAACAAAAGCTACAGAGTGACTAAAGCTAAAGCTGATTTTACTCACCAGGGTCCATATTCACAAAGTACTTACCTATTACCTATTTACTTTACACTGGAAATTCATTGAAATTTCATTTAATCTTGTACTCTTCAGAACCAACACACAACCTCAAGTGACATCACTTGAGGCAATGTGCGTTGGGCCTGAAGAGTACAAATATGGATAAAGTTAGTTGGAAAGACATGAACTTTCCAGGCCTCTGAAGCTCACTGCTCATTTCTGCATGTTGTTATTTGCCACTAACAAAGAATAATAGATGTGAATCCTCTTAGGAGCTTGAACAATGTGAGCAAACTTTGGCAAATTCCTTGTCTGATCGTAGGGCTAGAGGAATAGGGATAGTTCACCAAAAAATGAAAATGAATTCATTATCTACTTGCTCATGCAGGTTGAAGGTCAGGTTAAGTTTTTTTAGTCCACCAAAACACTGCTGGAGTTTTACAGGAAAACAGTATTGCAGAATCTCCCACAACAATGGAAGTGAATGGTGACCAGTTTTCAAACTTTTCAAAACAATGGAAGAAAAACATAAAATGTCTCCATACTGCTCATCTGGTGTAATGCAAGTCTCAACATACCAATATTGACATGAAAGACAGCATTGGCATTTACACCATGTTTTTAGCCTGAATTTCCACTGTAGATCCTTAGCTTGCAGTCATGTTCAAGTGCATGTGCACACTTCTGTGTGGTGTGATGGTGTGTGAACGGCATGCTGGGGCTTTAGGAGACTTGGATTACACCAGAAGAGCAGTGTGGAGGCTTTTTTTTTCAATGGGAGGGGGTCTTCCATTTCAAAACTGGTCACCATTCATTTCCATTGTTTGGGAGATTCAGCAATGCTGTTTTCATGTGAAACGTGAAACAAACAAAGCCAACCTTCATATGAAATGAAGGTGAGTAGATAATGACTGAACTTTCATTTTTGGGTGAACTATCCCTTTAACATTATATTAGAACATGTCCAGATGCCATCAGCAGTCCACGGAACTATGGTTAATCTCAAAGCATGTTAAAAATTCAGCAGCAACTTCTCTTTAAAGGACTGGTGTCACAGATTTTGGCAAAAGAAAATCGATGAAAATTAATAACAGTTAATAACATTTTTAAAGTTCTGTATCACTGTTGTAGGTCTAAGTGATTCTCCAGTTGTAAAAATGTATAGCTATAGAAAAAAAAAAATTGTAATATGTCACCAACATCATAGGCAACATCTACAGCTCAGTGAATTCTCCTCAAAATTTTACTGGTTGGCTAGTCTGAAGCGTCCCTCCCCTAGCTATGGATACAAAATACAAAAATTTGAAAGCATGTGGTGAAAATAGTTGCATCTCCAGGCAGATTTTTTTTTTTCAGCTTGATTGACAGTAAAGGTTGTTGACCAACCAAATGAGAAATCTAATGAAAACTGTCCACTGGTTTTATGTTTCTGATGAGTTTATTTATCCAGTGTGATAGAAAACACACACCGTCCCAGCAGACTGGGTCTTGTATTTCATGCCTGCACTTCCCGTCTCCAAAGATTTAATGATGGCTGTTATTTGTTTTCACGTGTCTTTTGAGGCTTGTTTGCACTTCGACCTGATCAAACGTATAACAGTAAGATTTTTTGTGTCTGTCCCACAGTGTGTCATGCAGAGCTGAACGCTATGATGAACAAGAACAGTGCTGATGTGAAAGGCTGCACCATGTATGTGACTTTGTTCCCCTGCAACGAGTGTGCCAAGCTCATCATCCAGGCAGGTGGGTGTCGACAACAAACACACACTCTCACCCTCCAGGCATTAGTGTCTGTTCATACACTGATACTGATTTTTAAATTCTGTTAATTGCATTTTATGTTATAGGAATTATTAGGGCCCGAACACCAACCTTGTTGCAAGGACCTTATTGAATTATTATTATTTTTTGTAGAAGTAAATCACCCGTTTGGAGGCTTTAACATACTCAAAAATGCACCAACTTGGGCGTATGCAGTGTAAACTTATGTGATATGGCTTTCGTTGATGGGCGGGGCAAACTGGCTTCTGAACAGGAGTACAGGACTCATGTCTCACTGACATGCATAAAAATCAGTACGTGTCACGCCCAAACGCACAGAAGAGTCTCTTGGACCATCGCCTAAACCCAACAGGCTGTTGGCCATTTTGAAACCTGTGATCATTTTTGTTTTCCACGTGTTGCATTTTAACTCCTCCTACAGAATTAATTGGTTTGACTTCAAAATCTAGACAAGCTTGTGATCAAAAGTTATTAAAAGATTTAGCTATTGTTGAAGGCCGGTCAAATAATTTATCAGATAAAATGAATAAACGTTAAAAGGCCTGTGAGTCATCTTTCTTTGACATTAACTGAATGCTTTAATTAAATTAATTTGGTGTCAGGATTGACAGATTAATCAGATAAATTGCATTTATTACCTTTTAGTTGTAAATGATTTGGTAAGATTTGAAAGTGTTTAAACAACATTAACACAGATGGAACCTCTTCTTCTTCTCTTCCTCTTAGAATGATTTAAACACAAGTTGCTGCTAACAGGACAAAATAAAGAGCATATTGAAGCTGTTTCTGTATAAAATACACATTTGTGGGATCAGAACTTAATTTCTGTATAACTTTTGTCTCTTTTCAGTTGATAGTTGTCTCCCCCTGCATAGTTCACCGTCTGATCCTACTGCACTTGCAAACCTTTTTTTTGTTTCAGTTGAACTAAATTAACATGTTTTAGCCTGATGGGACTTGCTTAGTTAGTTGCACAAAACAGCAACTATGTAAAAGGCCAACACCACACATTCAGCTTCTGTTATCTCCAGAGGTAGAATGTAACTAAGTACATTTACTCAAGTACTGTACTTAAGTTGAATTTCTGATTACATCCATATTATATTACTTTATAGTTCTACTCAGCTTTTTACTCCACTATATTTACCTGACAGGTACAGTTACTAGTTACAAGCAGGCTGTGTTTTACTGCAAAATAGTTACTTTTACTTTTCATACTGATGACAGCTGATAACATTCACATACTTTTACTTCAGGATTTGAATGCAGGACTACTGAGTTACACTGCTTAACTTGCATTCGGCCTCTGAAAGTTGAATCAAAGTTAGCAGCTCACTATACTGAGGAAGCTAAGATAAGAAAACATTAGTGCATGATTGAAAGAAGCACACTAACAGCCAGAAAAGAAATATCAGAGCCACCACTGTAAACCAGTGTCTTGGTTTAACTTAACTGGTCAGGATTAATTAAAAAAAAACAAACTGAACATGGAGACGTAGTGCAGTGACCAGCAGCAACAGCATATTTTTATTTTCTCAACCACAGTTCCAAAATTGCCCCTCCTGCCTCATTTAACTCTGAGGGGACACACTGTCTCAAATACAGAAGGCTTTTAAGTCACAGTGTTACAGTGGTAGAGGCTTCAGTGGACAATGACTTCGTCCATCAGCCCGACCTTACAGTATACTTCTGATTCTGCTGTTTGCATCTAGAGTTTGGGGCAAAAAGAATTTGTCCTGACAGTGGTCACCAGAATGATCAGGGTTCATCCTGTGGAGAGCATGAATATCTACAGGAAGTCTGGCCGCATTTTCTAAAATATTTTGTCTCCTTGAATGGCTAGATCTGTCTGTCCATCCATTTGGCTTTGAGCAAAGTTAAATCAACATTTCCTTCTTTTTTTCTTGTTCTTGCTCGTCCTGCTTTCAACTGTCACACACATCTCTGCTAAGAGGACAAATAATGGTCTTTATTTTGCATTCCTGCCTTCTGTGTCCCTTCATTGTCCCTCCTTCCCTCTGCCCAGGTATTAAGGAGGTGATCTATCTGTCTGATAAGTACCATGACAACAAAGAGACGGTTGCTTCCATAAAGATGCTCGACTTGGCAGGCATAAAGTATAAGTGAGTACCTATTTTTCACTGGTGCACATAAAAAAATTCAAGTGTTGCTTTCTTTTCTTAGAGGTAAACTTCAGCCTGTTACTTTGTGATGGTGATTAAAGTCTTTTGGTGCAACAACTTTGTCCCAACTTTCATCCACTGTTTATTTCTTTTTGTGTGTGTGTGCATTGAAACAATGACAGAACAAGTGAAGTCAAGTACATGAACAATCCAAACAAGATTATACAGAGTAAGACCAAGACATCAGACTAAAACAAGGACAGAAAAAAGACAAATAAGAAAAATAAAATAGAATAAAACAAATAAATAACATTGCCCATCTTATTCAGCGGTAATGGACAAATAAATCACTTCATTTGGAAAGGGGAAGAGAGGAGGAAATGCAAACCACCATGAAAGCTCATAATCAAGCCAATTATTTGGTGTGTTGTTCATCGACACATGACAGAACAGAAAAAATGTGTTTTGAGAAAATGAGTGCAGACGAGGAGTAAATTGTGAATAAACAAAGGACAGGTCGACTCGACCAGCTGAGAGGAGACCCTCTGGGGAGATTCCACATCTCATCTGCCCTGGGAACACCTCAAGATCACCCAGGAGGAGCTTGAACGTGTGGGAGACATCTGGAATAAAATGCTGGGACTCGATCCAGAACAAGCAGACAATGCTGGATGGACAGACAGACAACTATCAGAAGACTGTTCTATGTAAAGTGTGCAGGAATACCTCCTCAATTAAGACTCATAACCCACCAATTTATTCACCTTAGCTGCTTCCACCCTTTGATGGACACAACAGGTTGTCAGTCATTGACCTACATGATCAGTAAAATTAACAATAATGATAATGATAATAATAATAATCTTTATTTATAGAGCACCTTTCTAAACATGTTACAAAGTGCTTCACACAAGGCAGCAACTTCATAACAAGCAGATCATAAAAACAATTTTATCATTAAGACGATTAAGAAGATTGTTTCCAACAGTAATCAACATCTTGATCATGATTAATCTATTATTAATCAACATTAAATTAACTACCAACTTCTTTGATAATAGATTGTTTTTAGACATTTTTTTAATTTAAGAAAGGTCCAAATTGTCTTCTCATGTGTGAATATTTTCTGGTTTCTTTATTCCTCTCTGACAGTGAACTAAACATCTTTGGGTTGTGGACAAAACAAGACATTTGAGGACATCATGTTTGACTTTAATCAAACAGCTAATCAGTGAATCAGGAAATTGATTGATTCATAAAATAATGATGAAAATAAATTTCAGTTTTAGCCCCAATATCGACCAATATATTACGATAAATTTTTCAGCTGTATCACCCCGACTTATCCACATGTGTCCAGCTGTTAGGGGTAAACAAAATTCACCGTTTGGTAGCTTTACAGTACAACAGGGACAATTTTAGAATAGTAGAAAACTTTTTTGTCATTTATTTTGAAAAAAAAAAGTAAAAATTCAAATGTCTGTTACATAGCACTAGTTCAAGTTAGGTAAACAGTGACTGTAACTGAAGCTGTGACACAACTTCTCTGGACCACCTGTCCTCATTTTTACAGCAGCAGTCATGATGTGCAGGAGGCGGCTGATAATGACACATTTTTGAGGGCAGCCAAAGTGCTCCATGACATGCCAGAGTTTTCCTGGTTGATCAAATTAAAGGAGAGATCTGGTCACGTCTCTAAACCTGAGAAATAGTTCCACGTGTGTCTGCTGTGATTGTCTGTCTCTAACGATGTCAGTCCTGTCAGGCAAGTCAAAAACCACACATCACTTTGTTTCTCTCACAGACACTTCTTTGTGTTTACAACTTACACAACATGTGAAAGTTGATCAGGGCTGGGAAACAGAGAGATGACTTGAAAATACAGTGAGAGAATCATTTCATCTTCGTCCATGTTTATGTTTATTTGAATTATTTGGTGTTTTCCCTGTGTGTCCTCATGCTTGTACGTCCTGGACTGATGTGCATGTTGTTTTTTTCTTGTGTGTTTTGGCAGGAAGTTTGACAGCAATGAATGAAGCCATATGAGGCGGGGAAGCAGAGGAAGACTGATGAAAGTGAAAGGGACTTCAATCCCTCTTTTCTCTTTGTCTTCTATCCCCCTGCTTTGTCCAAAGGAAAAGTCAAGGATTCCTTTACCTTGGCATCTTTTAATATTTTGATTAAGCAGATACTGAAGTTACTTTAATTGATGCTTTGCTCTTTGACTTTTTCTTTTTAAACTCCCTCTAGGTTTAGGACTACTCTGGGCTCTGAACACACTTTCTTGGGTGTTTGATTTTAAAATCTTTTGTGTTGTGAATCAGATCTTCTGTCTGCACAGGGGAAAACCTCATATCAGTTTTCCCCCTTCAAACAGACTAATATACAGTAGATGCACCTTAATATTCAGTTCATTTGACCTTTTACAGTGACAGAATTTGCAGTTTGGTGTGACAGTAGTAAAGATCAGCCACTGTTAACATTTATCTTTACACACGATGCATATGGGACTGTGTGTATGTGGGGTTTTTAATATATTCTCTGTAGTGGATAGTTTGAATGGGTTCTGAAAGGTGTTGGTGAAACAAAGTTTCATGTCACTGTAAAATATCTATTTTCAGTTGTAGTAACGTGTGTCAGCAGATTCTCTTTGAATTATCACTCAACACAGATTTATTTTAGATTTCCTTCATGGTACCAAAAGGCTTTTTAAAAACATGTTACCACATTGTCTGCTGTCATGCTGTTACAACAAATGTATGAAAGATAATTACTTGTTTTTACTGTACTGTGTACTGGTCCAGATGTGTACATGTGTACATGTGTGCTTTCACACAGGTTCAGAGAAACACTTCTCAGTTCTGTGTCTTTATACCATCACTCTTTCAACCATATCAGCTGTCAGCAGCATCAATAAAACTTCTGGACCACACAGCTAACGTCCTCTGTGTTCATTATTCATCCATCTCAGTGAAATACATGCAGTTTGTTATTTTTAGTAGACAGTGTAACAGTAGACACACCCAGACTGACCATCAGGAGCAGCAGGACCTGACAAGAAGTCATATCTAGATGAATGATCATTTTATGATCTATGATCTTTGTCTTCCTCTAACCAAGTGTTTTCTGTCCTTAGAACTTAATTCATCAACACAGCGTGCACAATAAAGGAACAATGTGCACAAATCAAGCTCAGTTTTTGAGCTGTAGACTGAATGATATTACTGTACTGTGATCAGACACATCAGTGCTGATGTAAATATGATATTTTTTAATAGATTTATAAAAATCAGCATTTCATAGGTTGAAAATGGCTCAAAACACCATCCACTTTTTTCAATCATCCTTAGCCTTGTGAGAGTAATACTGAGTTAGGAACGACTCTTTGGGACTGATCTACATCATCAGATTTATCATTTTTAAAAAGAATATTGATGCCCTCTGATCAGAGGCGGACAGTCCACCTCCTCAGCCCCTATTCTTGAGTTGGAGTCAAAAAGGCCACAGATGTTCTTCTAGTGAGAGTCACAGCCTCTCTGTGTTTCCAGTGTTTCTCTGTGGACATGGACAGTCTGACAGCAGCTGCATGTGGTTGGATAGTTCTGACTATTAGCTGTTACTGCAGCGTGAGAAGCTTCAGTCTGACTGTCTCTGGTCCAGTGTCTCATTACATTTTCAACAGTATTTTGGAGCAGACAGAGACTCCTGCAGATGTAGATGAAGACATGTTTGACTCAGTCTGCAGAGACATGAAGCCTGCTGCTCTATTTGCCTGTTCATTCAATCTTTATTGAGTTTCCAAATCACACCAAAGCCAACACTGGATATCCTCAGGCCCTCAGTGAAGGACATAGCTGTGAAGACTCAGCGGTCAATCTTGGCATGAAACCCTGTTTTATAGCATCAAATGACTAATTAAGACCAAACTGAACAGAAAAATTAACACTTTAACAAACATTAGCATGATAAGAAATATCAAAAATGACAATGCAACATTTATGTGTTGTTTTAGTTTGGCCAATGTCCCACCCATTAACACTGGGGAGGCAGGATTAATGAGCTGTACTGCAGCCGACCACCAGGGGGCAATCCAGATGCTTTAGCTTCACCTCTAGTGTGCGTTCACACTGAATCAGGCGCTGCAGTGTTTTGCTGTAGGATTGTGCAGCAGTGTGGGGAGTGGGGGTGTGTAGGATGGGTGTTTATTTGGGCTGAGAACAGACAAAACAGACAAAAGCAACAAGCTCAGCTCATCATTTTCATCAGTTATTAATGACCAGTTCAAAATGACAGAAGAGTTGTTGAGTTTGTGTCCGATGCACAGATAACTGATGAATAAAATGTCAAGATACTGTTTGTATTTTTGACAAAAACATGTTAGTAATGGAAACAAAATGTACATTTTCAGAAATATTGTGCTCTCTTGCACGACTTGAACACTGAAGTGGCCCAAAGCCAGTTTGTATTTTAGAGCTTCAGGCCTCAGCATGTTCAGACTCCATGTTGAACTCTTTCTATTCTTCTAAAGGAATAAGAGGCGCCATAATGACTCACCATTTTACAATATTGCTGTACTGTTCTGATCAGCAGCAAAATACTTCACCATGATTAAATTAAATTAGTGTTAGAGTCAGTGTTCAATTAGTCTAGTGGTTTAGACCAGCCATTCCCAAAGACTGGGCTGTGAGCAATACATGGGTCACAGTTTTATTTATTTAGATCATCAAATAAATCAAACTGTGGAAGGAAGACACTGCTCGAGTTCAGAACAAAAAATGTCACTTCTCCCACTAAGAAAGTCAGCAGGGTAACTGTAGTCTACATATCAACATAATGTGGGATGTCTAGTAAAGTCATGCCTAATCACATGTGGTGATTTTAAACAGATGTATTTATGTTCCTTCAGCAGGAGACGTATGTGTGTTCATTACTGTTGTGCTTTTGTTGTGGGTCTGCGCACTGATAGCATTGATAGTTCTTTTTTTTTGACTCTGTTAAATGTACTTTGAGATGTGCCTGGGTCAGGTGTGTCCAACATGTTTTGCTTTTGTTTTGTTTTTTTCATTTCAAAAGTGGAAAAAAATGTATTGCTGCTGCTATCTCAGGTTCTGCTAAATTACAGCGCTTTTGTTTTTAATGCACTTTTTGATGTGCTTGTGTCAAATGTGACCACATTTAAAATGGAAACAAGGAATAAACATAGTGTGTTTTTTATTACATTAATTTGTGTTGGTTTAAAGTTTGTCATTACCTGCTGCTCACCAGCCACTGAAAATGTCTGGCAAAGATAAACTTATCTAACTGAATTTGTAATTGAACAGCCCTGGTGTAAATCATTAAAATGATAAACTTCATCAAAATGGCAAATGACTTACATACTAGGTCATTATTTAAAATGCTAACTCAATATTTTTAGATTCAGTCATTATTTTCAGAAAGTTTCTCATAAATTTGAGATAATAACTCAGTAGTTTGAGATACGGAGATTCAGGACAATTCTAACATTTAAAAATAAATTTCCTTCATCATTCACAGATTATTTGAAATACAGTAGTCATCTTTTGATATGAGTAATGAAGATATGTGCACTTATTAATAATACACTTGATACATCGTCACCAATAAGGACAAGACTGTAACATTCAAATTAATGGAAGAGGTCAGGATGTTACCACCGCCCCCTTGATGGAGGTAATGTTACAGTGGTTGGGGGCAGTTGAAACACTGAAAAAATAAGTCATATTAATATACTGTGTCTCAAATAAAAGCACACCTCAGAGTAATCACATTACTGCTGTAGTATCTAATGTCTATTTTTGTTTTTCAGAAGATTGGGCTACTATTCTATAAGGTTATAATTATTTGAACTAAGTTAAAATTAACTTTATAAATACAAAAACATGAATATTGTGCACCATTTAGTATAATGTCATGTAGACTCTTTGGTAGGAGGAAGTTCTATTTCAACTTAACAAGAAAAGAAGGAAGAAATGAATGTGACCTCGTTCATTTTTGGGACTTAATTCAAAATTTTAAAAAAGTGAACTATGAAAATGAACTAGTTCATTTTAATCTCTGTGAAGTGAACTTTGAGCTCTTTTTGAACTGTTATGAGCAGTTTCTACTACAGAGAGAAAGTAGTTCTTTCATCAAACTGCTCAAATCAAGGTCTGTGGATCATCTTCAGTAACCAAGTCATGATTTCTGGAAAGAGACACTGGGTTTGATTTTTTTTTTAATATTTTGGTGCTTTGAGCATCGCAAGCTGAGCCAATTCTAGTTCCATTATACTGGAGAGAAGGCAGACATGAGATCTCCAAAATTCTGCAACTCACATAAAAAAAATAGATGGATATTTATCACTTCACTCTCTCTGCATTCCAGAGGAAACAATCAAACAGAAGAGAGAGCACACTTTGCCCTACAGGCTAATTTCCATGTAGCTGGGTGTGTTTGTTTTGAGGAAATGAAAGTAGAGTCTTTTTAAAAGGTAATATCCTTCCACAGAGGAGCGTTTTTAACTGAGCTTTAAAGTGATGAGGGAAGAAAACTCCTCAGAATATCTCAAAATCATTTAAATTGTAATGAAATATATTTGCATGTGTTAAGACCAAAGTACACACATGTACACACACATCTTGGGTGAGCAAATGGTTATATTTACACATTGTTGGCTTGACTAGTGGAGTTCTAAAGATGCTAATGGTGATTAACTAGTAAATAACAAAATAACACTTCAGTAATCCAGTAACACTAACAACAAATCTCACACAGAGCAAATGCAGTAACTAACACGTCTGATTTTCTGTGTAAAAGCGGCTGTGGAAGCAGGTTTACACAGGCTTCAATTTTAAAATTACAATCCTTCTAGTAATCCCAATTTTATTCAATTTATTTGTAATCACGTCTTTTTTTTCCCTTTTTAACTGTAATGGAATACAGTTTTTTTAATCCAAATGATGTAATCCTATTAATGTGTTACTCACATAAGTTCCCCTCTGTCACTGTTCTGCAGGAGCAGCGTCACTACATTCTGGGCTTTTAGCACCACCCAACACGATTGTGACTGCTTCAAAGGAAACACAGTAGGGTTCATTTCTGAGGACGCGCACAACCATCGCTCCAAATGGACACAGGATACGTGAGGCAGCCATGAAGCATAGGGTACGTATGCGAACGCATAGTTAAAAGCAAGTATATCTCTGACCTTAGGCTCAAGACCTTGCTGACTGCAGGTGTATCATTAATCAGCAGTATTAATCTCATGATTAATGTGAAATATGTCCACCTTTTCTGGCCTATTAGCAGATTGTCATTATTCAAAATTCACAACCATCATTGGCAGAAAGTCATCAAAGCTGGTTGGGACACTTGTATTCTTTTGAGAGCACAATGAGTATTATTAATGAGTATGGAGTACCACAGCAGTGCTTTTGCAGCACTTTGCTTTGCACAGGGTCATTGCCCCATCATATCATAAAGCTATTCAACATATAAATGTGATATGCAGAAAATGGTATAAAGTTGTTTATTTTTTCTTCTCATTATAATGATTTACAAGATCTTTTTTTTTCCATTACTGGCAGAAATGAACTTCTGGACAGACAGAACAGCTGAACAGTAGCGCAATTAAAATACAGATGTTAGAGACAAAAGTATTCTGATTGTCACTGTTAACAGAGATTCCAGTCTGCAGTGTAAACAACAGAATACTTCAGTAACATCAGGCTTCATAATCAAAGAAAGTTCATATCACATCGACACCGATTTCTTTCTATAAGAAAGAAATAGACTCTAAAGTAGTTCTAGTAGATTCTACCGCAAAAAGAAAGTAGTTCCCACGTCAAAATGCTCACAACAAGGACTGTGGATTATTTTGAGTAACCAGGAAAGAGACATTGCTGTTGAGTTTCTCAAATGTATAATGGACTAGTGCCTTAAGTCCCACTATATCGGACAGAAGGCAGACAACTCTACAGCTGATAACTCCAAAACTCTACAATTCACGCCACAACGATCTAGATGGATAAACATCTCCACAGGCCAGAGAAAAAATATGTATTTTTGCTACTGGGGTGAACTGTCCCTTTAAAAGTTAGTGTTACATTTATAGCAGTAAATGAACAAAACATTGCAAGTTCACAGGAAGGATCAGGAGACAAGAGAGGCAATATAATCACGTACAGTACACACACTTGAGAGGATACTTTATTTACATTCAGGTAAACGGACATATGGTACAGTCCTGATGGACAAAAGTGCATAAGGAGACACACTACATGGTGGCAGGTCAAAGTCAGACAACAAAGCACCACATGAGCACACACTGCAGGGCGCACATCCACAATCAACAATGTTTGAATGAACAGAAATTTGAATTTGTTCATCATGTTTGGTCATTATTGTGTCTTCGGTAGATCACAGGCATCCTACACTTCAGTAGACATTTATGTTGAGTAACAATAAATGGTACGAGGAAGTGTTACTATAAAGACTACAAGCCTCAACTGTCATTAAACAACTTGAGAAAAAATATCCGACTGTGACTTTTGTGAGAAATACTGTGCTTTGAAATGCCACTAAAAATCTTGCAGCCTGTTTGTGGTCTGAATAATGTCAAACAATCTGTTTGTATCAATATATCATAAATCTGTCTTGTTTATACATGAAAATCATCTGATCAAACAGCAGTTATTGATATCTCCCTGTGTTCTTCAAATTCTAGTGCCAATGAACATGATTAGTGAAAAAAAATGAGTATCTTAGATTTAGTAAGTTTAGAAATTTCGTTAGCAGCAGTGGGGATGTCATGATCCAATAGCAGTAAATTTCCATGACAGCTGACAGTAGTCCCTCCGAGGACGCTGATTGGCTCACACCACCTCTGGTGTGGATGCAAAGAGATTGGTTGTAGCCTGGCGAGATGGATTCTCACGTGATCTTGTGATCTCACGAGTCCCGCTGCCACACACTCAACAGGTTGTATGCTAAAATGTTAGCATGGAGCTAATGATCTACCAAGAATACACACATTATTTTAGTTCAAATCACAAAATATACGAAAAACTTGGTCCATTCCTGTGTTAAATAACTGTAACATGATTGGCTGCAGCTTCCTTTTTCTGAAGTTACAATGTAATAAACACAGTAGAGTAACAAACAAACAAACATTCGACACTTTTGACACACAAAGGCTCATCATTCACCTGGCCTGTCTGAATTATTTGGTCAGGACTGAACCTTTGGTTACACCTCATACGATGCAGTATAAATCATGCAAGTAGAGGAGAATAACTTCACAATCTCTTTCTCTGTTTCAGCGATAACAGTGAATCTAAAACAACTCATACTTCACATATTATTGGATCAGATGCTGATGTAAGCTGTCATAATACACATGAAGAAGGCTACGCTGATGTCAACAGAAAAGATGCTTAAGGCAGATGTTTTTTTTTCCACAAACAGGAAATGCAAAGTATTCCTTATTATAAAATATATGCAGAAAAATAATAATATTAATCATGTTAATAATCATTAAAAATAAATAAATAAATAATTGAATTATCTGTGTTTTACACCACAGTAAGTAAAAAGAAAGGTAAGGTGGTGTTTGGACACATTAATGAAACATTAAACATATTTTAACAGCATCAATCTATTTAATATTTTCAAATGCATTGTCCCATATTATACAGTCTTAATTACCAGCTACAGTTGAAAATATATACAACAGAGTGGGTATATGGGAAATCCTCATGATCTCATCTTTTTTTCATTTATGGCTATAGAAGGGCCGTCCACACCAAGAACAATAACTGTACAACAATAATGATGTGAGCACCAACACCGATGAACGATAACGTCATGCGAACAGCGGTGCCAAGCGCTCGCCATGCGCTCCAGCTGTGTCGGAAACTGAGATGGATGCCGACAATTTTACGCAGAGAAACAAAAAAAACAGCCATGGGGAATAGGCTATGGGGGGGTGGTGGCAAAAAGTATTTGGGTGGGACTAACACACCACTAAAATAGTCAGTCCATGAATTTGGTCATGTTACATCAATCCATTTAAAAAATATGCACGTTTTTGTTACAGGCCACTCTCACTGCCACGCCCACTTTTTTGTCAGTTGACATGACAAACAGTTAATTATCTGTCCTCTGATTCATGACCAACTGCTCCACTAAATCTTGCATGAATTCTTTTAAAAGTTGTGCACCTTTCTGTGATAGGCCACTCCCATTGCCACGCCCCCTTAAGTTCCCCAAATTTCAGCCTGCTAGTGTGAAAAAGATATTTGATTTTGTCCATATCGCCCAGCCCTAATTTGTAGCCTATATAAGCATTTAAGTTGTATACCAGGGGTCACGTTAACATTTTCCATCATTGACCGTTTTTTTAAAACGGTGACGGAAAAATCTGAAGGTCATCTGTCATTTTGACAGGTTGCAATTCACACCCCTGACCACTTGGTGGCGAGTGAGCATATTAATTAGCTATTAGGTTCGTTCGAGATGAACTGCAGAGTAGACGAGATCAGGCGGCCACAGCAGGAGGTGGGGACTAAAAGCTACAGTCAAGTCGGACAGTTTTCAACAGACTTACGAGAGAGTAGAGGAAGAGACGCGAACATCCTGTTAGATCACCTGTAGGTTACCTGTAGTCTGCAGATCATGTTCATAGCTGAAGAAATAAAGTGTGTTCTTGATCGTTGATTGAAGTTAAAATAGAAGAGATCCTCCTTTTGACGCTTGTAACATCTGTTCTTTTATCTGCCTTGTAAAACACTAAACTGTTCTTTTGATAAGTCATATATATATATATATATAACCTTTATTATTATCAGACACAAAATTGCACAACAGAAGACTGATATGTCCAGCATTAAATATTACAATTACACAGAAAATTAGTATTTTATACAACACGTGGTGTTTGTTGTCAAAATTAAGAGCCAATCAGAGCCTGTCAGCTTGTCAATCAGGTGACAGCCAGGCGTTTGCAGTCGGTGGAGGGCAGCTGCGGCATCTGGCTCTACAAACTGGCCGCCTCGATCTCGTGAGCTTATTGTTGCCCACATGTGCATGATGTCAGAGCAAGTCGGGATCAAGTCGGGACACAAATCTAACCAGCATGCACTATGCGGCGATTACCGCTGATCAATTCTGCGCAGGCCTGGATCATCTCGAACGCACCTAGTGTCACGGCAGCTGAGTGTCAGCAGCTGAAGTTTCTTCAAAAAGCCCAATAACGATGATGGTGTTGATAAAAGAGGTATGGTGTGGATTCTCTGTTCAGCTTGTTCGGACTGAATATTAATTAAAAATGAATGAAAATTAAATGCTATTGAATATGTAATTATTATCATTTTAAAAATTAAAGTGACAGGTAAAAATAGATTATGATGGGATTTTTATGACCCTGTCAGTAAAAATGACAGACAATGAAAAAGTCTAGCACAACCTCTGTTGTATAGCATCTTTTATTCATTTTGATTTGCTGTGAGTGTTTCTATCATTCATCAAATCGGCCTGAAAAACATCCCACTGATTTTTTAAATGATATATTTCTTGATATTGTCACAGTTATAGTCCTTGGTGTGGACGGCTCTTTAAAATACAGGAGTAAAAGACATTTTTGTTGTCTGACAGTAAAGTGTGATGGCAGATGTGTGGGTCGGTTCAGAAAGCTGCTGCAGTGGTTCTTATTGCAAACTAGTACCAATGCTGTCAAAGTGCACTTGAAGGAGTGACCCCAGCTAAACTGTCGTCACTAAAGTTGAATCGGTTACCATCAGATGAAATGCTAATAGTGCACTGAGAATTGTACTGGTGCAATTGTAAGGTGCAATCAGTAAAATATTTGGTGGCAGCAGTAAATGTATCATCCTGCACAAAGCCTGCAAACTACATCTCAGATTTTAGCCGCTTCTACTCTGAGATTTGTCTTGTTATGAATGTCTGTTACTGTCTGCAGGTAGTCGACTTAAGAGAAGAAACATGAGTGACTGCGGGTCCAGTGGCTCTCGTTTTGAAGCCATTTAAGTTAACAGAGAAGAGATCAGCAACATTCATGAAACCTATGTATAGTCAGTCTATTATGTACAATACATGATCAATGTGACACCAGTTTGGAGAAGTGCATTTTAGCCACCTAAAAAAATCAGTTTAAAGCTATGATACGCAACATTTCTGCATTAAAGTGACTAAAAACGGTTGTTATATATTTTGTTGAGTTGTCCCCAATGTTTTCAACAATCAAGAAAAATCCATCATTTATCCAAGGTGATGGTGTGTTTCCCTGCTAGCTGATATAATGTCTGTGAAAACTAGGGATATGTGTTATACAACAGAGACAGTCTGCAAACTTGACTTAATATCATGTGAATAAAACTTTAATATGACCTCGAACATAAACAGGATTTCTGCCTGAATCATGACAGATGCACTTTTATCTGCAATGGTGGTTGTTTAAAAGAGATGACACTTCAAATAATCCTAACTATTCCTTTAATTATTGTACTATTAACATTTTGCAGATCTACTGTTTTTCTTAATGCAAATCATAAACAACTGACTGTTCTGTGTTTTGATGGATGGTGGTGCACATAGTTAAGGAACAGAGGACAGTGTGAGTTTTTCTTGGTTGAGCTGCTGTGAAATGATAATCGATTTATTTGCAGTTACTTTACAGTCTTTTACTACATGTGTGGTGCTAAGCATGCCTTTTATTTTTCCAGTGGCTTAGTGTGTGTGTGTGTCTGTAAGCATGACTTAGGTTATTTTTGGGTACACATTTGGAGTCGTAGGATTTGTCCAAGCTGTTCGTAAATGCATTAGGACGTCAAATACCAACATTGTGGGTTGGTGAAACGTCCCGAGCACAGCGAAACAATGAGAAAAAGTAAGGAAATACAGGCAGAGAGCTGCAGGGTAAGTGATAATTGAAAGGGAGTGTGCTGATTATACCTTTAATTAGGTTAAGGTTAGGTTTGAAGATATAGTTTTTAAATCTCTACTGTTGTGGCCCAACACACTGGCAACGTAGGTCTGCATAATGTTGTCGTTCCCACATTTCATACCGTCATACATCATCATGGAGCATGTGCACAAATCTGAAACATTCATCCTGTAAATGCTACTGATCAAGACAGTGGCCAACAGTGACCCCTGCAGTCTGGGAGCAAACCCACTGAGAGGCCGAGCACCTCTTGTGGACTGAAAGCACCACAAAACATGGCATAAATCCTGTCATAAATCATACATATACAATTCATATATATTGTAGTACTGTCGATGGACTAGTAGTTTTAAAAAAATGAGTCAAAAAAGAGAGATGATTGCTATCAACCAGCCAATATCCTAAAAAAGACCAGAAAGAAAAGGACAGGTCGAGGGGAGTGATTGGTAGGGTTAGTGTAAGAATATGAGGGTAAGCAAATCAGAGGCAGAGCAGCGCAGGGAGTGACTTTGCACTCCTGGGAAAAAATGTGGAAACAGCCATAGAGCATAGAGCATAGCATAGAGTGTAAATCAACACCTGTCCCTTTATTGTGACCAGTCCAAGACACACCTGTGCAATAATCTGCATCTTGATATGTCACACCTGAAGGGCTGGGTATTGATACTCAATACCAAAAGAACATACTGATTGAAATAACCCAGCACCAAGTAGCACAGAAACTCCCACAGTCAAACATTGCCCTCAACTTCCTTTTGGTAGCCAGACCTAAAACTAGCCAGACTATTTATATGGTTTTGCTTGGAGCCAATCACTGTAAATGTTCTCCATGACGAAGAACTTTCAAAAAAAGGTATCTAATGAAGTTTTCCACTGGTCTCAGTATCACTGAGAGGGTTCTGGGTATTGGTATTGGTACTGGTATCTTAATGTTCTTAAAGGATAACCAGCCCTACACACCTGTCAGGTGGATCGATTATCTCGGCAAAGAAGAAGTGAGAGAAATTAAACCTTTTGTGTGCACAGAGGAAGTCTGAACAACTGGAGCAAAAACAAAAGTGTTGCATTTAAATTTTTATCATGGACCTGAGGTTAAAGGGTCAGTTCTACCTGTTGGTCTGCTGGAGTCTCTGTTGGACTCTCCAGGAGTAGATGCAGTATTAAGTATACAAGTATATATATTAAGTATTACCAGGTAGATAATAAAATCAAATAAAAAAGAGGTTTTCAAAGTACAAAGACATACCATCCTTTTTACCATGTTGTATCCCCAAAAATGACTTAAGTAAACATGCGTGTGTGTGTGTGTGTGTAATGTGTGTGTGTGTGAGCTGGCTAGTGTTGAGTGCTGGTTTGCTGTACCTCCAGCTACAGAGGCTTCATGGCTATCTAAATTGGACAGCAGTCATATGTCCATCCAGAGCTGCAGGCCACTGGTATTTATGCTCTCTTGCCTCATTATCAAGCAAATATTTTCATATGACTCTGCAGTTTTGATTGTTGTGAAAACGCGTCCATTTTAATTACAGCATTTGACCGACTGGTTCTTTTCCAACAGATATTTTGGAAAGCCATAACAGCAAACAGTAGCATCACTGACCTCAGTCAAATAAAGCAGAGGAACACATTTTGATGTTTCCATCCTACCACTCCGACCCAGTCGCTCAACTGGGTGTACAGATGTTCATACACATTATATGTGTGTATCTCTTTATCATATCCTCTTACGGTCGCTGCTGTGCTTTGTGTGGGCATCTTTCTGAGCTCCCAGGCACCTCACCCCCTCCAGCAGCATGGGAGTCCCATGATGTGGGTCTGCACAGACGGAGAGACGGGGGGAGAGAGCAAAGGGGACAGAGAGGGAATAAAACACAGTGTTTGCGCTCGTGTTATTTGTCCAGTATCAGTTTCAGTCAGAGTCAACACAGTCTCTGTCCAGTACTTGTTTTGATTTTATGGCATTATACTATTTTATCACACAGCATTATGAAATGCTTGATTCTGATTGGTCAATTACAGGCATTCTAAGGTCTATTATTTCTGTATAGCAGACTGTTGCTATGAATAGCAGACCGTTGCTATGGACGCCATTCTGATCGACTCTGGCGGATCACATCTTGTCATACCAATCTGCAGAAAGGCATCTACACCCCGTGCCAAGAAACTTTTTTCTGTTGCTCCATCAGAAAAAAAAGGAATATTTTTCCAATATCAATTTTAATATATTTGGAGAGAATGAAACTTTGGATTCATGGTTAATGACTGACCAGTCCCCAAGTAAAGAAAAGAAGAGGAGAGGAAAACAGCATGGAGAAAGAAAGACAGATGAAAAGACACAAGGAGCTGGACAACAAGGAAAGTGACAAAATTGAAGAAGATATTATATTATATTATATTATATTACATTATATTATATTATATTATATTATATTATATTATATTATATTATATTATATTATATTACATTATATTATATTATATTATATTATATTATATTATATTATAAATATTATCTAATGTTGTTGCCTCTCCATTTCATACCACGGTTTTTCTGTGAGTGTAGAAAAATATAATATTGTATGAACAGGAATCTATTTAAGTTGTGCTCTGACAGATGTCAGTAAACGTGCGCCCTTGGAGAGACTTACATGTTTTTTCAAAGACTTCATATTTTAGTTTTCTGAGATCTTCCTGGAGCTGTTTTATTAGTATTATTGACAGGGAGAACAGCTGTGCTTTGTGTCTTGCATCATGGCAGCAGCTCTGTCCCAGTTCCAAACACGACACAAACTCCACTCAGGTTTTGAGTCTGTAGCGTGCTCACACTGGACAAGAGACAGAAGTAGTTAAACCCATTGAAGTCAGAATGCAGATAAACTAAATGCAGGCGGGCAGTGGGAGAAAAATCAGAAATGTGCAGTATTTTTAAATCTAAATCACCCGTTGAGTCTAATCAGCTGCCAGGATTTGTTTTTATTGTGAAAGCCAAGGACACAACCTGGGAGCCCTAAATTCACATCCAGCCAAATGGATGAACAGGAAATGTCTCTGACTGAATTGTAGGTGGTGGTGAAACAGCTCCAGAAACATCTCAGAAAATAAAAATTAATTATACATCTTTGAAAAAAACATTTTGCTGTGTGTTAGCAACAGCACTTAAAAGTTGCAGTTTGACTGATGTAACAGTGTCTGCTTTGACTACTTAATTTTGTGTGTGTGTGTGTGTGTGTGTGCGTGTGTGTGTGTGTCCGCGAGCACATACCAATGACCCTGGCCTGGAGTCTGACCTTCAGACTGCTGTCCTTTCTCCCCTTCGTTACCAGAGTGATCTCCTCCTGCAGCACCCCCTCCTGGTGAGTCCTGTACTCACATGTTACTTTGACTCCTCCTAAAGTGGGGAAACAAGATTGTTAGGCTACAAATACATTCATTTACACTATTTGTCATTCTGTGTAACCTTTTTAATTCAGTTGCATGTAAGGGGTCACATCAATCTAAACACTTTGACATTGAGGAGGAAAGGAAGTATATACATATATCAGTATATACTGATGCTTATGTATACATGACAGCAGGTGTATTTTCTCCTTGTGCTTCAGAAGTACTTTGAAACATTATTTGGCAGTGCAGGATGCTGCTCACTCAGCTGAGCATCAAAACATCCTCTAAGCTGCATGTTATATATATTTGATGTACAGCTTCATTCAGCCTCTCTGGTTCTCTGACTGTGGAGACTGAGCAGGAGCAGGAGGTTTACAACAGTTTGACAAATTTTGACTCAAGCAAGGACAAGGATTTACATTATTAGGATACAAAAGGTAAATGTATTCCATTATAGTTAGACAAAAACAGATACATTTGAGAAAAATGGGGATTATTAACAGGATTACAATTTAAAATCCCAGCCCTATACCTGACAGTGACTGATAAACCCACAGAGCACATGGACCACACACCCGGCTGACACTGTATACAAGAATCTAGGGACGTCGCCAAAGTAAAAGTACAATTACATTTTTTTTTTTATTTTTACAGGAACTTCTTATGTAATGTTACTTCTGACAACTATGTCTGGGAAGTAAGGAAGTACTTGTGCAGTTCAGCAGCTCCAGCAGTACAGTCAAACTCAAATTTTGGAAAAAAGATACTGCTACTTTTACTGATACTGCTTATCAATCTGGTACTTTCAGTAGTACAGTACTCTCTAAAATGTCTGTAAAATAAATCATATTCCTGACATCAAAATACTGAGTGATGTTTATAAATAATAAGGCTTCAAGTTATCTGTTTGTGTCTGCAACAGAAGCGGTACAGCTAATCAGCGTCCTAGGAGGGACTACTGGAAGATACAGCCGTGGTTTTAGGTCTGACAGTGACGAGAGGAATCAACGGAAGCGACTCGTCTCTAATAACAACAATTTTATTCTACATCTTCATGATTGTGAGGTAACCAGGGATTCTTCCAGGAGTATGCACTAGCAAGTATGTGATACACACACTGTCATTTTGTCCCTTTACCTGCTTGAATATACATGCATAGTCTTACACAGCTGAGCGACAGCTGTGGTTGTATGATAAGACCACAGCTTAGACCCCAGTGACCCCATCATATTAGCTCTGCAATGATCAGACTTCAACAAATCCTACTTTTGACTTTAACTTTTTAAATCATAAAGTAAGAGATGGAAATGCATTTGTTTGAACTCACCCTCCATTGTGGAGTTGACACGATGGACCCGGAGGCTGGAGGACCTCCGAGTTGGAGAGGAGCATGGAAGGCAGGAGAGCTCTTTGCCCAGCGTGGGGACATCCGGGACGGTGAAGACAATCTCATAACAGTGGTGGCTCTTCAGGAAACCAGCCTGGAGAGAAGAATGACAGAGCAGAGACAAAGAGTAAAGCAGAGAGTAAGAGAGGAGTGAAGGGGTGGGTTAAGTCCCGTGTAATCAAAACATTACATTTTATATCACAAACCGTATTTTGAGGGAGTTTTGATTTTTACTCTTCAGTTATGCAAACTCTTGGCTATTAAACCTCGTAACGAGCCAACCTGGTAGTGAGTACATTTTTCATCAAATGTTGACGTCCTCAGATTTTCCATCTGACAGAGGTGACGTCTTACAGAGTTGACAAAATGTTACATTTTTTCATTCACAGCACAGTCATAGTGAGAAGCCATTTTATTGTTTAAAGTATCCCAGACTTCTCCTGATGCTAATCAAAATATACATTTTTAAACCATAATTCTTATTTAGATTTGATTTAGAAGGACTATAGAGTTGACGTGTTATGGTTGAGACACGTCTGATAGCAATATTATTTAATGAATTTGTCTAGAGACAATAGACACCATTTTTTTCCAGTGGTGGCTTGTGGTATTTTATAGCAGAAATTCATAACAAGATCAAAAAGCATTTTCCCCCATGGGCCATCACTGTAAAAAAGACGTCTGTAAAAGTGTTGACAGGAATCTGTGATGTCATCACACTGTAAAGTCTGTGGTCCAAGTGGGAACTCCAACACCAACAGTGGGAAACACTACGGTGTACATTCAGTCGACTGTAAAACCAGAAAGTAAACGCAGCAGCTCAAAGACTTTTTTGACTTGTGCGCCAGGTGAGCAGCTCTCATTGGACTGAATTGGCGTCATCTCTGCATTCAGTATGTAGTTCATTATAATATATCTATGGTATTTGTTTTTTTGAAACCAGGAAGTGAGACAGCGGTCTGGAACACAACTTTAATTAGCAATATGTTAAAAAAAAATCTATTGCAAAACAAAGATGACTATAATAGCAACTTTTTACACTAATGTTATCAGTAAGTGTTGACAGTTTTAGATGTTGAAGGCTTTTATAATATTTTAAAACATTCTTCATGTCATAAATTACATATATGTCATGAATATAAATCCTTAAAGAATAAATTTTCACAATAAATTGGAATTAGAGTGTTGGTATTAATAATTTTTAAAGCTTTTTTGGCAGGAAATGATTTGTCTCGATTCTCAAATTAGGTGACTTGTGAAAATAATGGTTATGGCCACTTTAAGTGCCTGATATTGGCACTTATTGCTGTGACATCTGGGTTCCAGAGGATCCCTGATCATGACCTCTACATCCTCTCATTGGATGAATGGCTTGTAACAGAGCAACTAATTCACATATAAATGAGTGCCTGCACTGGTGGGCCATGAAGCAACACTTTTAGTTCTAGGTACACACACACACACACACGCACACACACACACCTTGACCAAGTAGCTGCCATCCTTCTCTGGGATAGCGATGAGAGTAGAGAGGTTTGACTGGTCGTCTCTCCGTGTCGGAGAGCCAGGGGGCTCGTCGTCGTCAGGGAAACGCACCCCACCCGCCTTGGAGGTGGAGCCTGGTGACACAGAGAAAATACAAGCTTTAAATAATCAAGCAGTCAAAGCAGGAACAAATTTGGAGATGTAGTGAAATATAACAGCTAAATAACAACATAACGCTACAGAGCAAAAACAGATATGTGTTTTTTTAATTGTTGAATTAATTCCTGTCAAGCAGGAGACTGAAGATGCAAACGAAGATGAAAGAGAGCAGATGTGGTTCAACAGAAACATCTGGGTGAATTTACACTATGTCCTCTCCTACTGGACAACACCACTGTAGCGAGTCTATTACAACCAACTACTAACCTATGAAGAACCACTGTCAGACTAATAAAACATTTTGCTGTTAAAGGGACAGTTCACCCCAAGGTTAAAAATATATATTTGGCGGTATCAGCCATAGAGGTGTCTGCCTTCTTTCCAATATAATGGAACTAAATGGCACTTGTCCTGTGGTGCTAAAAAAATCTGAAACCATGACCTGCTTGATCAAAATAATCCACAGACCTCGTTGTGAGCAGCTGTGAGCAGTAGGAGCTACTTTCTGTCTGCAGTATAATCTACAGAACTACTTTCTCACAGACAGAAAATAGTTCCCTCATGAAACTCCTCACAACAAGGTCTGTGGATTATCTTGCGTAACTGGGCCATGATTTTTGGAAAGACACAGTGGTTTGGAATTTTCCAAATGTATTTTCTCAGGCCAATATCTCCAAAACTCTGCAAATCACATGGAAAAAAAAATCAAAAATGGATAAATACGCTGAGGGAAAAATATGGATTTTTGATTAAAAGTGTGTTAGAAGACGTCGCTAGGGTAGTGCAGCTCTCTGACCAATCAGAGAGCTTCTTACATCCCATGTGATTTAAATTGTTTTTCCTTATTTTATCAACACAAGGCCCAAAATGAGCAAACTGAATAGCTAATAGGAAAAGAAAAGCACATTTTTGAATTCCATCAATTATTTTCAAATTCATTCATGTATTTTTAAATCATGTAATATTAACTGTTTGATGTTCTTTTTGGATGAATATTTCATTTGTAAATTCTTTCTAGATTTCCTCTTTTCAACACCAATTAAAATATCAAAATATATATATTTTTTTAAATTAAGAAATACTTTGTTCATTTATTATGGATTATACCTACTTTTATTGTACAAATGATTAATGAAATACATAATTACAGTTTTTATGAGACTTGCAGTCGTCCCTACTAACCAGTATTTTACCAGAAATGCAGAAACAGGCATCGCAGATGTGTCTGTGCTGAAGTGTGAGATTCTCACTCAAAAACAGCACTGACACAAAAGTGTTGCGTGTCCGTCTGTTGTGGCGAAGAAGTCAGTTCAGTTAGATATTAAAAAGACGTTCTGTGGTTTGTGAAATCTCTGAATGTTCTCCACCATTCAGTGCTGACTGTTGAATTTCAAAGTCAGCTGAAGCATTTTGGTAGGTAGTCGTACTACTGGGAGTTCTAATAACATTACATCATATTTAAATTAGCTGTTGCCCAATGATGGAAGTCCAATATAGTAAAGCAGGGGTGTCAAACTCATTTTCACCGAGGGCCACATCAGCATAATGGTTGCCCTCAAAGGGTCAGATGCAACTGTAAGACAGTATAAATGTAGGTAAATGTAACTAAATGTAATGTAAAATAAACGCAACTACTCCTTAATGTTAAATAACTCTGATTTTTTTACTCATTCAACTTACAAATATTTCATATATATATATATTTGCATAAATGTAAAAAAAAATGTTTGCTTGTTCCTCTGTTATAACATAAATCCTTTTAATTTGTCAGGTAATGAAACCCACATTACTCCATGAATCAACGATAAAACTATCCAAGTGAATAAGTAAAAATAACAAGTTATGACATGTTATTCGCCTTCTCATCTTTCTTGAAACAGCCTTCCATCTGCATCAATTTTTCTCTTCCTGGACATTTTGGGATCATTGTTTGTATTTCTCAATTCCACTTGTGTTGTTGAAAATGGCATTGATATGGAAACACTGCAATCTATTGGCGGGATGCCGTCACTTCGCGGGTAACATAATCGGCATACGTTATGGGAAATGTAGTTTATGGTCAATGCACCCTTTTGACTTAATTATTATAAGACAATCAGACCTATTAAGCTCTCGCGGGCCACATAAAATGACGTGGCGGGCCACATTTGGCCCACGGGCCTTGAGTTTGACACGTGTGTAGTAGAGTATTCAACCTCTATGACTTTTGTGGTGTTGTGGTTTGGTTTTACAGTATACTAACACTATATTTGCCACCCTTGAGACAGCCAAATTAGGGCAGATTTCAGGACCAAAACTGGGGGATCTAGAGGACCCCCAGAAAAAAACCTGAGTTTTAGTGTTCCCTGGTGACTTTTAAAGAATGAAAGTAACAAATTAAGTGTACTGCAACAGCATTTTGATATTAAATACTTTTAATTCTCAGAAAAAGTACAGAATAATTTGCCCATCTGGCTTGAACTTTTCTAAATCTCTGGCATAAACTAATATTCATCAGTATTCTATCATACATTTATTTATTTATTTTGACCCTGTTGCCCCTTAGAGAAAATTCTGGCAGCTTTTACAAAATGTATGGCCTTTTCTGTTAAAACTTTCCATCAGAAATGGGAATTTTTCTTTCCAGAATGTCAGAAATGTGCTTTGCCGTACATTTTATATTTTTGTTCAGGCAGTATACTTTTAGATTTATAGGCCTTCAGCAGCGTGTATAAACCCTATGAATCTAAAAGTGCCAAAAACAGGTTGTAATAATGAAACAGAACAAAGGTGTGAAATTTTGTCACAAGTCGTGAAAAGCACAGGAGAATTGTTGTCCCGGGAAAGAATGAAAAACAGGAGCCTGGACGGTGGTGCTGGAGTGGCTGTTCAATTCTTACTGATTAGCCTGGACCTTTATTGTAAAGAACAGGACATGACATGTGGTTAACCAGCATTTTACAGCAGATTAACTCCAGTAAGCCCTAATTGAGACACACCTTGAAGTGGGTAACCTGGATGCAAATCCCTGCTGCACTGAGCTGACAGGCCAAATCAAACTGAGGCAGCATTCAAATGGAATTTATCTCATATAACTTCTTACAGTGTTATTTTCAGTGCATGTCTATAGTTTCAATGTGTAAAGTATAAAGAAGCTGAAAACTGAGGAAATGTAATACAATTATCTGCATACACAGCTACCCTCCGTTTTGTATTGTATTAGCATTGACCCATTTGGGAACGTTTCCCTCTGTTTCCTGGTTTCCTGGATACAAAAGCCGCACTGCCCTCTAGTGAGCACAGACACACATAACTGTATTTAGACCAAACTACTGCCAGTCAACAGTAACACACACACACACAGAAGCACACATGAACATGGATAGTATCAAACTTACCTTTTCTTCCTGTTGCCATGGTGATGTGGTTAGGAAGTGGGAAATGCTGATGTCATCACTGACCTCCTGAGTATGAGGACAGACAGTGACAGAGAGGGAAACAGACAGAGACAGCACCATGTCACATGTTTGAGGTTGTTAGGTCTGACCAATGTCGGCTTCGTGTTGCATCTATTATGACACAAAAACAGTCTTCAAGCTTGAGGTATATTTTCTGTCTGATGGAATAGAGTGTATCAACACCTCAATGCTGCATTAATCTCACATGTCTATCCTTTCATGTCTTTCTATGTCCCGCACTTTGCTGTCTGGTCTATTATATCCATGCAGCAAAAGATGCTGACATGTTAATAGCTGCTTAGATTGTGCTCAGTGGCTGGAAAGAGTTCAATCCAGGTAAATCTGGGGAGGGAGGGTAAAAGAGCAGCACTTGTTTGCACTCATTAGCACCACTAAAGTGCCATTAAAGGAATAGTTCAGGTTCTTGAAGTAAATTTCCCTGCCAATTAAATGCAAATTTAATTTAAACAAGTCAACAAGTCCAACAGTAAGCAAACGTTCAGAAAGCAGGTCAAATTGAGCACAACTCATTAGTTGATAATGTTAAACACTGTCGGAAAAAAATATTGCATGTATCAAGAACTGTTAATCACATTCTTCAATGACCAAAAAGTATCTTAAATGCTGCTGAAGTGGCGCAGTGCATTCTGAACATTGCATAAATGCTTCATCTTTTCAGAGGGAACAGGATCACAGCATCTGTGGGTAAATGCCATCGTTTACCTGGAGCTAACGTTAGCTGCCAGCCTGACACACAGTGTAGCTAATGTTAGCAGTGCTAGCAGCAGCAGCAGCCTGCTCTGCTTGCAGGTTAACATACGCGTCTGTGCTCAATGTGGTCACACATTGCTCCAGTCGAGAAGCTGTGTAGTTAAATAGTTTCTATTTTGTCTGTTTTTATGATCAGGAGTCTAAAGAGTTTTTTTTTTTTGACAAAAGACAAACATCTGTGCCTTTGAGGAGAGACTCTCTGAAGGTTTGCGCCCTTCTCCCCTTTGAGACAAGACAACAAAAACAGACAGAGATTAGTGTGGCTGAGGGATGCAGCCAGCAGGAGGCTAAGACAGCAGGTCTTTTTAGCCATGTCTTTGAGTGTGTCCCTTTGCTACAGATATAACTGGATGTGGTCACATGGCACATCAGACAAATAGTGTGTTTGAAGCATACATACTTAGCCGTGTATTTCTATTTGATTACATTTCTGGACATCGCCACCCTAATCCACTGTACGCACTGTCAAAAAATACAAACGTTACACAAATATATCAGCTGAACATTGGTATCCTGGACCTCATGGATGCAGGAATTGACTTCTCAGCAGAGAGTGAGAGAGAGAGAGTTCAGGGTGAGTTAAAGAGAAAGAACATGTGACTATGGATAGAAGTTGAAACTTTCTTTGACCATAAAGTCTGATGTTTATCTGTAGTTCTGTGGCGTATCAGTTCAGATAGATCCGTGCCAGCCTCTCATCTCCATACATCTGAATCTACAGAGGAACATTTCTGCGAATATGACGGGAAAAAAGAAGATCCTGTAAGTCACTGCAATGTCTTTTTTTTTTTTTACCAAATTATGATCTCAAAATTAAGATTTAGTATTTCAAAATGTATCTCAAAATAATAACTTGTTAATGTAAGTCAGCAAAAGTTGAATGGATATGATTTGTGTAGGGGAAAAACAAACAAGAGTTTGCTGATTCCATCCTTCTAACCTTCACTTCACTAAAATTCAGTTCCATTCATGGGATGGGGGTGTGTTAACTTTTTCCACATTCTGAAAGGGGGGCATGCTAGCGCTTTACTCATGCCTGAAAAGTTGAGCCCATCGAGGCCCAACGCCGACAAAATCCTGTCCGAAAACTGACCTGAACCTAACCCTCATTAGCATATAGCATTTTTCTTACTGAGCTTCCCTATGCACCAAACAGTAGAGCTTTCAGTGACAGGAAGAGAATTGGAATTAAGATGGCTAAATTGTTGTGAAAAATGAAAATAAATACATAGAATACAGCCCAAACTTGACATGAGCCTGTGAAATATGTGAGAAATAAGGCCTGACCCAACCCAAAGCCGCTAGGTCCATCAAATCTCAAGCTTCAGAGCATGTCAGAAAAAGTCTGGGAACCACTGAAATATGGGATGAAATCCCACTGAGATTCTGTAATATGTGATGGTGCTTCTGCCTCCAAAAGACATTTATGAACAATTTATGTCATTGCAAATTCAATCACTGACAAAGAATGACAGAGGGAGGATGCAAAACAAGAGATACTGTCGGCCTTTTTTTAGCCCAAGCAAGTCTGAGTGTAATCAGATATTCAGGACTGTTTTAGTTTTATGAGTACAGAGGGGTTTTTTTTATTTTTTTGTCATCATGTGTTTTTTTGGATACATGGATACTTAGATAGCTAGCTGGCTAGACAGATGATAGAGTCTGTCCTTTGCATTTCTCACACAGATTTATTTTCTGACAGTGACCCAGACACAGGCTTGGGGAGTACATGTAACAGGATAACATAATCTGAACACAAAAAAAAAGGTTAATGGATTCCATTACAGTTACAGATTAAAGAGATGTAATCAGGTTACAGTTAAAAATGGGGGTTATTAGTAGGATTACAATTTTAAAACAAAGAACAATATACAGTATTAACATGCACAGCAGACAGACAGCTGCCAATTCATTATCAGTGAAAAAAAAAATGCTTCAGTGGGTGGAAATTTCACCATTCTTTGTCTTTAAATCAATCAATCAATAAATAAATAAATTGCAAATGGAAGCAAAAAGGAAAGGAACAGCTAGACAAAGTAATAAACATAACAAACAACAATTAATCTATTATTAATCAACTGAATCTATTTTATAATCAATTAGTTGCTTTGAGTAATTTTTTAATAAAAAAGTCAAATTTTTCTGATTTTAGCTTGTGAATATTTTCTGGTTTCTTTACTCCTCTCTGACAGTAAATTGAACATTTTTGAGTTGTGGACACAACAAGACATTTGAGGACGTCGTCTTGGACTTTGGGAAACACTGATCAACATTTTTCACCATTTTCTGACATTTTATGGACCAACAAACCAATCAATTAATTGAGAAAATAATCTACCAGTTAATTGATGATGAACCCCTAAAAACATTAGGCCAAGCAATTTCACCATATTTTATACTGAGGTAATCACAATACATTTTTAAAGTAACCCTCCTCGCCCTATCCACATATATTTGGCAGGCAGGATTGTACTGTATGTACAGCACAGTGTCTGGGATCTGGGATGCAGAGAGGAAAACAAACAGCATATAAAATGTGTGGGGTTTTTTGTTTGTTTGTTTCTTTACATTATGTTGAAAACAACATTGACATTTTGGATTGACTGGGCTAAAGTTAGGGACAACAAACAGTAAACTGAGGATGATGTGTGATTTCTGGAGTGAGCTGATGGAGAAAGGCAACACCCCTGCTTACAATGAAGAGCATCCCTCCCTCTGCACTGAGCGGACAGCAGGGAGGCAGACATTTCTCTGTGAGCTCATGAACGCACCGCCTGGCATTAAAGGCGAGACCACAGTATGATTTGAAACAGGGTCAATCCGACGGATGTACAAATCGATAAAGTGTCCCGACCGGCCAAAATTACAGACAGATACACGCCTGTTAAGCATGCTGCCACCCGCCACTAAAGCTAAATTATCCAGTGACATTCCTCAATCCTCACTGTAGTACGGAGTACGTACCGTTTAATGTCGACGTGCTGGTCGTTTGCAGTGTTTTCCCACGTTCATAAAAGCAGCGGTGACATGTCGCTGTTCCACTTCTGAGCTCCAGCGCTGTCATCTGTCTCTGTGACGCTGCTCACACAAACAGAGCGCGAGGAGGCTCAAACATCTTCCACGCGCGCGGCAGGGCGCCTTCGTCAGCGGACACGCGCGTCTCTGTGGCTAGCTGCTAACGTCTGTGGCAGCTGCGTAGACCACCGACGGTACAGACAAAGTTCAGCCAGAGGGCGCCACCAGGAGACAGGTCACATTTAGCCTGTTCGTGGGATATTTTGTGGACAGCTCGTTTGGGAGAGGCAGAGGTGAGAAGTAATATGGTTCTGTGGCTCCCTGTGGCTTTGATAATAATAATAATGCAAAGAGAATCTATGAAGATGGCTAACAGTTCTGTCTTTAACATTGTAATTTTCATCATTATCGAATGTCTAAAATGATTCTTGCTTTCTGCAGTTGTAATAATGTGTAACTTATACACCAAATTAAAAATTAGTTTTAATATTTTGTCAACTAAATTGTACGCCATAGCCTACTTTTACAGCTCAGGGCATCTTGCTTTAAACTTGGCTTTTGGCTAGTCTTGAGTTTCTCGAGGCTAGTTTAAGATGCTAAATAAAAAAAAAAAGTCTGCAATAGAGCTGAACAATTAATCTAAATCTTATGAAAAAATCAGTCATTATCCACTCAGCCTCATGCCAATTGAAGGTCGAGTTTAGTTTTTTAGTCCACAAAACACTGCTGGAGTTTCACAGGAAAACAGTGTTGCAGAATCTCCCAAACAGTGGAAGTGAATGGTGACCAGTTTTCAAACATAAAAAAACAACAGAATAAAAACATAAAGGGCTTCCATACTGCTCGTCTGGTGTCATTCAAGTCTCCTAAAGCCCTGTATGTTGGTGCATTGAAAGAGCAGTACTGAAAAGTCAAAGAAATGCCAATTTAACTTTAGTTTGTAAACTAACAAAAGACTTTAGTTAGCTAACGGCTAGCCTGCTAGAAACATTTCTGACTGCAGCAATCTAGCTTTTCTTCTTGTCTGTTGAAACATATATTTACCAAGTAAAACATCTTCACCTTGGCATTAATGCCATGATAATGAAATCACAGGGAATCAGATTGTCATGGATTAAATTAATCATTACATTTAATTGTCCTGTAATAACTATTTCAGCAATATGCAGGAGATATGATCAATTGTACAGTCCACAATTTGAATAGGTGATGATTGTTTAAAGTATAAGCTATATCAGCTGTTCGGGGAGTCATAGTCCAAGTTTTCATTAAGTGTTAAGACGTCACTTAGATTATGATTATGTATTTGGTGCATTCATTTAACAAAGCTTAAGTTTTTTTGAACCAGTATTTGCATTTGGTTTACATTTTACTCTTCTGGTTTCAGGATTCCATGTGAATGCCTGCAAGCATCCGGATTATGTCCCATCTACTTTTCCACATCAGGGGCAATTGTTAGAATGCACAGTAAAGTTGTGTTACTACAAACATACCACTAAAAGAGATCCTGGTGTTTGGTCCTGTCCTTGCCAAAAGAAGGCGAACAAGGGTACCTACAGAAGCTTCTCCCACTGAGGGGTCAAGGTCTGCCCCCTAATAGCTGACTTAACCATTAGTGAGTGCCAAGAATTTTAGTTGACCAAGTTTGAATTTATTTGTGATTACATAGCCAGGTAGAATTTGAATACTAATTGTGTTTTGTTTTGTTTTCCCATAGAGAAAAAATCTTACTGCAGTTATAAGAAGTGACTGCAGTCAAATCTTTTATCGTGTGTAGTCCTGCAGGCAGGATCACTTTCTTGTCCAAATGCTGGAGTGGAAGAGCATCTGATGTTAAGGTAGTGAGGGAATCTCTTTTTAGTTCAACACTGCACCACCATCCTGGAGACAAGGTAATGTTGCGTCCTGCATAAGTATACATGCAGTGTAAGAGTTTATCACATACATTTATTTATTTTTTATTTTTTGTACTCATTATGGAAAAGCTGTGCTAATTAGTGTTTTAACAACAAACGTTTAAAGCAACTGGCCCACATCTGATGCATTACTTGTTTCAGATGGTCGTTAATCAGGTTTTTACTCTTAAAGTCCATGAAAAGAGAAAGGGGAGTTAATACATGTTAGAAAATAGTTGCTTAAAAGACTGAGACTGAGAAGTCACTTACAAACGTACCTTCAGCAACTCTCTCACTACAAATCAGCCCAGCAGTTCGCTTCAGCTCACTTCAGTTTCAACAACCGAGCACGCATGAAGAAACGGTGCCCAAGCTAAAGTGCAGGATAAGATCCACGTTCTTGTTTGTAAGTTAGATGTAGAGGAAAGTACCCTGTTGTACCCAGAAGTTATTTAAGTAGGCAGGTAGTTCATCTATCTACATTTTGTCATCATCTATACCCCCTCAGTGTCCGTAAGGAGTATATGAGCATTTATCAATAGATCACTGCAGATTTACAAAATGCAGCGGAGCTCATTATCCCATCTTCCCCCAAACTTCTGGTTTTGTTGTTCAGTAGACCGTAATGTCATATTAGAATAGCCATTCAGTAGATAAAAATACTGTAATGTAAAATCTTTTTTCTTCACATTATTACCTCCTTACTGTCTACCTTCACATCTTTTTCCCTACCTGTATTTATCAGTACATCCTGTTTACACTGTAAATCTTGAAGAATTGTATGTTGGAGATCGTAATCTGAAGCATTACCAATAGTTTGTTTAACTCATAAAATGCTTGTTCATGTGCCTGCTTGGAACAAACATGTTGTCTTTCTTGTACAAATTCCAGGTAGTTTGTGGGACAAAAGGTTGCACCTTAAAAGCAAATATATTTGAAATGTTTAGGTTATCATTTCCTGATCTGTGGCCATTTCAAATGATTTATACAGTTTCAGGTTGCCAACAGGAAAAAGACATTTCAAAAAATAACTAATACAAATTCCCATTTCCTCCAATAGTTAATGTTTGTATATCTAATAAAACTTGTACTTCTCATACTAGAGCACGAGATACTCATAACAGTGAGTACTTTCATATTTTTCATAGTTCTAAGAATTGATTAGGAATACAGTAAACATGATATGTTTTTCACTAGTAAAGTGCATGACAAATTATTTTTACATATATGTTCCATAAATATTCTGAATTACATGTCAGTTATAAAAATATAACTGTTTTATATTTTATATATGCTTTTTTATATTTTTTGTCTGTATGTCTCATAAATGTTACATGTAAGGTTTTTATGTAATACTTTTAATACTACTTCACCAATGGTTGCCCATTTCATAAGTTTGATATTACACATACTTATAACGGTTATTGTATATGGATTGACTGTCATATATGGTACTTGGCCCCAAATTAAATAAGTTTCATATTACACAACTATGCCAAGGACATTGTTTCTGGACAGTCATATATATTATTTGCTTAGTTTCAGATAAAACATATAAACATGACTAAAATGTATCTATTTCTTTTCATTCTAGGTACCCACTGTATAAAAATACTGAGATGTTACCTTGAACTCCTGATTTAATTCCACCTCTGACAAAGGTTTAGTCTTAATATCACGTCTTTATTCAGTTTAATACACAAACATATTTGTTCTTCAGTGACATCATCAACATCAGTCATGATGACAACAGGTTTGGATCAAATGAACAGTTGTAGACACATTTTAAACTCACTAGGTGGCAGCACCTCTCAGCAAAAGACAAAAGACATCAGAGGACTGAGACAACTTTGTTCTAATGATGTAAAACTACTAGTCTGCAGAAAACTACATGCAGTGCTTAAATGAAAAGAAAAGAAAAAATAACATAATAAGATTCATTGATCTGAGTCATAATATGATCTTTAGAGTGTTGTGATATGCAAATATTTTATACAGTCAAATGTTAACTTACACACTAACTATCTCCTCAGGCCTCATTCAAGAAATTATGTAAAAATAACACTAGATGGTGATGTGAGATTATGATATGAGTGACTTAGCCTCTTTAAGCTACAGTGTTTAGCTCTACTTCAACAACTAAAATTAGCATATTAGCATTTTTATATTTTTAAAAACATTTCATATGTTCTTGTGAGGAAGATTCTGGAGGTTTCCTCTGTGGTTACACTTCCTGAATTCAGAATTTGAACAACCTCCCAATTGACTTTCCCAGCTGATTGACTGCTCCAACGAATTTTCTGCCACCCTCAACTACCAGTTCACCAGCTTTTACCAGAGGAAATAATGGATTAAATCCCTCAGCTTCCTCTCTGGCCTCATTTTCATGCCTGGACTGCAACCTTCTTCTTTCCTCACTCAGTTCTCTGTCATGATCTTCCTTCAGTTTATTCATCATGTTTGTCATCTCCCTCTCTTTCTCCTCCCTTTCTCTCCGTCTCTCTGCCTCTCTCTCCTGTCTCTCCCTCTGTCTCTCCTCATTCATCTCGTGCTTCTCCCTCTTCCTCTCCTCCTCTCTTTCTTTCCTCTCTCTCTCTCTCTCAGCCTGGAGTTCCTCATTAATTTTCCTCATCTCTGTTTCATATTTTTCCTGAATCTTTCTCTCCATCTCCTCTCTTTCTTTGCGTATTTTTTCTTCTTTCTCTTTGAGGATGCGTTGTTTCTCCTCTTCGATCGCCCTCTCAGCCTCTTGGAACATCTCGTTGGTGTAGTGGCTTCCTCCGTTCTTCTGGACTATATTTCTGATCTTCTGGAGCAGCACACTGACCTGAGTGTGATCCTTCAGTTTATTGTTGAAGACGTGGTACTGGCCGTTACACCTGGCAACGAGTTCCCACAGATCTGCGCTTCCACCCAGGAACTCTTCTATGGTCATGTTTTCAAGTTGGTCACCACCAGTAAAGAGAACCATGCTGTATCTATCTGCTGCCTGGCCAAAGATTTCTTGAATCCTCTGCACCGTCTGCTTTTCTTCCTCTGTGTATCTGCCCAGCCTGATGACCACCAGGAATACATGGGGTCCAGGAGAAGCAAAAGAGATACACTGGCATATATCTTTGGTGGTTTGGTCCTTGTCAAACCTGGTGTCAAACAGGCCTGGAGTGTCAATGACAGCAACCTGTTGTCCATCCACCGTTGCTTTGCCCTTAGAACAGTCTACAGTCATAGACTTGGCGCTGAACTTTGATTCAAAGCACTGTCGTCCCAGAATGGTGTTTCCAGTGGCACTCTTCCCAATTCCAGTCTTCCCCACCATCACTATCCTCAGCTCCTCATTATTTGTTCTGCTACTTCCTGAGAAGAGGAAAGAGCGACATAAAACTTAATGTAACTTACACAAAGATTGTAAAGAACAAACATCTGTTCAGCTGCTGCAGCTGTCATCTAATATGGATTCAGTGCTACAGTGCTCTAGGGCATAGCTAATCCTATTTATGCCTGATTAAATCATTATTATGTAGAAAAAAAAAAACAACTTCATACTTAAAAGGGCAAACATTTTCATGAACAATCAATTTTTAATCAGATGATTATATAAGCACATTTTTATACCTATGTTTTAAATTGTTTGAATTTGTGAATTCTTGTCTGGGACAAGGCAAGTTTAGAAAATTAATCATATAAAAACAAACCAAAACATTCCATCCATTCCATCCATGATATGTTCCCAAGAATGGGTGAGCAGTAGCATTCATTCATTAGTGATACATAAAATTAGATACAGTACAGTATCATGACTTACCGAAGTTGCCTGCCATGTTTGGGTTGAAAAAGTCTCCAGCCATGTTTGGGTTGAAAAAGTTGCCAGCCATGTTTGGGTTGAAAGGGTTGTTGGCCATGTTTGGGTTGAAGAAGTTGCCGTCCATGTTTGAGTTCAAAATGTGGTGTAGCTCCTGCAGTTCGAGATCAGAGTGTGTTTGCTGCAGCTCCTTTTTAAGTGTCCCTGTGCACCAAACCACACCCAGACTGCTGCACTGGTCTCATAGTGAAAGTGAAACTAAAGCTTTGTGTGGTTGTTTCTGTTTCAGAATGGTTTATAATAAATGTGGTATACATAGGAATATATTTCAAACACAATAAATAGGATTCAGTAAATTTGAATAATACATCCAACATTGGCCTCACAAGGAGAACAAGAGAGAACTTTATTTGAACAAGGGTTATGGTTACTTTGTTCTGAGGCTTTGAGGAATCATTTATGGGAAAAAGTCATTTTCTCAGTTTTCTATCTGCTCTTGTTTTATTTCCCTGTGTTAACTGCAGATCTCAAACCTTGCTCTCCCCTCCCTCACCACTGACATGAAACAGCAGCACTAAACTGCTGCACAGAGCAGCACTGAGCTCCCCACCCCTCCCTCCTCCTCATTTACAAGAAATGCCAGCAGTTCTTTTAAGCTCCTATACTGTCCACTGCTCCCCATCACATGAACACAGAACAGCAGTGTTAAAATGTGTCTGGGTTTAGATACAGTTGGTTGGAAGTTTTAAGGGAACTCAACATCTTTCAAGCACTTTAATGTTCTTATATAACTTATTCAGTGTTTTCCTGTATTTACAGATATCATATGCACATTTTTGCTGAGACCAAGTCCACAAAGGACAAAAATCCTACCATTTGGTTGACTGATCACTTATTAATCATAATCTTCTTAAATCAGCAAATCCCACAATGCAATGCCATAGTGAGGACATCAGCAACAACAACATCAATTATCTTCAAGGCCATCCATGGTCTGGCTCCAGAGTACATGAAAGACCTCTTACTCTTTATCCATATTCCATCCACATTTTACTTGTATTACTTACATGGGTCTTGGTTAGTTGTTCTGTAATATGGATTGCAGTTTGTGTTATATATAAATAAAAACAGTTAAACAGTTATAAAAATTACACAGTGCACATCATAGTGAAACTGAAACTAGGTGACTTTTATTACAGCAGGGATTGTTACAGTCTCTGCAGACAAGTACAGCCTGACTGTGAACAATTTTTACAACTTTCTGTATTTTATGGCCTCAAAGACATCATTTCAATTTAAAATAATCTGCCAACAATACCCAAAACTGAAAAAGGGAAAAAACTTATTTATAGGCTCACTCACATACACACAAATGTTTTCATAGTGACAAATGTAACTTTTTCTTTTTACCTGCAATGATAATAACACTTCAGTGAGTGTTCGCTCTATCTGTTGTGTTATGTTGTAACTGTAGTGTAGCACTGTGCAGTAAGAATTTCCTGTTGACACTGTTGTTATATCTGGTGTTTCCGGCAAAGTGCTTCAGTGTGCTGTCACTGTATGGAAGACGAGCTGTGACTTGTTGGCATTGTGATTTTTTTCATTGATAGGATTACATTTGTTTTTATCACCTGAATTACCAGAATTTATGTGTAACTCATGTGTTATGTAGTAACACATAATCTTTATGTTGTAACATGTTCTTACTTGTCAAATGCAGCAGTTTGGTCAGTGGTTCAACACTCAAAACAGTCCATTCAACACGGGTCCTGTGGGAAGTAAAAATGTTTTCGGCCACTGCCAAATTGAGAACTCTACTGGCATCAATCTGGAAAAACTGCTGCAGATCAAACAATAAAAAAATCCAGTTGCGGTGTTCTTTACAGTTAAAATTCTGGCTTCAGGCCGTCCTCAGAGAGGATAAACACTTTAAGTTGTGGGACGCAGCCGGTCATGCACGTGAATGTCTGTGGCAAAAATGTCAGCAGTTAAAAACTAGTGAATGTTGGTGCTTTGAAAGAGCAGCACTGAGAAGCCAAGGAAATCCCAATTTAACGTTAACCTGTAAACTGTTAAAAAAAAAAAAAGGTTAGTTGGTCATGGATTAAGTTAAACACTACATTTAATTGTCCTGTATGAACTAATACAGCAATATGTGACACATGATTCTTTTGTGAGATATGACTCATTGTAAAGTTAACAAATGAAGCTCAGCGTAAGTTCAATCAGGAAGACCTTCTATTACGCTGCCTTCATTCACAACTTTCCTTACTTTGTAGATCCTGGTTGTTTTAACTACACTTCTTAATTGGAGCAAGGATCTTAGCAATCAGACGCTTTTATCTCTTTTATCTCAAGTAAACTAAACAAGCTGAGCACACGCTCAGGTAGCCATGGCACCACTTACCTCGCCAACCGGCTGTCAAAGCTGTGTCTTCCTCGGAAAGAAGATCGTCGAGCTGGAGCAGAGGATTTCCACTCTCTACAAAACCCAGGAAGGTGAGAAACACCTGGACACTATCCTCTTCAGTCCGGCACAAGTGTCTGCCACCTGTGAAGAGCTGGAGGCCACGGCTCCTTATTCCCACTTCTCCGGCCGCGGCCTTTATGCAGGCACTCGTCCACCCGCACCTGTTTCTGCTGCCGCTCCGGCCGCTGCTGCTGCTTCTCCGGCTACCGGCTCCACACAAGCCACTACTATGGCTCTGGACGCGGGTTCCACTCCACCCGCTGCTGTTGCCGCTGCTCCATTGATCGGCTCTACACGGCTCGCTGCTGCCGCCCCAGCTGCTGGCTCCGCTCCACCCGCCTTCCCTGAGGACCCCTGGCTTTGGCTTGGGGCTAAACCAAAAGCCCCAGTCAGCTCCACTCCCTCACACTCGGATACCTGGGTTGTTGTCGGCGACCGCAAAAGGAAGGGGGAGTCTGTCGTTTCGTGCTCCCATGGCCTGTGACATCCAGGTAGGCAACCGCTATGACATCCTGGATTTACATGAATTTCCTCTACTGGCTGGGAACCCGCAGCCTCCTCCTTCACCTCCCATGACTTCAAATGAGTCCAGCGGATCTCCACCACTCCTGGCCCACCTGATGAACATGCCAGGATGAACCAGTCACCCCACGTCTCGCCGTGCACAACCGAATTTCACCCAGGCTCCGCGGGGCTCTTCTCCGGCCTGTCCTCCATCATCCGCTCCCGTACAGAGTGCACAGTCCCATACTGCACCACAAGCTGTGTCTCCTACCACCCTGGTCATCGGGGATTCAATTATGAGGCACGTCAGGAGACGATCAGCGGAGACATTCTTTTTTCCTGGTGCCAAAGTGGCTGACATCCAGGCGAAAATCCCCGGTCTCCTGGCGAAGTATCCCAGCGCTAGGAATGTTGTCATCCATGTAGGATGCAATGACGTCTCCAACCAGACTTCTGAAATTTTAAAGCAGGATTTTAGCAGGCTTCTTCACATGTTGAAAGATTGTGGAAAGCACATTTTCTTTTCCGGACCCCTGCCACCACTGAGCCACAGCGTTGGCCGTTTTAGCCGTATCCTCAGCCTCCATTCATGGCTCCAGTCTGCCAGTGTAGTACACAGGATGGTTTTTATTGACAATTTTAACCTCTTCTGGAAACGTTCCTCCTTTTATCTGGTATGATGGTATCCATCCTAGCAGGCTCGGTGCATGTATCTTAACGGACAACATATTTTACTCAGTTTTAAGTGCTTCCGCAGTTTGACTGTTGTCTACCGCATGCTCAGAGGACCAGGTGTGCTCGTCACAGGTCACTTCCAGTCAACAACCGCTGGCTGAGTTCTTCTCTGCAACACTATCATCATCCCAATCAGGTATTGGCTCACCAGTTCCCCCTTGTGCTCAGGTTGTCTCAAGACCATTATAGTCTCCTCTACTGGTATGCTTATCAAGGCCTTCCTCAGCTTCACAGGTGTTAAAATCTGACCTCAGTGCTCCTCCAGAGCCACGTGTTTCTGAGGTGGCCGCAGCTCCGTGTACTGTTAATGTTCAAGTTAAAGCAGCTAAACCACAAAAATGATTATTTCATCCTGGAAAAAATCTATCTACTGTCACTCAACTTGGCAGAATTCAAGGTTTTAAAATTTGCCATCTAAACACTCGAAGTCTTTCCCCAAAAACTGATGAAATTAAGATTATGCTCATGCAATCAAAAGCACATATAATGGCAATTTCAGAATCATGGTTAACCCCTACTGTTCCTGATACTTTTCTCTCAACAGAAAATTACTATCTGTATCGGAGAGACCGCCTTGACAAAACTGGCGGCGGGGTTGCCTTTTATGTGCATCAGAAATATGCACATTCTATAACAAAAATTGAAACTGAAATAGAGACATTGCAACTGGTTGTAAATCTTACATGTCAACAAGCAATTACAATTATTGTCACATATAAGCCTCCAAATGCAAATAGAAGTACTTACTTATTGCAGCTCACTGATATCATAAAATCAGTAAAAATGAAAGAGCTTGTTATTTGGGTGACATTAATATGGACTGGAATGACGGCTCATCAAAACCATTGAAAGCTGCTGCAACAAAGTTTGGTCTCTATCAATTAATTAAAGGCCCCACTAGATTAGGAAATACACGCAGTTCAGTCCTTGATCTCATCTTTACAAATCAACCATCTAAATATGCACTGTCTGGTGTAATTCATACTGCAATATCAGACCACTGATTAATCTATGCCATTAGAAAAACTGTAAAACCCCCGAGAAGCCATACTTGTCGTTCTTTCTCAAAAATCCCAAACTCAAAACTACCTCAGTTTAATGCCGAAATTTGGAGCAATGAACTGACTTTAGAAAACCCAGAACAAATCCTGTCTCAACTCTATGAAAGAGTGGAGTCAATACGTAAACAAATTTACTACTGCATACAAGGTACAGTCTCGGCAGAGTAAATTACCATGGGTAAATTCCGAAATTTTGCAATTACTCAAACATAAGGCACTTTCTCTTAAAATGTATAGATCATCAAAAACATTGGAAAATAAAACACATTTTATTGAGATCAGAAATAAATGTACAACTGAACTACGTGAGGCTAAAGCTGCTTATTTCCAAAAACAAATTACTCAAGCTGCCTCTAAACCTAAAACACTATGGCAGACACTTAAAGTCATTATTGGGGAAAATGAGGAAAAAAAGAATGACAATATTCAGATTTCTCTACAGGGAACTCTTATCACTGAATCTGAAAAAACTGCAAGCGCTTTCAATGAATATTTTGTTTCATCTGTTAGAGAATTAGCATCAAATTTTGATACTCCCTCTTGTCCCCCATTGGTTTCTTCTCCTACCTTACATCATTTTTCATTTTCTGAGATTACACAAGCAGAACTGTTTGAGACCTTGAATTCTTTGAAAAATTTACATGCCCGTGATATTTATGGTTTGAATGTATATTTCTTAAAGATTCATGCTGACAGCTTCATGCCCCTTATTTTTCTTTCTGTTTTCCCTTGTGGCTGGAAAACAGCTCAAATCACCCTCATTTTCAAATCTGAAGATCCAACCCTAGTTTCAAACTACAGGCCAAAATCAGTTCTCCCAGTTTTATCTAAATTATTGGAAAAAATCCTCTGTAATCAATTAAGCAACCATCTTGAAAGTAATAACCTGCTCAGTGACTTCCAACATGGCTTCCGTTCCACCCGATCAATCATGTCTGCATTAGTATTTTTTACTGAACAAATACGTACTTCACTCAACAAAGGTTATGTCACTGGAGCCATTTTCATTGATTTTTGTAAAGCCTTTGATACAGTCAATCATCAGATTTTATTGCACAGACTAGCTCATTTCAACTCTCTTCTTCTGTGGTAATGATGCTCTCTTCATATTTATCAAATAGCTCTCAGGTGGTTAGAATTGGTCATGTAACATCGTCCCCGTTAATGTGTGATATGGGAGTTCCACAGGGTAGCATCCTGGGTCCCTTACTCTTTCTACTGTACATCAATGATCTTCCCAATGTGTGTAAATACGCCAATTGTTTGCTATATGCCGATGACACTGTCATTTTTCATTCTGACCCAGATCGTATTATTGTAAACTCTAAACTCTGCTCTGATCTTGGTATCCTACATGACTGGTTGAATGCTAACCATTTAACTATTAATGTCAAGAAAACAGAATGTATGTACTTCCACTCACCTAAGAAATCTATATTCATCTCAGACCCAATTCACTTTGCTAGTCATAAGCTATCCATTACAGAAACCTATAAATATCTTGGAGTAGTTCTCGATTCACATCTCACTTACCAAAATCATGTTCATTATTTAACAAAGAAACTCAACCAGAAACTGTATGTATATACCAAGATCAGACAATACCTTACCAATGTTGTCTCTAACACATATCTTCATGCACTAACTCTCTCAACAATGTCTTGCTGCCTCCCAATCTGGTCTATTGAACCTATAACAAGACTGTACAATAGAGTTTATAAGATTCATGGTAAATTTCCCCTCTGGACTCACCACTACACTGCACTTTCTCATTCTAATGCCTTGACCTTTCAGAACTACACAAATAATCAGGCTATGAAATTTTATCATTGGTTTCAAAACATTAACACGTCTCCAACACTCACTGATCTGGTTCCAAGACACAACATAAGACAAGAACGCATCACTAGATCAGTCTCCCAAGCACTTATCCCAGTACCAGCTTACAAAAATAGCTACGGTCAGAGATCATTTTTTCACACATATACCCAACTCAAATGCGATACCATATCATATTAGAACAATAACCTCTGTTATACATTTTAAACAGACATATATATCTGATGGAAGGATACACTTGCAACCGCTAACCTAACCCATAACATGTGCATACTTCTTTCAAGTCCCTGCGTCTTTAAATGTTTTATGTTGCTGTTTGTTTTTTTTGTTTGTTTTGTTGACTGTTTTGTGATGTGTTTCTGTCTTTCATGTGCTGTAGAACAGGAACCTGCTGTAAACCAGTTTTAACTGAGTCAGGCTCGATTAATTGTAACTAATTTATTGTTACTTTTAATCTTTTCCTGTGTAATAAACAAATAAATAAATAAAAATAAATAAATACTCCGTCTCTCTCCTCCTATTCCCTCTAATCAGCTGTTTGTGGGCGTTCACCTTCATCTTTACTATCCAATCAGATTTTGCCACAGTCGCGATAGGCAGTCAGTTTGCTGCTGCCAAACTTTAAATCGTCTCTGTCTTTGCTCCATCAGTTGTCATTCAGTCAGTCGTGTGACCCTCCACCCCTCTCTCCGCCAGTCATCGGACCCAGGTAGCCAGAAGATGTTCACCTCGATCCTCCCTGATATGTGCATATTGTTTCACTTCAATGGGGTCTAACCGCCAAATACTCTTCATGTTTCATATCTCATGCACGTGCCAATAAACCATTTTCTTTTACTCTTAGTCTCTCCTGATTGAATTATAGTTGGTGATTATTGATTTAAGTTTTAGCTCTATCGGCTGTTTGGTGATTTGTAGTCCAAACTTTCATTATGTTTTAAGGTTTGTCAGTTATTTTATAACTACATATTTGATAAGCAAATAAAAAGTCAATATAAAAGCATCATCCAAAGCAGTCAGTAGACTTTCATGGCTTTATAAGTACAAGTACAAGGCTTTAGTGCTTCAATCAGTCTGTGTTGTAGGATGAAATTGGTTTATAAAAGCACAATGAAGTAACACTTTTCCCTCCTCTGCACACTGAGCATGAAATTAATTTCACCTCTGACAAAGGTTTAGTCTTAATATCACACCTTTATTCAGTTTAATACACAAACATATTTGTTCTTGAGTGACATCATCAACATCAGTCATGATGACAACAGGTTTGGATCAAATGAACAGTTGTAGACACATTTTAAGCACCTCTCAGCAAAAGACAAAAGACATCAGAGGACTGGGACAACTTTGTTCTAATGTTGTAAAACTACTTGTCTACAGGAAAGTACATGCAGTGCTTAAATGCAACAAAACAAAAGTTAATTGATTAGATTAATTGATTTGAGTCATAATATGATTTTAAAAATGTTATGATATGCAAACATTTTATACAGTCAAATGTTAACTTGCACACTAAATATCTCTTCAGACCTCATTCAAGAAATGATGTAAAAATAACACAAGATGGCGATGTGACATTATGATATGAGTGACTTAGCACCATGGATTCAAATAATGAAAAGGCAACTGTGGTTGTAATTCAGTGGATGAAATATATAATATTAAAATATTTCATATGTCCCTGTGTGTCCCTGTGTGAGGAAGCTTCTGGAGGTTTCCTCTGTGGTTACACTTCCTGAATTCAGAATTTGAACAACCTCCCAATTGAATTTCCTAGTAGTTTAAAGCTTCCAATGAATTTACTGCCAGCTTCAACTAGTGCTCCAGCAGCTTTTACCAGAGGAAGTAATGGATTAAATCCCTCAGCTTCCTGTCTGGCCTCATTTTCATGCCTGGACTGCAACCTTCTTCTTTCCTCACTCAGTTCTCTGTCATGATCTTCCTTCAGTTTATTCATCATGTTTGTCATCTCCCTCTCTTTCTCCTCTCTTTCTCTCTGTCTCTCTGCCTCTTTCTCCTGTCTCTCCCTCTGTCTCTCCTCATTCATCTCGTGCTTCTCCCTCATCCTCTCCTCCTCTCTTTCTTTCCTCTCTCTCTCTCTCTCAGCCTGAAGTTCCTCATTAATTTTCCTCATCTCTGTTTCATATTTTTCCTGAATTTTTCTCTCCATCTCCTCTCTTTCTTTGCGTATTTTTTCTTCTTTCTCTTTGAGGATGCGTTGTTTCTCCTCTTCGATCGCCCTCTCAGCCTCTTGGAACATCTCGTTGGTGTAGTGGCTTCCTCCGTTCTTCTGGACTATATTTCTGATCTTCTGGAGCAGCACACTGACCTGAGTGTGATCCTTCAGTTTATTGTTGAAGACGTGGTACTGGCCGTTACACCTGGCAACAAGTTCCTGCAGGTCTGCGCTTCCACCCAAGAACTCTTCTATGGTCATGTTTTCAAGTTGGTCACCACCAGTAAAGAGAACCATGCTGTATCTGTCTGCTGCCTGGCCAAAGATTTCTTGAATCCTCTGCACCGTCTGCTTTTCTTCCTCTGTGTATCTGCCCAGCCTGATGACCACCAGGAATACATGGGGTCCAGGAGAAGCGAAAGAGATACACTGGCATATATCTTTGGTGGTTTGGTCCATGCCAAACCTGGTGTCAAACAGGCCCGGAGTGTCGATGACAGCAACCTGTTGTCCATCCACCGTTGCTTTGCCCTTAGAACAGTCTACAGTCATAGACTTGGCACCAAACTTTGATTCAAAGCACTGTCGTCCCAGAATGGTGTTTCCAGTGGCACTCTTCCCAATTCCAGTCTTCCCCACCATCACTATCCTCAGCTCCTCATTATTTGTTCTGCTACTTCCTGTGTGATAAAAAGAGTGACATAAAAGATAATGCAACTTATACAAAGATTGGAGAAAACAAACATATATTCAGCTGTTTTAAGAGAGAGACAGAGAGGAAAAAATGGGTTTGTACAGTGTGGGAATCTGACTTCCCACAAATTGATTTACTCATGCACTTCTCTGGCTTTAAAGGGATAGTCCACCCAAAAGTGAAAATTCACTCATTTTCTACTCACCCTCAGTCCACAAAACACTGCTGGAGTTTCACAGGAAAACAGTGTTGCAGAATCCCCCAAACAATGGAAGTGGATTGTTACCAGTTTTCAAATAAAAAAAAATAACAGAATAAAAACATAAAATGCCTCCATACTGCTCAACTGGTGTAATCCAAGTCTCCAAAAGCTCCAACATACCTAGTTGACTAAACTAATATGATTTACCCCATGTTTTTAGCCTGAATCTTCACATAGCTTGTAGCCCCGTTCACATGCACATACACACTGTCCAAACTGTGTGTGGTGTGAAGGTGTGCAGTCGGCATGTTGGAGCTATAGGAGACTTGGATTATGCCAGACGAGCAGTATGGAGGCATTTTATGCTTTTTTTTCCAGTTCTTTTTTACATTTGAAACCTGATCACCATTCACTTCCATTGTTCTGCAACACTGTTTTCCTGTGAACCTCCAGCAGTGTTTTGTGAACTAAAAAACTAAACCTGACTTTCAATCAGCATGAGGGTGAGTAGATAATGACTGATGAATTTTCATTTTTGGGTGAACTATCCCTTTAAATCCATGATCTAATATGGATTCAGTGTTCTGATCAACTTCTTTTTTTCAAGAAGATAGCACATCTTCATTTCAAAGCACATCTTCTGAACCTCGCTCTATAGAGGACTTTTCTTTAGAACAAAAATGACATTCACCTGAACTGAAATACTCTAAATCAGTGGTTCCCAAACTAGGGGGACGGCAGAACCTCTGCAAGGGGGGCGTGAGTGACCAGGGGAGAAATATATGATTTATAGGTGGAATAAACAAATAAAAGCTCATTGACACTGTCATTCTGTCATTTATTTTGCTAAACTTAAACTTGAATCTATTTTTTATCAGCAGCCTCCACCAATATTGTTAATGATTGGTTATAATTGTGGGGTGTTAAAACTAAAGAAAACACTCATCATAAACAAGGAATTATTTATTTAAATTTATTGATCAGAGCATCCACATGTAATCATTCAAAGTCAGCAGGAATAGTTTGCAGCCCTCTCTACCAGCAGGCACATCTGCATCTGCCACAGATTAAGTCCTGGTTATACCACCGTGTTATAATTGTACTTCAAAACAAAGATACAGTATCATGACTTACCAAAGTTGCCAGCCATGTTTGGGTTGAACGGGATGCTGGCCATGTTTGGGTTGAAGAAGTTGCCGGCCATGTTTGGGTTGAACGGGTTGCCAGCCATGTTTGGGTTGAACGGGTTGCTGGCCATGTTTGGGTTGTAAAAATTGCCGGCCATGTTTGGGTTGAAGAAGTTGCCGTCCATGTTTGAGTTCAACAATGTGGTGTAGCTCCTGCAGCTCAAGTTCAGAGTGTGTTTGCTGCAGCTCCTTTTTAAGTGTCCCAGTGCACCAAACCACACCCAGACTGCTGCACTGGTCTCATAGTGAAAGTGAAACTAAAGCTTTATGTGGTTGTTTCTGTTTCACAATGGTTTTTAATAAATGTGGTATACATAGGAATATATTTCAAACACAATAAGCAGGCTTCAGTAAATTTGAATAATACATCTATAGTTTATGAATGAAGAAAAAAAAGTATCACTAAAATACCAAGTGACCCTTCACTGAGTCCCGTCTCTGACATGATGAACTGTTTGTCCCGATTGTTTCAGTTCTCTATCTGCTCTTGTTTTATTTCCCTGTGTTAACTGCAGATCTCAAACCTTGCTCTCCCCTCCCTTACCACTGACATGAAACAGCAGCACTAAACTGCAGCACAGAGCAGCACCGAGCTCCCCACCCCTCCCTCCTCATCATTTACAGGAAATGCCAGCAGTTCTTTTAAGCTCCTATACTGTCCACTGCTCCCCCATCACATGAACACAGAACAGCAGTGTTAAAATGTGTCTGGGTTTAGATACAGTTGCAGTTTAATGTTCTTATATAATGTATTCAGTGTTTTCCCATAGTTACAGATGTCATATGCACATTTTTGTCAAGACTGTCGTACAACAAGTTGTACTATTTAGCTAACTGATCACTTATTAATCATAATCTCCACCATATCTATAAAATACAAACAGTCATTTTGGGTAAACGATAAATTAACTTTAACTCACTGATGTTGAGAATTTCTGTGGAATTCAAATAGAGCCAATAATCAGTCCCTCCAGGAAGCTGCGATTTTGTGATTGCAAGTTCCACCAATCACAACAGTCCTCTCAGTTAACCGACTCAATGTCCACAGTCACCAGATCTTAATCCAACAGAGCACCTTTGGGATGTGGTGGAACAGGAGTTTCGTGTCATGGATGTGCAGCTGACAAATCTACAGCAGCTGTGTGATGTTGTCATGTCAGTCTCTGAGGAATGTTTCCAGCACCTTGTTGAATCTATGCCACGAAGAATCAAGGCAGTTCTGAAGGGGGGGTCCAACCTGGTTCTAGTAAGGTGGACCTAATAAAGTGGCCAGTGAGTGTTATGTATTCTTTATTGTGACATTCAAATAATATATTTAGCCAATTGAAATTTATTATCTAAATTATTTTTTTATGACATTGAATGAAAAACATAATATATCTCAAAGCTAAATTCTGAAAATGGGTGATTTATAAAAAATATTTATGCAGATTTCACTTATTGATGATGTATTCACCTGATGCACTGCTCTCCCTTACATGAACATACATAAGCCACTCTTAATAAAAAGTATCTGTATTGATATTAGAGTTTCTGGCGCAGATGTACTCGGTGTTGGATGGAGATAAAATTTTACAGTGTTGCTCAAGATTGGCTGACCTGGTTACTCAAGATAAGACCTTGTTGTCAGCAGTTTCATGTAGGAACTGTTTTTTTTTTCTACTAGAAATAAAGTGGTTTCTACATGCTCACATTAAGGTCTGTGGATTATCATGAGTTCCCTGTGTCATGAGTTTTGGAAAGAGATGCTGGTTTTGGTATTTTGTTGGTGCCATTTAGTCCCATTATACTGGAGACAGGACAGACATCTGCAAACTCTGCAACTCACACCAATGAAATCAAGACAGATTAATAGCTCTACAAGCCAGGGGAAAAGATGTATTTTTGATTTGGGGGTGAAGTGGCCCTTTAAATACTATATTTTTCTGAAATCCTATGTTGAATTGTATACTTGCCTGTAGGCAAATTTCACATTTTTGTGTGTTCAGCTGTGTAATGACTTAAAAACTTCCTGGCCATGAAACAGTTAATATCCAGGCCCTCTAATAACTGCACACCTCAACAGTTACTCATCCCTCCCTTCACCGTTTATAAGAAATGGCAGCACTTCTCTTAAACAGCAGCAAACACTGCAAATGTCTTTTCCCCCTATAAAATGAAAATGTAACAGCATTATCAGTCCTCTGGTTCCATAAACAGAGCTGTTTGGTAACATGTGACTCTGTGAGCTGAGGACTTTGACCAGCCTTCATGTTACGTGATCATGAGGTGTCATGAATGGGCTCTTGTGTGACACTCACCATGACCCCCATCTGGCCTATTTCAAATTGGGTTAAAGAGATAGTTCACCCAAAAATGAAAACTCAGTCATTATCTACTCACCCTCGTTCTGATTGAGGGTTGGGTTTATTTTGTAAGTTCACAAAACACTGCTGGAGTTTTACAAGAAAACAGAGCTGCAGAATCTCCCAAACAATGGAAGTGAATGGTGACCAGTTTTCAAACTTCCCCTGACATGCTGTTTGCACACCGTCACACCACACACACACACACACACACACACACACACACACACACACACACACACACACACACACAGAGTTAATACAGACTTTTGTGGACTAAAAAACTAAACCTGACCTTCAGTCAGTATGAGGCTAAGTACATAAAGATAGTTTTAATTTTTGGTTGAACTATCCCTTTAATGCAGGCAGCAGATCTATTCTGTTGTATTTTACATAAATACAAATAATCTGAGGGTTAAAGGCAACGCAAGAAATATCAAACTGATTTTTAAAGTTAGACAAAAAATAATGAGTGATTTCTCCGTCCAGCTGTGATTTCAAAGTTGTCAAAGTTGGTTAAGTTGTCATGGTAACGCCATTACTTAACCAACATTATCTTAACTACAATCCCATTTTTGTTTGTAGTATTTTTTTAATATGAGATCAGCCAAATAAAGATTGAAGAGCTGTTTGATGATGATATGAAGCCAGAACCATGGTGTGTGTGTGTGTTTCAAAATGACAAGAGTCCTCCTGCAAGTATCCATCAGTGTACCTTTCACTCAAAATGCACATAAAAAGGGTGAAAGGTCTGGAGTTTGTTGGGCCAGAAGCACACACACATATAAAACACCAGCAGCACATATTTAAATAAAGCACCATCTACTAAAAGCCTGGTGTCTTACTGCAAAGTGCAGTTAGCAGTTGAGCAACAGATATCAGTCTCTCTCTCATGCACACACACACACACACACTCTCTCTCTCTCTCTGTGTGTCATTTGTCATGAGCTCTCTTTAGGGATGTGAAGTTTGTTGTAAGTTTCATTTTTATTCACAGCTATCATTGACATTAGATTAATCAATCAACGACATCAGTAAATATTAGCGGTGACATTCTTACATGTATCATGATACTCTCTTGAAAGATTGTGAACCGATGCTGAAAAGTCAATTATTTAGAACCAAATTCTCAACACTATGATCACCTGTAATAATCGCCTGTGCAACTTTTAAGTAACGCACGGCACAGTCTTTTGTAATGAATGAAAACCAGGCTACTTCTTGAGTTTTGCGTTCAGAAGCATTTTGGCCATGAAGTTGAAGAGAACAGGGAGCAAGTTGTGTCGAACAAAACTAATCATGGATCATTACAGCTATGCTATGTTTTAAAAGTAGCAAGTGGTCACACAGTGAAAAAAAAAAGATGCATCAAGAGTCACCAATAATCGATTCATAATCTCTTCATTCATAAGCCCTCTGAATCAGAAATGAATCAGAGTTGTGTATGTGGATCTTTTTTTTTGTTGAGTTGATTCAGTTGAGTGCAGACAGGTGTCCCTCACTGGAGGACATGGAGAGAGAGAGAGAGAGAGAGAGAGAGAGAGAGAGAGAGAGAGAGAGAGAGAGAGAGGAGCCTGCTGCAGTGGTAAAAGGGATTTTTTTTAATTGCTTCAAAAATGCCTGTGTCCCTGTTAATCCCCCTTTACTACTATTATATTGAACATTAATTAATTGAACATGTGATGAGACCACATGGCTGAGTTTCCCCTTGTGAGTTTTCCCCTGGAAAGTCAGCTTCCTTCAGGGCTGGCTCACATCCCTGTTTGAACCAGGTCATGTGGCTTTATTTGCATGAACTGAAACAAGAACACTTTCTCTTTCAGTTGTTAAAAACAGACAGGTATTCCCCATCATTTGGTGCTCGCTGTAGGGCCTGATTTGTGTGTTCTTACAGAAAGTGAAACAAATTTTAACCTCACCCAGGCAGGAAGGGTGTGTGTTTGTCTTCAGTTCAGCCTCTAACTGAACTGCAGGAGACTCTGGTTCTTTCCGTTATTTCCCTCCAGCCTCCCTTCTTTTTCCCCTCTCCTCTCTACATCTGCATGTTCATGAAGGATCATGAAGGATCAGATCAGAACAGAATCTGATGTGGCTCAGGGTGTTTATTCCTCCAGAGGCTCTGGCTCTACCTCAGTCTCTCTCCTCTAAAGTTACCCAGGGTTCTGCAGCTGTCTGTGAGCGAGCAGTGTCTCTGTCCCTCCACTCCACCCGGTTCTCCCCACGCAAAACTCTGCAAAGTCTTGCAGTACACATGAATGCATGACATACTGGGAACTCACACTTAATACAATGTGTCCAGTGACATGGTGGAATGGTTTTTAAAACGGCTAAATCACTATATAGCATATGGCCACCAGCAGTCGCTATATGTCAGTTTTAACCTATGGTGGCTCTGTAACAACCAGTAAAAAAGCAGGAAATAATCAATTAAAATGAAAACAGAAAAAGATAGAGCAGGAAGTACATCCCTTTAATATTACCAGGGACATAAAGTTATCTGAATTTGTTTGAATGTTATGGCTGTTTCATCCAGATAAAAGCAGCTGTATTCATATACAAACTGGGCGATAAAATAAACTTTTAGTGGATGAGCACTTCAGGATTAAACCTGAACTGAGGAGTAATATGACACCTAAATACCTTAAGTCACCTTCTCTCATGGCAGTAAGTGAACTGATCAGTAATTGCACTTTGATGATTTGGGGTACAACAGATCACAGTTTTGTCCTGTGTACCGTACGAATCGTCCCCCACAGTTCAGCACGAGTGTGATCCACAGACTACACAGAGCCAGCATAGTATGAAACATAGTTTTACTGTTGCTGCTATTTTTATCTAAGTAATAGTACCCAGTATCTCAATTCAGAGTTGCAGTGAGAAGACAGGACAGATGCTGCTGTGTTTTACTTTGCAGCACATCTCAGTGACTGACTCCTGACTGTGACTTTGAGCAGTTTCACAGGTGGAACTAGGATAGTGCAATCAGAAAGAGCTGTGGGCGGGACATTGAGCCAGACTACATGTAGTGTAGAGTGATTATACTCTATTATACTGTACAGTGTATAATTATCTATTATAGGTACTATAGTATCTACAGTACAGTACTACAGTGCTGTATAATACACAGTACAGTATTCAAAGTATACTGTTTAATATTATAATCATTAATAATATTATAGTGTAAGTTCGATTATATTATTATTATATTTATATTATATAATATATATATATATATATATATTATTATATATATATGTGTGTGTGTGTGTGTGTGTGTGTGTGTGTGTGTGTGTGTGTGTGTGATGATTAATATATATAATGATTTAACTCTAATCCCACTTCTCTTTTTTGCTGATTGGACAAATGACCTGATCCATGACTCAAAACCATGATACAATCCCAACCGTGATTTTTGCTATCTGTTGCACTCCTATTGATGATACTGTGGATGATTCTAAATGAAGCAAAGCAAGGAAAAAAATGCACTGAACGTCCAAATCCCCCAGCCGGCTGAGGGGTTGGAGAGTTTGCAGCTGGGGGGCCTTTCTGTGCGGAGTTCACATGTTTGCATAGTTGTTTATTTTTCAAAGACCGCACATAATTCATGTTTGCATTATGATTATACATGAACTAAAGTGGACTGGTGTGAGGCATCAGAATCACTGGCAGAAAATCAGCCCCACTCCACATTAAAGAAAACATACTATGCAAAAGCACATAAACACAAACAAAAACCAGTGTTTTATAGATGTGCAGAATGAAGTAAGAGATGTGATGTTCTGTGGGTGTGGTTCTATGATGTTCCAGGTATATGCAGCTCAACAGGAAAAGGATGATGGGTCAAAAGTACAATTACTGTATGGTTTGTTTAGCAAGTTATTTTAATAATTAATTCATGTACTTTTGTGGCTAAAGGAGGAAAAGCTTCCTTGTATTTGCACTTGAGTTTGGAGCACTTTTACTATATGTGCACACACACAAACACACACACACACACACACACACACACACACACACCTTCAACTCTTGTGTATTTACATATATGTTTTGATGAATGATAAAGATGGATGGATGGATGGATTGGTTGATTGATTTTATTCAGTGATGTAGAAGACAAAACAAAGGATAACATGTAAAGTGTAAACATGATTGCTGATGTCATAAATCACACTTCATAAGGGCATTCACCAAACCAATAAAAACAAATTAGAGGCTATTAATGCACTGATACATTTCACAACACAACAAAATAAAAAGACACTGATAGAACGCCAGAATGCCAAAAACCTGTGGTGTTACTTCATGTGATCCTTAACCTGTCTGCCAACTGCAACTAGTCCAAAAAACAAACAAACAAACAAACAAAAAATGAATTTTAGTTGTAATTGCACTTCCAACAACATTTGCTGGTTACACAAAGAAGAGTAAGTTGATGCTAACTTTAACATAGTTAGTTAGTTAATGTGTAGATAATGTTAGCTTAAGAGCTCAGTCACTTCCATCACATGCTGGCCATCACAAAATGATCCATTCAGTTATTAGTGATTATCAATTATTGATTTGACATAATGACAAAGCAATTTTTCATTTTGGTGGCACTGATCAATTTACTGACACAAGAACTAGATTTTGAAGCATGAATAAAATGTTTTGGGGGATTTACAATCTTTTGTAGTATATTAGTGATGTCCCATGCACCACCTGTGAGAGATGCACTCAGTTTAGAGAATGGTACAGCCTGAATCTGCTGGCTTCTGGCGCTCAGCTTGGGCTCGGGCCATTTCTTCATAACGCTGATCTAACCTTTCTCTTTCCTCTCTCAGTCTTCTGTCATGATCTTCCCTCATTTGATTCATCATGTTTGTCATCTGCCTGTCTTTGTCCTCTCTTTCTCTCTCTCTCTCTGCCGCTCTCTCCTGCATCTCCCTCCGTCTCTCCTCATTCATCTCCTCCCTCATCCTCTTCCTCTCCTCCTCTCTTTCTTTCCTCTCCCTCTCTCTCTCAGCCTGCATCATCTCAGTCATTTTCTTCATCTGTTGTTCATGTTTTTCCTGAATTTTTCTCTCCATCTCCTCTCTTTCTTTGCGTTTTTGTTCTTCTTTCTCTTTGAGGACACGTTGTTTCTCCTCTTCGATCGCCCTCTCAGCCTCTTGGAACATCTCGTTGGTGTAGTGGCTTCCTCCGTTCTTCTGGACTATATTTCTGATCTTCTGGAGCAGCACACTGACCTGAGTGTGATCCTTCAGCTTATTGTTGAAGACGTGGTACTGGCCGTTACATTTGGCCACGAGTTCCAGCAGGTCTCCACTTCCATCCAAGAACTCTTCTATTGTTCCGTCTTCAAGAAGGTCACCACCAGTAAAGAGAACCATGCTGTATCTGTCTGCTGCCTGGCCAAAGATTTCTTGAATCATCTGCACCGTCTGTTTTTCTTCGTCTGTGAATCTTCCCAGCCTGATGACCACCAGGAATACATGGGGTCCAGGAGAAGCAAAAGAGATACACTGGCCTACATCTTTAGCTGTTTTGTCCTTGCCAAACCTGGTGTCAAACAGGCCTGGAGTGTCGATGACAACAACCTGTTTCCCGTCCACCGTACCTCTGCCCTTAGAACAGTCTATAGTCATAGACTTGGCACTGAACTTTGATTCAAAGCACTGTCGTCCCAGAATGGTGTTTCCAGTGGCACTCTTCCCAATTCCAGTCTTCCCCACCATCACTATCCTCACCTCCTCATTATTTGTTCTGTTGATTCCTGTGTAGAAGAAAGAGCGACATAAAACTTAATGTAACTTATACAGAGATGGGAGAAAACAAAAATCTATGAAGTTGCTTGGAGAGAAAAAAAAATTGGGTTACATTTAAAGTTTTTACACTGTGGGACACTGACAACATTTCTTTTACAGACTTGATTTGTACTTGTCTGGCCTTCTGTCCCTGATCTGATCTGGATTCAGTGTTCAGTTCAGTTCACCATTTAAAAGAAAAGGCTGCAGTCCTTTTAAACTGCCTCCTCTGATAGCTGAAAGTGAAACTAAATGTTAGAAACCTGACCACATGTCCAGACTGACACATTTGTTTGAAGATTTCAAGATTTTCATGAAGGCATACCTTTTCTTCAACAAAATAATAAGGTTAAATGACAACAGTCAATACATCAGAGAAAATGTTTAGCTGATGGTGCAACTTAATTTAAAAGCACATCTTCTGAACCTCCACCCAAAAGAGGACTAAAGTGTTCCTAATGACCACAACAAATCTGACATTTTCTTATAAAAGTACTCCTCAGAATGTGTGGTAAGATACTGATCTTTGAACAAAAGGTCAGAAATACAAAACAATAAGTATGTCTTTGCAGTTAAATACAGTAGATCTATAGAAGTATTAGTGTAAAGGAATACAGTATCATGACTCACCTAATTTGCCGTCCATGTTTAGGTTGTAAAAGTTGCCGTCTATGATGCCTGAGTTAGAGTATGAAGCAGATGCTGCAGCTGAGGTGGATCCACCCTTCTTTTATCCCTGCAGAGCAGCACCAGACTCCTCCCACCCCTCCTTCCTTGTATTTACAAGAAATGGCTGCAGTTCTTTTAAGCTCCACATGATACTGTTCTTTGTCCCCCGCTGGCAAATAAGAATAGAACATGTTGTTAAAATGTTTCCAGGTTTAGATACAGTTTGTTAAACTTCAACCTTCAGCTGTTGAATGGTATTGAACAGCGTTCATGCAGTTTGATTAACAGTCACTTAATGTGTTCATATAATTTATTCAGTGCTTTCCATTAGTTGCAAATGTCATTTTCACATTTTTACTGGGACTGTTTTGATTTTCCTCTTAGAATTTCTATTGAATTCAGGAAGAGCCATTATATACCAATGAATCTGACATTATGAAATAAATCATTGTATTTAACAAATTAATTAAAAAGAAATAAATATATAAATGTACCTGAAATTCCAAACTCAATGCATTATGTATATTTTATATGTATAGTTTATGAAACTAAGAATTATCCTCTAAATGAACGCTTTCAAGGGTCTAAAGGTGCATGAAAAATCATGAAATTCACCACAGACATCAGAAAAGGTGAACATTTACATCTGATTTGTGCATTAGTGTTACGACCCCAACTTGGGCTAGGGGATGAGGGGTGCAACATTAATTAAATATAACCAGGGTGAAAAAGGAAGGAAGGAGAACTGAGACAAAGATGTAAACAAAAGTTCATTTATTAACAAATGTGTCAAATTAAGTTAACAAATTAAACTAACTGAACCTACTGAATTAAACGCACACACCACACAAAAGACAACAATGTATATTTTATATGTATAGTTTATGAAACTAAGAATTATCCTCTAAATGAACGCTTTCAAGGGTCTAAAGGTGCATGAAAAATCATGACATTCACCACAGACATCAGAAAAGGTGAACATTTACATCTGATTTGTGCATTAGTGTATTACTAAGAGTTGTAAAATTTCAAGTAGTCCTCGTGAAACATTTCACCTAGATGTACAAAATTTGTCTGTCGCATGTATCATGCAGAGACTTAGGCTGCATCTGAAAATTGCTAATCAAAGTCAGTTGTTTTTCCACACTGCTCTGGTTTGTTGAACTTTTGTAGCCAATTTTATCCCTGTCCTTGTAATGTCTCTATTTGGTTCCTTTTACCTCATGCATTTTTACCGGCTTTTGCTTTTATTTTGTGCTGTTTTACTTGCTGTTTCTTTTTTTGTTTCTCTGTTTTGGCTGCTCATATTTTTTATTTTCTGTAAAAATGTCGTTGAACATGTATTGAGATACATATCTAATCGGTCTCAGATACACCCCCCCAATATTACCATTTATTTACCCATAAGTATGGTCAACAATAGTTCACATACATTTCATGCATAATATGTGATTTTGGACGCAGCTTCACAAAAAAGCTGTACCATAAATCCAACAAAGTCAGCCATTTTGAATTTACGGTGGCATCTTTGCACAGTTTTGGGGCACTTACAAGAATTGTACTCTAACAAACTCCTCCCAGACAAGTGACCAATTTTACCCGAAAGGTTTGAGCTCTTGTTGAATGCTGTTGTCGTGGCAATGCTGCACATTTTTGATGAATCAACATGAAACAGGGAGTTGTTGTAACTTGAGTGCACGTGGTCTAATCTGCTCCAGATTTCACGTTTGAGAAGAGTCCTGACCTGAAGACATGTCCACACCAACACTGAATCATAATCATAGTGTCACCTCCTGGCAACAAGAATGAAGCCTTGTGTAAAAAACTTCATTCACTTTGACTGAAAGTTGCATAGTGTGGATTACACAGCATTGCCACCTCTAAAAGATGCCTGGCCACCCTATCTGCCACCCTAGTTTTGGACAGTTGGACAGCTGGAGTCTGTGGATCCACCCCTGGTCCCAACAGACTTCAGATGACTGTTGCCTCAAGCAGACCTGTTGCACTGGCACAGTGATACAACATGATGAGCTATCATTTAATGAAAATGAAATCATTTTTTCAAAATGCAAAGATGATGTGGGGCTGGGTCTTCACAACTTTGCATTATGAATCTTTTATTCTAGTGGATTTCGTGCTCCCATTATAATCACTCATGTGTTGCAGTTATGACAAACTGAACACTTGTTAATAATTGTCTTTTTAATTGATTTTCAAAAACACAGTAATTGGACTATCATAACTGTATGTTATTTTTACCAATTCAGTTTACATTGATTTTCCGAAATCAATATTGTATTGTACTTGTCATTACTTCTAAAATTACAGTTATTGTGATGACCATGGGTCGACAATAAAAAGCAAAAAGATTCTTGCACACTGTCCTATGCAACTGCAACCAAAGATTTATTAACAACAATGGTATTAAATCTTTGATTGAAAGTGCAGAAGACAGTGTGTGAGAGTCTTTTCGCTTTTTATGAATCTTTTTAAGAATCATATATTTTATTTTTTAAAACATATTATTCTGCCTTGGTTTCACATTTTTTGCTTACTACATAATTCCTTGTAATTCCATGGTTTCACATGGTTTAGATGTCTTCAGTATGAATCTATAATGTAGCAAAATAATAACAAGAATGAAAAGATGTGTCCAAAAGTTGAATGGTGGAGACAGGGGAAAAATTAATTAAAGGAAAAGCCTGAATAAATAAGTGGAGATACATAATGAATGTAGATGCTTCCACAAAGGTACACATGGTACAATTAACATCCAATCATGCTCTGTGGCATGAATGTATAAGAACACTGAGGAGGCTCAGTCCACTCTGTGAGAGGACTGAGGTACAATAAGAGAACACATGAAAATGTGCATTTTTATCTTGAAAAAAAAGACATTTATTGGGGACTGAACTGTTGAGTTGGTGCTCCCAATTATTGAATGTTTATTTGTTATTTTGTGTTGGTGATGAAAGGCAAACTTAATGTAATGTTATGTTATGTTTACTGATTGATTGAGGACTGATTGATTGCTGTCAGCTGTCTGATATCCGTTGTGGGCGTGTTTTAATAAAAGCCTTGCACCCACAGCTGATTTCAGTTGTGTGTAGGTGACCTGGCAAACAGCAGAAAATCTCCATATTTCTTTCATCCTTGTTTTCGGTGCTTGCTCTTTTAACTTTTTGGATTCACAATGCTGTGCCGCTGTATAGCCCTACTCTGTCAACACTATGACTATGGCTATTTCACACAGGCACCACTTTTTTCCACAAAGAGAACAGGTCATGACCCGCCCTACTCTGCCTCTGACTGGCTTACCCTGATAATCCTACTTAAACATTAACCAGTCACTCCTCATGGCTGAAACTACACAACCCAACCAATGAAGGGAACAAATACTATCCAATCAGAGGCAGAGTAGGGCGGGTCATTACTTTCCTCTATGTGCAATAACCATAGTTCAATTCCAAATAGATTTTTCTATTAAACTCAAATATCACGTTTTCAAGTGTCCTTTTACTGTGAAAATTCACAAAGCGGTGCATTTACATTTTTGCCATATTCTGTCAGTAGATCCCTCTAAATCTAAGACCATGAATGAACATGATCTATGTAGGGGACATAAACAAACAACAGGTTGTGGATTCTATCCTATGACCCTTTATTTCACTGAAATTCACTGTTTGAGTGTTTTGGGGTTTTTTTTTTTCATCAGTTCCATTGACAGTTATTGTTAAAAATTGTGGGTTGGGGGGCATGAAAGGGGAGCATGACAGAAAAAGTTTTGGAACCACTGCGCTAAGCAGACCCATGAGGGCAGTGTCATCTGAACTCCTTTGGATTTAACAAGATAACTATTGTCTTTAGTCACTGATGTAGAGCGTGAATAAAACCTTGTCCTGTGAGACTCTTGTATATGATGTCAGACTGTTTGTGATCAGGTCTGACCCAAGTGATGGTTGTGCAGTTTAAAATTCAATAATTTCTTAGCCCACAGGTGTGTTTGAACTGAATCATTGTAAGTATAAAGATGTTGCTGTTGAATCAGAGACATTCTGTACTCAAATTATCTTAGGTTGCATAATTAGTTTTAAGTTTTGTAAATACAGTTGAGTTAATTTAACTCAAATAAAACATGTTCAGTAGGCTTAAGATATTAAGTTGAACCAACAACTCTTCAGTTACAGAGACAAATTTGATTTCCTTTGACATTTTGTCAGTTTGAAGAGTCAGTTCTTCATTTCACACAGAGAATTTCCAGCTGCAGTGTAAGGGGGTAGAGACTGAAGTCAGTACTAATCTTCATCATGGTTTTTATTAATGTGAAAACAAACAACCAGGATTTATCTTTAAAATGTTAGAGACACATGGTTTCCATGGGAGGGGTCTCAGGGGAATTCTGACTCTCACACAATGCATGCTGGGAGGCAAATGAATGTTGCTTTGACTGTTAAGAAGGCAAAGTATTTTTGTGTTCAGCATAAAACTGCAATACTTTTTTTAATGTGTTTTTGTTATGTGCAGTGAACACAAATTATTTGTTTTATTGAACAAGAAACTGACTACATGTTCTATGATTATAAAACAATGATCACATATTGCAACAGTTGTTTTACTTCATTCAACTTTCAAAATGTGTACACAGTGTGTGTGTGCTGTTATTTGGTCCTGTGATATTTAGGCAATATAAACTAGGAAAAAATAGAAACTTGTTGGGATAACATAAAAATTATGTCAGTCTTAAGTGAACATAAAGTTTTCATGTTTTATTTTATTTTATTTTATTTAATGTGCAATTACAGAACAAGTGACGACAAGACAAGGCAAGTGCGTAAACAAGTCAAAAAGGATACGACAATAGACCATTCTATTGTCTATTGTCGTATAAAGTTTTTATGTTGACAGTACATATCATGTATGTGTCATGTATCTACACTAAACTTTTGTGTCATGGATGACTTTACAGTGAGTTTCAGTGTTGTTGTGTTGTTGATGTGCAGGATTTAGGCCTTTATTTCTGTCTTTATTTTTTCCACTTGCAAATATTTTAGCCAGGTGTGTTCAGTTCGGTTCAGAGGCCTCCATCTGTAGCTCAGAGCCACAAATCTTCAAGGAGACAAACAAATGCTGTACATGTACATGTGTCTAGATAAACTGGATGTCAGGACCTTATTGAATGTGATGGACTGAAATCTAGGTTGAAGTAGATTCAAGTAGTTTTGGTGTCTAAACCCAATCAAGTACCTACTTAAATGTTACTTACTTTAATCTAATCAAGTTTGGTGCCTAAACCTAATAAGGTAAGTTTGGGGCATCAAGTTAATAACACGGGTTGGTGCCTAACTCTAATCAAGTGTTTTTTTTGTCTAAATCTAATCAAGTGAGTTTGGTGCCTAAACCTAATCTACTCGTTTCAGTGCCTAAACCTAATTAGGTAAGTTTGCACTGTCAGCCTAATCAAGTAGGTTTGGTGCCTAAATCTAATCAAGTGGTTTTGGTGCCTTATGCATTTGGTAATTTATGCATCTGTATGCATGATGCTGAATGGTGACTATGTACACCAGTCTTCGAACGTGTTGGTAGTCCATGGCACCAAAGTTTGTCAAGTTTAACTTAATCTTTGTTATTGTTGGAATCTTTATGTTGTAATGACAAATCTAATACCTTGAATTATTATTACTAAAGAGGGCTGTAAATTCATAGTCATTTCAAGAAATGTTATCTTGAAGATCAGTTTTAGAGGCATTCTAGATATTTAAATTTTTCATTAATTACAAGTTAAAAGTTTTTTTGATTTATTGAGCAATAATTTGTCAGCTGACAACAAAATTTGTAGAATATCAAAATCAGATTGCAGTGACTCTTGAATTTGTGATATAGAAGCTTTATTTGCATATATAATAGAATAATCTGCATATAGTTGTACATATCAATCAGGAAAAAGAGTAGAACTTCATTAATAAAAACAGAGGTTCTGGTGCTGGTGATGTAAATGTGGAGTTTTAAAAGTAAAACAGTATCTTAATATGAGGTAACATCAGCTGATGAATTTCCATCATCATCCAGTTTTATACTGAGAAGATGGACTGACTGTTTCTTCCTCATGAATTTAAATCATTAAATAATTCATTTCAGAAGAGAAGACACATAAAAAGACAGGAAAACCAAATCATTGAATTGTACAGTTATCATTCACCCCATGTCGCAGATGTCCTGGAGATCTCTCGAGTATAAGACGCCTGATCATATCTTCATACAGCCTCTGTCTTTCCTCTCTCCTTATTTCTTCTTCAATTCCCTCCCTCTTCATCCTCTCTCTTTCAATCCTCCTTTCTTCCTCGAAATGTATTCTCTCCCTCTTCCTCTCCTCCTCTCTTTCTTTCCTCTCTCTCTCTCTCTCAGCCTGCATCATCTCATTAATTTTCCTCATCTCTTTTTCATATTTTTCCTGAATTTTTCTCTCCATCTCCTCTCTTTCTTTGCGTTTTTGTTCTTCTTTCTCTTTGAGGACGCGTTGTTTCTCCTCTTCGATTTTCCTTTCAGCCTCTTGGAACATCTCGTTGGTGTAGTGGCTTCCTCCGTTCTTCTGGACTATATTTCTGATCTTCTGGAGCAGCACACTGACCTGAGTGTGATCCTTCAGTTTATTGTTGAAGACGTGGTACTGGCCGTTACACCTGGCAACAAGTTCCTGCAGGTCTGCGCTTCCACCCAAGAACTCTTCTATGGTCATGTCTTCAAGAAGGTCACCACCAGTAAAGAGAACCATGCTGTATCTGTCTGCTGCCTGGCCAAAGATTTCTTGAATCCTCTGCACCGTCTGTTTTTCTTCCTCTGTGAATCTTCCCAGCCTGATGACCACCAGGAATACATGGGGTCCAGGAGAAGCGAAAGAGATACACTGGCCTACATCTTTAGCTGTTTTGTCCTTGCCAAACCTGGTGTCAAACAGGCCTGGAGTGTCGATGACAACAACCTGTTTCCCGTCCATCGTACCTCTGCCCTTAGAACAGTCTACAGTCATAGACTTGGCACTGAACTTTGATTCAAAGCACTGTCGTCCCAGAATGGTGTTTCCAGTGGCACTCTTCCCAACTCCAGTCTTCCCCAACATCACTATCCTCACCTCCTCATTATTTGTTCTGTTGATTCCTGTGTAGAAGAAAGAGCAACATAAAACTTAATGTAACTTATACAGAGATTGTAAAGAACAAACATCTATTCAGCTGCTGCAGCTGTCATCTAATATGGATTCAGTGCTACAGTGCTCTAGGACAGGGGTCCCTAACAGGCGGACCGCGGTCCGAGTTCGGACCCACACGCAGTCCTATACGGACCTGGACCTAAAACCAATAAATTATTAATAGATTTAAATTTTTGACGGGACGCTTCTATTTTAACTGGCGCAACTTTTCTAGTCTTTCCGCCGCTGGTTTATCTGATCAGGAAACACACAGACCAACTGCAGAGAAGCTGCGTGTGGAGGAGACTGTTGTTAATGACGAGTTTATTACAACAGAAACTAACGTGATGGTTAATGACATCGACACCAACCAGATGCATTTATAAAATTAAACAACTGTATAAGGAGGCCTGTACGTAAAACAGGAGAGTCTGTGTTTCTCTGTGAGAAACTTTCAGATCTTCTCACAGCAGAGTGAACAGGTGAGGGAGGAGAGGAGGACAGACTGATCACTAATCAATCACTGATACCGTCGTCCTCTCGGACTGATTAAAAAAATAAAAATGTCAAAATTGGTGACAAACCAAACCTGGGTGTCCACACAAATAAAGTCTTTGTGTGAAACACTGCAGTTTAACATCGTGCTGTTTACAGACAGTCTGCTGTCTGTAGTTTGACAGAGAGACAGAGAGGGTCGTGTCTAGAAGGGAACCCTAGACCCGCGAAAGATCGCGCGAGTTTGATTATTAGATTTGATTACTTGATAGTAGAAATAACGAACACAAATCTCGCGAGAGTTGTACAAATAAAGCGTTACCTTCTAGACACGACCGAAAAAGGTGCGCAGCTCAAAAAATAGAAAATCATGTGGTGGTGTCGATGTTTTTAATGTGGCAGGTCGCCATAAATAAAACACTATTCACTGAAACACTGATCACTGACCTGCTGTGATGGAAAAAATACTCACATTCTTTACTTAGGTATTTTTACATCGTGGTATTAGTGTTTTTACTTAATTACAATTTAAAAATCTCGTATGTTATTGTTTCCTTTTTTGAAAAATCAACGTTTTTATTGCTTTTGTTGTATTTTAATGGTATTCTAATCGTTATTTTTTGATGACTAAATACAGACGTGCAAACTCATAAGAGGAGAAAAAGGTGTCATGTTGGTAAACCAGTCCTCTGTCCTCTGTCCCCTGTCCTCTGGGGGTCTGGGAGCGTCTGTCCTGCTCCAGAAGAAAAATGTTGTGATTTTAACATGTGAACAAAACATTCTGGTGACTGTTTCAGTTAAAAGAGTTAGTAACATCTTCTGTTTGTGGTTTCTGCAGACATTACTACCTTTACTTTTACCTTTGTACTTGAAAAGCAAAGTAAAAAGTAAAGTAAATACAGTAAAAGTAAAGTTACTTTACTGAGTATTTTTACTTTAGTAATTTATAGTTGTTCATTTAATAGACCTGTCTTATCTTCTCTTTTGTATATTACCATTGTTCTTAAATAAAGCAAAAGTAATAGAAAAAAAATGCAGAACACGCAATATTTCTTATCTGATTACTCGATTAATCGGCAGAATAATGGATAGATTATGCTTTAATTTTACTGGTCCGGCCCACTTGAGATCAAATTGGGCTGTATGTGGCTCCTGAACTAAAATGAGTTTGACACCCCTGATGTAGACGTTGATACAACTACTATAAACAATACTCTAAATCAGTGGTTCCCAAACTAGGGGGACGGCAGAGCAAGGGGGGCGTGAGTGACCAGGGGAGAAATATATGATTTATAGGTGAAATAAACAAATAAAAGCTTGTTGACACTGTTGTGCTGTCCTTTATTTTACTAAAATTAACATTAAAACTCTTTTTATCAGCTGCCTCCACCAATATTGTTAATGATTGGTTATAATTGTGGGGTGTTAAAACTAAAGAAAACACTCATCATAAACAAGGAATTATTTATTTACATTTATTGATCAGAGCATCCACATGTTATCATTCATAGTCAGCAGGAATAGTTTGCAGCCCTCTCTACCAGCAGGCACATCTGCATCTGCCACAGATTAAGTCCTGGTTATACCACCGTGTTATAATTGTACTTCAAAACAAAGATACAGTATCATGACTTACCAAAGTTGCCTGCCATGTTTGGGTTGAAGAAGTTGCTGGCCATGTTTGGGTTGTAAAAATTGCCAGCCATGTTTGAGTTCAACAATGTGGTGTAGCTCCTGCAGCTCGAGGTCAGAGTGTGTTTGCTGCAGCTCCTTTTTAAGTGTCCCAGTGCACCAAACCACACCCAGACTGCTGCACTGGTCTCATAGTGAAAGTGAAACTAAAGCTTTATGTGGTTGTTTCTGTTTCACAATGGTTTTTAATAAATGTGGTATACATAGGAATATATTTCAAACACAATAAACAGGCTTCAGTAAATTTGAATAATACATCTATAGTTTATGAATGAAGAAAAAAAAGTATCACTAAAATACCAAGTGACCCTTCACTGAGTCCCGTCCCTGACATGATGAACTGTTTGTCCCCTGATTGTCTCAGTTGTGTGTCTGCTCTTGTTTTATTTCCCTGTGTTAACTGCAGATCTCAAACCTTGCTCTCCCCTCCCTCACCACTGACATGAAACAGCAGCACTAAACTGCTGCACAGAGCAGCACCGAGCTCCCCACCCCTCCCTCCTCATCATTTACAGGAAATGCCAGCAGTTCTTTTAAGCTCCTATACTGTCCACTGCTCCCCATCACATGAACACAGAACAGCAGTGTTAAAATGTGTCTGGGTTTAGATACAGTTGCAGTTTAATGTTCTTATATAACTTATTCAGTGCTTTCCCATATTTACAGATGTCATATGCACATTTTTGTCAAGACTGTCGTACAACAAGTTGTACTATTTAGCTAACTGATCACTTATTAATCATAATCTCCACCATATCTATAAAATACAAACAGTCATTTTGGGTAAACGATAAATTAACTTTAACTCACTGATGTTGAGAATTTCTGTGGAATTCAAATAGAGCCAATAATCAGTCCCTCCAGGAAGCTGCGATTTTGTGATTGCAAGTTCCACCAATCACAACAGTCCTCTCAGTTAACCGACTCAATGTCCACAGTCACCAGATCTTAATCCAACAGAGCACCTTTGGGATGTGGTGGAACAGGAGTTTCGTGTCATGGATGTGCAGCTGACAAATCTACAGCAGCTGTGTGATGTTGTCATGTCAGTCTCTGAGGAATGTTTCCAGCACCTTGTTGAATCTATGCCACGAAGAATCAAGGCAGTTCTGAAGGGGGGGTCCAACCTGGTTCTAGTAAGGTGGACCTAATAAAGTGGCCAGTGAGTGTTATGTATTCTTTATTGTGACATTCAAATAATATATTTAGCCAATTGAAATTTATTATCTAAATTATTTTTTTATGACATTGAATGAAAAACATAATATATCTCAAAGCTAAATTATGAAAATGGGTGATTTATAAAAAATATTTATGCAGATTTCACTTATTGATGATGTATTCACCTCATAAAAATGATGCACTGCTCTCCCTTACATGAACATACATAAGCCACTCTTAATAAAAAGTATCTGTATCGATATTAGCGATTCTGGCGCAGATGTACTCGGTGTTGGATGGAGATAAAATTTTACAGTGTTGCTCAAGATTGGCTGACCTGGTTACTCAAGATAAGACCTTGTTGTCAGCAGTTTCATGTAGGAACTGTTTTTTTTTTCTACTAGAAATAAAGTGGTTTCTACATGCTCACATTAAGGTCTGTGGATTATCATGAGTTCCCTGTGTCATGAGTTTTGGAAAGAGATGCTGGTTTTGGTATTTTGTTGGTGCCATTTAGTCCCATTATACTGGAGACAGGACAGACATCTGCAAACTCTGCAACTCACACCAATGAAATCAAGACGGATTAATAGCTCTACAAGCCAGGGGAAAAGATGTATTTTTGATTTGGGGGTGAAGTGGCCCTTTAAATACTATATTTTTCTGAAATCCTATGTTGAATTGTATACTTGCCTGTAGGCAAATTTCACATTTTTGTGTGTTCAGCTGTGTAATGACTTAAAAACTTCCTGGCCATGAAACAGTTAATATCCAGGCCCTCTAATAACTGCACACCTCAACAGTTACTCATCCCTCCCTTCACCGTTTATAAGAAATGGCAGCACTTCTCTTAAACAGCAGCAAACACTGCAAATGTCTTTTCCCCCTATAAAATGAAAATGTAACAGCATTATCAGTCCTCTGGTTCCATAAACAGAGCTGTTTGGTAACATGTGACTCTGTGAGCTGAGGACTTTGACCAGCCTTCATGTTACGTGATCATGAGGTGTCATGAATGGGCTCTTGTGTGAGACTCACCATGACCCCCATCTGGCCTATTTCAAATTGGGTTAAAGAGATAGTTCACCCAAAAATGAAAACTCAGTCATTATCTACTCACCCTCGTTCTGATTGAGGGTTGGGTTTATTTTGTAAGTTCACAAAACACTGCTGGAGTTTTACAAGAAAACAGAGCTGCAGAATCTCCCAAACAATGGAAGTGAATGGTGACCAGTTTTCATACTTCCCCTGACATGCTGTTTGCACACCGTCACACCACACACACACACACACACACACACACACACACACACACACACACACACACACACACACACACACACACACAGAGTTAATACAGACTTTTGTGGACTAAAAAACTAAACCTGACCTTCAGTCAGTATGAGGCTAAGTACATAAAGATAGTTTTAATTTTTGGTTGAACTATCCCTTTAATGCAGGCAGCAGATCTATTCTGTTGTATTTTACATAAATACAAATAATCTGAGGGTTAAAGGCAACGCAAGAAATATCAAACTGATTTTTAAAGTTAGACAAAAAATAATGAGTGATTTCTCCGTCCAGCTGTGATTTCAAAGTTGTCAAAGTTGGTTAAGTTGTCATGGTAACGCCATTACTTAACCAACATTATCTTAACTACAATCCCATTTTTGTTTGTAGTATTTTTTTAATATGAGATCAGCCAAATAAAGATTGAAGAGCTGTTTGATGATGATATGAAGCCAGAACCATGGTGTGTGTGTGTGTTTCAAAATGACAAGAGTCCTCCTGCAAGTATCCATCAGTGTACCTTTCACTCAAAATGCACATAAAAAGGGTGAAAGGTCTGGAGTTTGTTGGGCCAGAAGCACACACACATATAAAACACCAGCAGCACATATTTAAATAAAGCACCATCTACTAAAAGCCTGGTGTCTTACTGCAAAGTGCAGTTAGCAGTTGAGCAACAGATATCAGTCTCTCTCTCATGCACACACACACACACACACACTCTCTCTCTCTCTCTGTGTCATTTGTCATGAGCTCTCTTTAGGGATGTGAAGTTTGTTGTAAGTTTCATTTTTATTCACAGCTATCATTGACATTAGATTAATCAATCAACGACATCAGTAAATATTAGCGGTGACATTCTTACATGTATCATGATACTCTCTTGAAAGATTGTGAACCGATGCTGAAAAGTCAATTATTTAGAACCAAATTCTCAACACTATGATCACCTGTAATAATCGCCTGTGCAACTTTAAGTAACGCACGGCACAGTCTTTTGTAATGAATGAAAACCAGGCTACTTCTTGAGTTTTGCGTTCAGAAGCATTTTGGCCATGAAGTTGAAGAGAACAGGGAGCAAGTTGTGTCGAACAAAACTAATCATGGATCATTACAGCTATGCTATGTTTTAAAAGTAGCAAGTGGTCACACAGTGAAAAAAAAAAGATGCATCAAGAGTCACCAATAATCGATTCATAATCTCTTCATTCATAAGCCCTCTGAATCAGAAATGAATCAGAGTTGTGTATGTGGATCTTTTTTTTTGTTGAGTTGATTCAGTTGAGTGCAGACAGGTGTCCCTCACTGGAGGACATGGAGAGAGAGAGAGAGAGAGAGAGAGAGAGAAAGAGAGAGAGAGGAGCCTGCTGCAGTGGTAAAAGGGATTTTTTTTAATTGCTTCAAAAATGCCTGTGTCCCTGTTAATCCCCCTTTACTACTATTATATTGAACATTAATTAATTGAACATGTGATGAGACCACATGGCTGAGTTTCCCCTTGTGAGTTTTCCCCTGGAAAGTCAGCTTCCTTTAGGGCTGGCTCACATCCCTGTTTGAACCAGGTCATGTGGCTTTATTTGCATGAACTGAAACAAGAACACTTTCTCTTTCAGTTGTTAAAAACAGACAGGTATTCCCCATCATTTGGTGCTCGCTGTAGGGCCTGATTTGTGTGTTCTTACAGAAAGTGAAACAAATTTTAACCTCACCCAGGCAGGAAGGGTGTGTGTTTGTCTTCAGTTCAGCCTCTAACTGAACTGCAGGAGACTCTGGTTCTTTCCGTTATTTCCCTCCAGCCTCCCTTCTTTTTCCCCTCTCCTCTCTACATCTGCATGTTCATGAAGGATCAGATCAGAACAGAATCTGATGTGGCTCAGGGTGTTTATTCCTCCAGAGGCTCTGGCTCTACCTCAGTCTCTCTCCTCTAAAGTTACCCAGGGTTCTGCAGCTGTCTGTGAGCGAGCAGTGTCTCTGTCCCTCCACTCCACCCGGTTCTCCCCACGCAAAACTCTGCAAAGTCTTGCAGTACACATGAATGCATGACATACTGGGAACTCACACTTAATACAATGTTTCCAGTGACATGGTGGAATGGTTTTTAAAACGGCTAAATCACTATATAGCATATGGCCACCAGCAGTAGCTATATGTCAGTTTTAACCTATGGTGGCTCTGTAACAACCAGTAAAAAAGCAGGAAATAATCAATTAAAATGAAAACAGAAAAAGATAGAGCAGGAAGTACATCCCTTTAATATTACCAGGGACATAAAGTTATCTGAATTTGTTTGAATGTTATGGCTGTTTCATCCAGATAAAAGCAGCTGTATTCATTTACAAACTGGGCGATAAAATAAACTTTTAGTGGATGAGCACTTCAGGATTAAACCTGAACTGAGGAGTAATATGACACCTAAATACCTTAAGTCACCTTCTCTCATGGCAGTAAGTGAACTGATCAGTAATTGCACTTTGATGATTTGGGGTACAACGGATCACAGTTTTGTCCTGTGTACCGTACGAATCGTCCCCCACAGTTCAGCACGAGTGTGATCCACAGACTACACAGAGCCAGCATAGTATGAAACATAGTTTTACTGTTGCTGCTATTTTTATCTAAGTAATAGTACCCAGTATCTCAATTCAGAGTTGCAGTGAGAAGACAGGACAGATGCTGCTGTGTTTTACTTTGCAGCACATCTCAGTGAAGAGCGACTAATTTAAAAGCCGTCACATCACCTCGAGTGAAATCCTGACTGTGACTTTGAGCAGTTTCACAGGTGGAACTAGGATAGTGCAATCAGAAAGAGCTGTGGGCGGGACATTGAGCCAGACTACATGTAGTGTAGAGTGATTATACTCTATTATACTGTACAGTGTATAATTATCTATTATAAGGTACTATAGTATCTACAGTACAGTACTACAGTGCTGTATAATACACAGTACAGTATTCAAAGTATACTGTTTAATATTATAATCATTAATAATATTATAGTGTAAGTTCGATTATATTATTATTATATTTATATTATATAATATATATATATATATATATTATTATATATATATATATGTGTGTGTGTGTGTGTGTGTGTGTGTGTGTGTGTGTGTGTGTGTGTGTGTGTGTGTGATGATTAATATATATAATGATTTAACTCTAATCCCACTTCTCTTTTTTGCTGATTGGACAAATGATCTGATCCGTGACTCAAAACCATGATACAATCCCAACCGTGATTTTTGCTATCTGTTGCACTCCTATTGATGATACTGTGGATGATTCTAAATGAAGCAAAGCAAGGAAAAAAATGCACTGAACGTCCAAATCCCCCAGCCGGCTGAGGGGTTGGAGAGTTTGCAGCTGGGGGGCCTTTCTGTGCGGAGTTCACATGTTTGCATAGTTGTTTATTTTTCAAAGACCGCACATAATTCATGTTTGCATTATGATTATACATGAACTAAAGTGGACTGGTGTGAGGCATCAGAATCACTGGCAGAAAATCAGCCCCACTCCACATTAAAGAAAACATACTATGCAAAAGCACATAAACACAAACAAAAACCAGTGTTTTATAGATGTGCAGAATGAAGTAAGAGATGTGATGTTCTGTGGGTGTGGTTCTATGATGTTCCAGGTATATGCAGCTCAACAGGAAAAGGATGATGGGTCAAAAGTACAATTACTGTATGGTTTGTTTAGCAAGTTATTTTAATAATTAATTCATGTACTTTTGTGGCTAAAGGAGGAAAAGCTTCCTTGTATTTGCACTTGAGTTTGGAGCACTTTTACTATATGTGCACACACACAAACACACAAACACACACACACACACACACACACACACCTTCAACTCTTGTGTATTTACATATATGTTTTGATGAATGATAAAGATGGATGGATGGATGGATTGGTTGATTGATTTTATTCAGTGATGTAGAAGACAAAACAAAGGATAACATGTAAAGTGTAAACATGATCGCTGATGTCATAAATCACACTTCATAAGGGCATTCACCAAACCAATAAAAACAAATTAGAGGCTATTAATGCACTGATACATTTCACAACACAACAAAATAAAAAGACACTGATAGAACGCCAGAATGCCAAAAACCTGTGGTGTTACTTCATGTGATCCTTAACCTGTCTGCCAACTGCAACTAGTCCAAAAAACAAACAAACAAACAAACAAAAAATGAATTTTAGTTGTAATTGCACTTCCAACAACATTTGCTGGTTACACAAAGAAGAGTAAGTTGATGCTAACTTTAACATAGTTAGTTAGTTAATGTGTAGATAATGTTAGCTTAAGAGCTCAGTCACTTCCATCACATGCTGGCCATCACAAAACGATCCATTCAGTTATTAGTGATTATCAATTATTGATTTGACATAATGACAAAGCAATTTTTCATTTTGGTGGCACTGATCAATTTACTGACACAATAACTAGATTTTGAAGCATGAATAAAATGTTTTGGGGGATTTACAATCTTTTGTAGTATATTAGTGATGTCCCATGCACCACCTGTGAGAGATGCACTCAGTTTAGAGAATGGTACAGCCTGAATCTGTCTGGCGCTCAGCTTGGGCTCGGGCCATTTCTTCATAACGCTGATCTAACCTTTCTCTTTCCTCTCTCAGTCTTCTGTCATGATCTTCCCTCATTTGATTCATCATGTTTGTCATCTGCCTGTCTTTGTCCTCTCTTTCTCTCTCTCTCTCTGCCGCTCTCTCCTGCATCTCCCTCCGTCTCTCCTCATTCATCTCCTCCCTCATCCTCTTCCTCTCCTCCTCTCTTTCTTTCCTCTCCCTCTCTCTCTCAGCCTGCATCATCTCAGTCATTTTCTTCATCTGTTGTTCATGTTTTGCCTGAATCTTTCTCTCTATCTCCTCTCTTTCTTTGCGTTTTTGTTCTTCTTTCTCTTTGAGGACGCGTTGTTTCTCCTCTTCGATTTTCCTTTCAGCCTCTTGGAACATCTCGTTGGTGTAGTGGCTTCCTCCGTTCTTCTGGACTATATTTCTGATCTTCTGGAGCAGCACACTGACCTGAGTGTGATCCTTCAGTTTATTGTTGAAGACGTGGTACTGGCCATTACATTTGGCCACGAGTTCCAGCAGGTCTCCACTTCCATCCAAGAACTCTTCTATGGTCATGTCTTCAAGAAGGTCACCACCAGTAAAGAGAACCATGCTGTATCTGTCTGCTGCCTGGCCAAAGATTTCTTGAATCATCTGCACCGTCTGTTTTTCTTCGTCTGTGAATCTTCCCAGCCTGATGACCACCAGGAATACATGGGGTCCAGGAGAAGCAAAAGAGATACACTGGCCTACATCTTTAGCTGTTTTGTCCTTGCCAAACCTGGTGTCAAACAGGCCTGGAGTGTCGATGACAACAACCTGTTTCCCGTCCACCGTACCTCTGCCCTTAGAACAGTCTATAGTCATAGACTTGGCACTGAACTTTGATTCAAAGCACTGTCGTCCCAGAATGGTGTTTCCAGTGGCACTCTTCCCAATTCCAGTCTTCCCCACCATCACTATCCTCACCTCCTCATTATTTGTTCTGTTGATTCCTGTGTAGAAGAAAGAGCAACATAAAACTTAATGTAACTTATACAGAGATGGGAGAAAACAAACATCTATGAAGTTGCTTGGAGAGAAAAAAAAATTGGGTTACATTTAAAGTTTTTACACTGTGGGACACTGACAACATTTCTTTTACAGACTTGATTTGTACTTGTCTGGCCTTCTGTCCCTGATCTGATGATTCAGTGTTCTGTTTAGTTCACCATTTAAAAGAAAAGGCTGCAGTCCTTTTAAACTGCCTCCTCTGATAGCTGAAAGTGAAACTAAATGTTAGAAACCTGACCACATGTCCAGACTGACACATTTGTTTGAAGATTTCAAGATTTTCATGAAGGCATACCTTTTCTTCAACAAAATAATAAGGTTAAATGACAACAGTCAATACATCAGAGAAAATTTTTAGCTGATGGTGCAACTTAATTTAAAAGCACATCTTCTGAACCTCCACCCAAAAGAGGACTAAAATGTTCCTAATGACCACAACAAATCTGACATTTTCTTATAAAAGTACTCCTCAGAATGTGTGGTAAGATACTGATCTTTGAACAAAAGGTCAGAAATACAAAACAATAAGTATGTCTTTGCAGTTAAATACAGTAGATCTATAGAAGTATTAGTGTAAAGGAATACAGTATCATGACTCACCTAATTTGCCGTCCATGTTTAGGTTGTAAAAGTTGCCGTCTATGATGCCTGAGTTAGAGTATGAAGCAGATGCTGCAGCTGAGGTGGATCCACCCTTCTTTTATCCCTGCAGAGCAGCACCAGACTCCTCCCACCCCTCCTTCCTTGTATTTACAAGAAATGGCTGCAGTTCTTTTAAGCTCCACATGATACTGTTCTTTGTCCCCCGCTGGCAAATAAGAATAGAACATGTTGTTAAAATGTTTCCAGGTTTAGATACAGTTTGTTAAACTTCAACCTTCAGCTGTTGAATGGTATTGAACAGCGTTCATGCAGTTTGATTAACAGTCACTTAATGTGTTCATATAATTTATTCAGTGCTTTCCATTAGTTGCAAATGTCATTTTCACATTTTTACTGGGACTGTTTTGATTTTCCTCTTAGAATTTCTATTGAATTCAGGAAGAGCCATTATATACCAATGAATCTGACATTATGAAATAAATCATTGTATTTAACAAATTAATTAAAAAGAAATAAATATATAAATGTACCTGAAATTCCAAACTCAATGCATTATGTATATTTTATATGTATAGTTTATGAAACTAAGAATTATACTCTAAATGAACGCTTTCAAGGGTCTAAAGGTGCATGAAAAATCATGACATTCACCACAGACATCAGAAAAGGTGAACATTTACATCTGATTTGTGCATTAGTGTATTACTAAGAGTTGTAAAATTTCAAGTAGTCCTCGTGAAACATTTCACCTAGATGTACAAAATTTGTCTGTCGCATGTATCATGCAGAGACTTAGGCTGCATCTGAAAATTGCTAATCAAAGTCAGTTGTTTTTCCACACTGCTCTGGTTTGTTGAACTTTTGTAGCCAATTTTATCCCTGTCCTTGTAATGTCTCTATTTGGTTCCTTTTACCTCATGCATTTTTACCGGCTTTTGCTTTTATTTTGTGTTGTTTTACTTGCTGTTTCTTTTTTTGTTTCTTTGTTTTGGCTGCTCATATTTTTTATTTTCTGTAAAAATGTCGTTGAACATGTATTGAGATACATATCTAATCGGTCTCAGATACACCCCCCCAATATTACCATTTATTTACCCATAAGTATGGTCAACAATAGTTCACATACATTTCATGCATAATATGTGATTTTGGACGCAGCTTCACAAAAAAGCTGTACCATAAATCCAACAAAGTCAGCCATTTTGAATTTACGGTGGCATCTTTGCACAGTTTTGGGGCACTTACAAGAATTTTACTCTAACAAACTCCTCCCAGAGAAGTGACCAATTTTACCCGAAAGGTTTGAGCTCTTGTTGAATGCTGTTGTCGTGGCAATGCTGCACATTTTTGATGAATCAACATGAAACAGGGAGTTGTTGTAACTTGAGTGCACGTGGTCTAATCTGCTCCAGATTTCACGTTTGAGAAGAGTCCTGACCTGAAGACATGTCCACACCAACACTGAATCATAATCATAGTGTCACCTACTGGCAACATGAATGAAGCTTTGTGTAAAAAACTTTATTCACTTTGACTGAAAGTTGCATAGTGTGGATTACACAGCATTGCCACCTCTAAAAGATGCCTTGCCACCCCATCTGCCACCCTAGTTTTGGACAGTTGGACAGTTGGAGTCTGTGGATCCACCCCTGGTCCCAACAGACTTCAGATGACTGTTGCCTCAAGCAGACCTGTTGCACTGGCACAGTGATACAACATGATGAGCTATCATTTAATGAAAATGAAATCATTTTTTCAAAATGCAAAGATGATGTGGGGCTGGGTCTTCACAACTTTGCATTATGAATCTTTTATTCTAGTGGATTTCGTGCTCCCATTATAATCACTCATGTGTTGCAGTTATGACAAACTGAACACTTGTTAATAATTGTCTTTTTAATTGATTTTCAGAAACACAGTAATTGGACTATCATAACTGTATGTTATTTTTACCAATTCAGTTTACATTGATTTTCCAAAATCAATATTGTATTGTACTTGTCATTACTTCTAAAATTAAAGTTATTGTGATGACCATGGGTCGACAATAAAAAGCAAAAAGATTCTTGCACACTGTCCTATGCAACTGCAACCAAAGATTTATTAACAACAATGGTATTAAATCTTTGATTGAAAGTGCAGAAGACAGTGTGTGAGAGTCTTTTCGCTTTTTAAGAATCTTTTTAAGAATCTTTTTAAGAATCATATATTTTATATTTTAAAACATATTATTCTGCCTTGGTTTCACATGGTTTAGATGTCTTCAGTATGAATCTATAATGTAGCAAAATAATAACAAGAATGAAAAGATGTGTCCAAAAGTTGAATGGTGGAGACAGGGGAAAAATTAATTAAAGGAAAAGCCTGAATAAATAAGTGGAGATACATAATGAATGTAGATGCTTCCACAAAGGTACACATGGTACAATTAACATCCAATCATGCTCTGTGGTATGAATGTATAAGAACACTGAGGAGGCTCAGTCCACTCTGTGAGAGGACTCAGGTACAATAAGAGAACCCATGAAAATGTGCAGTTTTATCTTGAAAAAAAAAAGACATTTATTGGGGACTGAACTGTTGAGCTGGTGCTCCCAATTATTGAATGTTTATTTGTTATTTTGTGTTGGTGATGAAAGGCAAACTTAATGTAATGTTATGTTATGTTTAGTGATTGATTGAGGACTGATTGATTGCTGTCAGCTGTCTGATATCCGTTGTGGGCGTGTTTTAATAAAAGCCTTGCACCCACAGCTGATTTCAGTTGTGTGTAGGTGACCTGGCAAACAGCAGAAACTCTCCATATTTCTTTCATCCTTGTTTTCGGTGCTTGCTCTTTTAACTTTTTAGATTCACAATGCTGTGCCGCTGTATAGCCCTACTCTGTCAACACTATGACTATGGCTATTTCACACAGGCACCACTTTTTTCCACAAAGAGAACAGGTCATGACCCGCCCTACTCTGCCTCTGACTGGCTTACCCTGATAATCCTACTTAAACATTAACCAGTCACTCCTCATGGCTGAAACTACACAACCCAACCAATGAAGGGAACAAATACTATCCAATCAGAGGCAGAGTAGGGCGGGTCATTACTTTCCTCTATGTGCAATAACCATAGTTCAATTCCAAATAGATTTTTCTATTAAACTCAAATATCACGTTTTCAAGTGTCCTTTTATTGTGAAAATTCACCTTTTGCGTGCACAGAAAAAGCAAAAACAAAAGCGGTGCATTTACATTTTTGCCATATTCTGTCAGTAGATCCCTCTAAATCTAAGACCATGAATGAACATGATCTATGTAGGGGACAGAAACAAACAACAGGTTATGGATTCTATCCTATGACCCACTGATAATCACTGTTTGAGTGTTTTGGGGTTTTTTTTTTCATCAGTTCCATTGATAGTTATTGTTAAAAATTGTGGGTTGGGGGGCATGAAAGGGGAGCATGACAGAAAAAGTTTTGGAACCACTGCACTGAGCAGACCCATGAGGGCAGTGTCATCTGAACTCCTTTGGATTTAACAAGATAACTATTGTCTTTAGTCACTGATGTAGAGCGTAAATAAAACCTTGTCCTGTGAGACTCTTGTTTATGATGTCAGACTGTTTGTGATCAGGTCTGACCCAAGTGATGGTTATGCAGTTTAAAATTCAGTGATTTCTTAGCCCACAGGTGTGTTTGAACTGAAACATTGTAAGTATAAAGATGCTGCTGTTGAATCAGAGACATTCTGTACTCAAATTATCTTAGGTTGCATAATTAGTTTTAAGTTTTGTAAATACAGTTGAGTTAATTTAACTCAAATAAAACATGTTCAGTAGGCTTAAGATATTAAGTTGAACCAACAACTCTTCAGTCACAGAGACAAGTTTGATTTCCTTTGACATTTTGTCAGTTTGAAGAGTCAGTTCTTCATTTCACACAGAGAATTTCCAGCTGCAGTGTAAGGGGGTAGAGACTGAAGTCAGTACTAATCTTCATCATGGTTTTTATTCATGTGAAAACAAACAACCAGGATTTATCTTAAAAATGTTAGAGACACATGGTTTCCATGGGAGGGGTCTCAGGAGAATTTTGACTCTCACACAATGCATGCTGGGAGGCAAATGAATGTTGCTTTGACTGTTAAGAAGGCAAAGTATTTTTGTGTTCAGCATAAAACTGCAATACTTTTTGTAATGTGTTTTTCTTATGTGCAGTAAACACAAATTATTTGTTTTATTGAACAAGAAACTGACTACATGTTCTATGATTATAAAACAATGATCACATCTTGCAACAGTTGTTTTACTTCATTCAACTTTCGAAATGTGTACACAGTGTGTGTGTGCTGTTATTTGGTCCTGTGATATTTAGGCAATATAAACTAGGAAAAAATAGAAACTTGTTGGGATAACATAAAAATTATGTCAGTCTTAAGTGAACATAAAGTTTTCATGTTGACAATACATATCATGTATGTGTCATGTATCTACACTAAACTTTTGTGTCATTGATGACTTTACAGTGAGTTTCAGTGTTGTTGTGTTGTTGATGTGCAGGATTTAGGCCTTTATTTCTGTCTTTATTTTTTCCACTTGCTAATATTTTAGCCAGGTGTGTTCAGTTTGGTTCAGAGGCCTCCATCTGTAGCTCAGAGCCACAAATCTTCAAGGAGACAAACAAATGCTGTACATGTACATGTGTCTAGATAAACTGGATGTCAGGACCTTATTGAATGTGATGGACTGAAATCTAGGTTGAAGTAGATTCAAGTAGTTTTGGTGTCTAAACCCAATCAAGTAGCTACTTAAATCTTACTTACTTTAATCTAATCAAGTTTGGTGCCTAAACCTAATAAGGTAAGTTTGGGGGATCAAGTTAATAAGACGGGTTGGTGCCTAACTCTAATCAAGTGTTTTTTTGTCTAAATCTAATCAAGTGAGTTTGGTGCCTAAACCTAATTAGGTAAGTTTGCACTGTCAGCCTAATCAAGTAGGTTTGGTGCCTAAATCTAATCAAGTGGTTTTGGTGCCTTATGCATTTGGTATTTTATGCATCTGTATGCATGATGCTGAATGGTGACACCAGTCTTCGAACGTGTTGGTAGTCCATGGCACCAAAGTTTGTCAAGTTTAACTTAATCTTTGTTATTGTTGGAATCTTTATGTTGTAATGACAAATCTAATACCTTGAATTATTATTACTAAAGAGGGCTGTAAATTCATAGTCATTTCAAGAAATGTTATCTTGAAGATCACTTTTAGAGGCATTCTGTAAAATAATGTTATTGTGGTACATTATTGATGATAAAAGTTGTGAAACAATTCTTTGTAACATTATAATGGAAAACAATGTCTGGAAAGATTCAGAACACCGACACCAAAGTTGTTGTTTTTTTCAAGTCATGATCAGTGTGATTTATTAAAGATTAGTTCAGAATCAATGCACACAGCTAGATATATTTTTTTTTTTCATTAATTACAAGTTAAAAGTTTTTTTTGCTTTATTGAGCAATAATTTGTCAGCTGACAACAAAGTCTGTAGAATATCAAAATCAGATTGCAGCGACTCTTGAATTTGTGATATAGAAGCTTTATATCAATCAGGAAAAAGAGTAGAACTTCATTAATGAGAACAGAGAAAAGGACTAGAACCTTGTGACACACCTATCTGCAAGCAAATGTAAACAAAACAAATCAGATGACACATTGCTTAATGTTGTGAAGATAAAAATTAAACCACAGCAATGCATGCTGGGAAAGACCAGTAGTATAACGAACAGTCTACATGTATATTAACACTGTTACTGATGGTTCTGGTGCTGGTGATGTAAATGTGGAGTTTTAAAAGTAAAACAGTATCTTAACATGAGGTAACATCAGCTGATGAATTTCCATCATCATCCAGTTTTATATTGAGAAGATGGACTGACTGTTTCTTCCTCTCATGAATTTAAATAGTTAAATAATTCACTTTAGAAGAGAAGACATAAAAAGACAGGAAAACCAAATCAGAGAATTGTACAGTCATCATTCGCCACAGGTTGCGACTGTACTCTAACTCTATATCTCTCTCTTTCTCTCTCTCTTTCCTCTTCAAGTTCTCTTTGACGCTGTTCCTCTAAACGTCTCCTCATATCTTCATACTGCCTCTGTCTTTCCTCTTCATCTCTCCTCCTTTCTTCCTCTATTCTCATCCTCTCCATCATTAGCTCCCACTCCCTCCTCTCTCTTTCCCTCCTTCTTTCTTCCTCCCACCGTATTCTCTCTCTCTCTCTCTCTCTCTCTCTCTCAGCCTGGAGTTCCTCATTAATTTTCCTCATCTCTGTTTCATATTTTTCCTGAATTTTTCTCTCCATCTCCTCTCTTTCTTTGCGTTTTTGTTCTTCTTTCTCTTTGAGGATGCGTTGTTTCTCCTCTTCGATTTTCCTTTCAGCCTCTTGGAACATCTCGTTGGTGTAGTGGCTTCCTCCGTTCTTCTGGACTATATTTCTGATCTTCTGGAGCAGCACACTGACCTGAGTGTGATCCTTCAGCTTATTGTTGAAGACGTGGTACTGGCCGTTACACCTGGCAACAAGTTCCTGCAGGTCTGCGCTTCCACCCAAGAACTCTTCTATGGTCATGTTTTCAAGAAGGTCACCACCAGTAAAGAGAACCATGCTGTATCTGTCTGCTGCCTGGCCAAAGATATCTTGAATCCTCTGCACCGTCTGCTTTTCTTCCTCTGTGTATCTGCCCAGCCTGACGACCACCAGGAATACATGGGGTCCAGGAAGAGCAAACGAGATGCACTGGCATAAATCTTTAGCTGTTTTGTCCTTGCCAAACCTGGTGTCAAACAGGCCTGGAGTGTCGATGACAACAACCTGTTTCCCGTCCACCGTACCTCTGCCCTCAGCACAGTCTATAGTCATAGACTTGGCACTGAACTTCGATTCAAAGCACCGTCGTCCCAGAATGGTGTTTCCAGTGGCACTCTTCCCATTCCCAGTCTTCCCTAACATCACTATCCTCATCGCTACGTCCTTTTGTCCTGTTTGGGAGAATAAATAATATTAGATATGAATCAAAGCTCTAGATATTATAGATAAGATTTTATAAATTCCATAAACACCATGGAACTTTTTACAGTCTGTGCAGAACATTAAGATCCATAATTCCACATGGGACTCATAAGGTGGCAATATACTTGCTTTTAACTATAAGTTCACATATGCATCCCTACACACCACCTACGATCCCTGCGCTTCATGGCTGCCTCGTGTATCCTGCGTCCATTTGGAGTGATGGTTGTGTGCGTCGTCAGAAATGAATGTTACGCATACGCAAACGCAAACACATTATCAAACAGCAAGTATATCTCCAACCTTAATCTTTATTGAAATCTTTAATTTAAACCTTATAGCATTTTGAGATGCTCTGATAAGCTTTTTAGGGCTGATACTTTTATTCTCATTTAGATATAGAAACCTACAAAAGAATATGTTGGACTCCAAAATATTCCTTCATTGCTCAAGCTCTACCTGTTTCACATTTTCTGTTTCATAATTCAGTTTTCCCAGGAGCAGTAATTGACTTCATATCGTTATGCACAGCAGATCACACTCACAAAAATGGCTCCATTCTGAGAAGTGATATTCCAGTTTGTTTTGATTCGAATGGAGTGAAGATTTTCAGTAAGTGTTGACGGGAAACTAAGACCTAACCAGGGGTGGATCTAGAGGGGTGGCATGGGGTGGCATTGCCACCTCTAAAAGATGCCTGACCACCCCATCTGCCACCCTAGTTTTGGACAGTTGGACAGTTGGAGTCTGTGGATCCACCACTGGTCCCAACAGACTTCAGATGACTGTTGCCTCAAGCAGACCTGTTGCACTGGCACAGTGATACAACATGATGAGCTATCATTTAATGAAAATGAAATCATTTTTTCAAAATGCAAAGATGATGTGGGGCTGGGTCTTCACAACTTTGCATTATGAATCTTTTATTCTAGTGGATTTCGTGCTCCCATTATAATCACTCATGTGTTGCAGTTATGACAAACTGAACACTTGTTAATAATTGTCTTTTTAATTGATTTTCAAAAACACAGTAATTGGACTATCATAACTGTATGTTATTTTTTACCAATTCAGTTTACATTGATTTTCCAAAATCAATAACAATATTTGTCATTACTTCTAAAATTACAGTTATTGTGATGACCATGGGTCGACAATAAAAAGCAAAAAGATTCTTGCACACTGTCCTATGCAACTGCAACCAAAGATTTATTAACAACAATGGTGTTAAATCTTTGATTGAAAGTGCAGAAGACAGTGTGTGAGAGTCTTTTCGCTTTTTAAGAATCTTTTTAAGAATCTTTTCAAGAATCATATATTTTATATTTTAAAACATATTATTCTGCCTTGGTTTCACAGTTTTTGCTTACTACATAATTCCTTGTAATTCCATGGTTTCATGGTTTAGATGTCTTCAGTATGAATCTACAATGTAGCAAAATAATAACAAGAATGAAAAGATGTGTCCAAAAGTTGAATGGTGGAGACAGGGGAAAAATTAATTAAAGGAAAAGCCTGAATAAATAAGTGGAGATACATAATGAATGTAGATGCTTCCACAAAGGTACACATGGTACAATTAACATCCAATCATGCTCTGTGGCATGAATGTATAAGAACACTGAGGAGGCTCAGTCCACTCTGTGAGAGGACTCAGGTACAATAAGAGAACACATGAAAATGTGCAGTTTTATCTTGGAAAAAAAAAAGACATTTATTGGGGACTGAACCATGGCTATTTCACACAGGTACCACTTTTTTTCACAAAGATCCCGCCCTCTGACTATATTTTTTTACTTCAAAAAAGAAAAAAGGAAGCAAAAACAAAAGCAGTGCATTAAAATGAGCACAATAGTATTATAACTTACTCAGATAGTATCTGCTGGACATGTTTGGGTGACAGAGTGAAGGTGCTGCTGGTCCCAGTGCTGCTGAGGATCAGAGTGTTTCTGTTGGTCCTCCTTTTTGTCTGATGGCTCCAAGAAGCAAACCACACCTACAAACAGTTACACAGTGAGCATCACAATGAAACTGAAACTAGGCGAGTTCAGTTAAAGCAGGGATTATTACAGTCTGTGCAGACAAGTACACCTGGACCTTTGACAGTATTTACAACTCTGTATTTTACTGCTTTTGAAACATAATATTAACTGAATTACTATTCTTAGTACACAGTAAGAATTCCCCGCTGAGGCTGTTGGAATATCTAGAGCTTCTGACAAATTACTGGGGGGATTCCTGCCTCAGTGTGCTGTCAGTGTATGGAAGTTAGACAGTAACTAAATACAGTATTTCAAAAAAAAGATCAAATGGAGAAGGGAAAAAATAGATTAATAGATTACAATGACATTTATTTATTTTTTTTATTTTATTTTATTTTAGTCACCCACACTGCTTGTAGTCAAGCCTTGTTTTTAGCCTAGCAGTTGTTGATGACCTGCAGCCCCTACTGGCTGGTTGAGAGGAAAGAGTAACAGTCAGTGTAAGTTATATATAGGTTTTTTCATGTTTTTTCAAATATTGTGAATCACTACAACCATGACAGGTCCTTTAACACATAGTAATGAATGTGCACAAAAATTTTTCACCTGATGGGTCCAGTAGTATGTGAGACTAGCAGCAGCAGGCAGCCCTGTCACTCACACACACACACACACACACACACACACACACACACACACACACACACGCGCACGCGCATACATGAGTCATTACATGGTCTCAGCCAGCCATAACAAATATATAACATCTGGGTAGACTTTCAAAATAAAGGCAGAACAACTACTTGGTCAGGTTTAGTGTATGTAACATAATTTATGTAACTTATGTTATGTGTGTCACACAGGACATGAACCACAGTCTCTTGGACTAAAACTGTCCTATTTGTTTGACCCATCCACCCACCCCACCTCCACATGGACTTTGTCACTTTTTATACTTTCTCACTTGACTTTGACAGCACATCAGAATTTAATGTTAGAGGGTGCTGACATAAGACGGGAAGCTACAGCAACAAAGTTTGAAGCACAGGGAGTGAGACTGGGATTCTTATCGTAAACAGTAACACTATAAATAAATAAAAAATCTATGTGAATACTGCTAAAAAATATGAGACATCATTGCTGACATCCTTAATCATGGACCTATTTTTAATAGAAGTGCCTTCCTCATTCTCTTCTCTGTTGCTTTTCCTTGAAAAGGCCAAACATTCATTTGTTCATTCAAGCAAAAGGAACAGGGAAAACAAATAAACCTGAAAATAAACCTGAATACTTATAATTATTATTTTATGTTATTTTTTTTGTTCTTATTTCCACATTTTTATTTGTTTATTTCTTGTTTTCATTTATTCCTTTTTGTATTTCCACATTTCTTTTCTAATTTTTTAAAGATTTATTCTTGTTTATGGCACTCCTATAACTTCATAGTTTAGGGGTGTAAAACTCATTCATCAGAATATGTGTAATACATTTTGATCAACATGACATAAGCAACTGATAATTGAGAAAACAGCAGACAGTTGTACAAAGACATTTGCATGAATGTGCCAAAGAATCTGGAATTTGTGCAAAAGAATGTGAGAAATTCATGACGTACACAGAAGACTAGAGAATGTGGAGGTTCAAGTATCTGTAAATACTTGAACTGTATATCTGAGTTCAGCTGTACTCCTCTGATCATCCCACACTCACCCCTCCCTTCTCCATTTACAAGAAATGGCAGCAGTTCTCTCAAACACCAGGGTGGACCACATGTCTGCTCCCCCTATAGGATGAAATGTAACAGCACGTGTTCTGTGGTTCTATAAACAGAACATACTGTTCATTAACAATGTGAACAGTGTGTCCACACAGAGCTGAGTCTGACCTGAGTCATTTACAAATAGAGCACACAACTTGTATTCAAATGAACATAAATCAATCATTAACTTACACAATAGACCAGTGGGAACAAACTTTTTCCCTCAGAGCCTCCTCAGCCTGCATGCATTCAAATATGGCAAAAATAATAAGTGAATAATTCTAAAGTTTTAACATCAGTTACATTCTTAGAACCTTTACCTTTTAATAAATATCCCTATTCTAGTATAAGCTTTACATTTTTTTCTTTTAACAACACAACACAGTCAGTTTATACACACTCAGAATGATTCATTGTCACAGTTGTGACCCACTAAATGCCCAACTATTGATTGAAGACAAAAGAAATGGATCTTTTAAATAGATTGGTGTACAGACATTTGTATAAATTGTAATTAATTAACAAATCTAATTTTGATGACCTCAGAGCAGACCAAGCCTTGGGGACCCCCTGTGATTTTTGCCGCCCCCCTCGGGGGATCCAGACCTCAGGTTGGGAGTCAGTGCAATAGACAACTAAATACAGCCCTCAGTATGACCCAGTTCAGCCTTTGATTATGCCAGACAAGCAGTATGCAGGCATTTTATTTATGTATTTATTTATTTATTTTTGTTGTTCTTTACATTTGAAAACTGGTTTAGGAGATTCTGCACCACAGTTTTCATGTGAAACCCCTTACTCAGCACAAGGGTGAGTACATAATGACTGACTTTTCATTTTTGGGTGAACTATCCCTTTAATTGTGTCTTAGAAACTGAGAAAAACAGTAATGTTAGATGGTAATGAGGCGTCTTGAGTGTAGCTCACCTTTACTCCTGTCTGACATGTATTAAACAGAGACAGTCTTTGCTCTCCAGGTTAATGAGTTCAGCAGATCTGCACTGCAGACGCCTTTTTGGTTTCAGTGTGTTGTTTGTTCACAGAACTCGGTACATGTGAGGGCAGATAAGGAGAAAATAGCTCTCTGTGTGAGTATGAGAAAGTAAACTTATCTCTGCTGTAAAAGAGGAAGAAATGTGGACTGACAGATGGTATCTGAGGAAGAGGCCTCTGTGGAATCTGTACCTGTGACAGTAAAACTCACAGCCGCTGCAGACCTCATGATTCTTCTGACTGATAAGTATTTTACATGAAGAAAAGATGAAGGTTAAAGGAGAGACAAGAAACACTTCAAACTCAGTTTGAAGTTGTCATGGTAACATCATTACTTTGGCTATTTCCATCATGTTGGTGGTATTTTTATTATTAGAGTAACCAAATAAAGACTGAGGTGCCATGTTCTTTAATGAAACACTCAAATATTATTTCAGTTAGTAGTATTATTTAAGTGCAGAGATTGAACTCTACATGGAGCCCCCCAAAAATATTCAAAATTCAATTCAAAATTCAATAAATAAGACATTACAGAATAAATGAACTAACCATTAAATTGTTTAATCAATTAATAAATCACTAAAGCAAAACCATTATAATAAAATGTTATGTTATTCTTATTTTCATAATCAGTTTTATTGGTTAGAGTTTTTTCAAAATGCTCTCTTCGTTTCATTTTTCCCAAACACATTTTTATTACCATGTCACTTTGTCACGGGACAAATATCATTATGAAATAAAAGTTTCTATGTTGAAATGAAAATGAAGTCAAATGAAAACCCTGTCACCATTAAACTCACCTTGGTAAATTTATTAAAATTTTCAACAATTAATTAATTTTTTCACATTTTTTTCTTTATTTGTTTACTTTTTCAACTTTTTAGGGCAACATACTCTCAACAGTAAAGGATCTTAAATGATTTACCATATTTGTCTGCAATTAATGTAAGTCACATTTTTGATGATTAAGCTTTAACTTACATATTTATTTCTCAATGTATTTAATCATTGTATTATACAGTTATATATGTAAATATTTAGTATCAGCCCCCAGTGCCCTTCATACATCACTAATGAATTAAATAGTTTTTATGTGTAATGTTGATTATGTTCATTTTCAATAAAAGAAAAAGTCTACTCCGTTTCATTTTCAACTATTTACTAAATGTTAACAAAAATAAAAACAGCACAAAGGATTATGCACAACCATGTTTTTTATTACCAGATTATTGCACGCAGGGTTCTAGCCGTATAGAAGAACAGAACAAAAATAGAAATGAAGCGAGAACCATGGTTTAACATCAGAAATGACGGGATAAAAGTTCTCCTGCGAGCATCCTCCGCTCTACCTTTCGCTCAAAAGCACATACTGTACACACACAGTGTGTGGAATGATCTGTACAATAAATATTTATACCTGCTTCACATGCCACTTTTTAAGTTACACCAGTGTCATCAAAATGTATATGTAAATACACAAGAAACATGTGAGGGGGGGTTGATGTCAAAGGGTGAAAGCTCTGGAGTTTGTTGGGCCAGAAGCACACACACATATAAAACACCAGTAGCACATATTTAAATAAAGCACCATCTAGTAAAAGCCTGGTGTCTTACTGCAAAGTGCTCCAAACTCAAGTGCAAAAATAAAGAATTTACATGACAAGATCAGTCTCTCTCTCTCTCTCTCTCTCTCTCACACACACACACACACACACACATATACACACAGAGACAGGTCAGCTGCTATAAAAACGTAGGAAGTAAATCATCTTTATTAATTTTATAAATATTCCCCATGTAGCTACCGTTAATCAGTTAAACAGAATCAAAAACAGTGTTTTTACACATGGTGATGTACCTGCAGCCACACTGTGCTGGCTGAATAAACCACATTCACATCTGTTGTTTTCTGTTCACTCCTTATAGAACCTGGGCCAAACAGTGCAGTGCAGGACCACGGCTGCCATGACAAACAAAAGAAACTGAAGCAGGAGGTCAGTCTGTAAACTGACCGATGTTTCCAGTGGACAGTCTGGGTCATTATTTTACTGTCCACCACCTTTTTATTTTTATTTATTTATTTATTTTTTTACAAAGCACCTTGACAAACCTGGGGGCTTCTTTCCACATTTGACTTCTTTTTAAGGGGACAGCTTGGATTCTTTGAAGTGTGCTTGTATATCCACAGTCAGTGTATTTCCTACAGCAGATGGAGGTGGACACACCCCCAGTTAGGAGAAGCAGCAGGAGTACTGGTCTAGGAAGCTAAGCAATGTGCTGTTGTGGACAAAATGTATTTTACCTGATTTTTTTAGATCCATTTAAGAAAATCAATGCCAGTCTAAGTGCGTATCAACCTTGCTGTCAGATGTTGCATTCACTCACAATCAAACTCCATTGATGAAATCAGTCATTTTATCTTGCAGAACACGGGGGTTGCTGAAGCTCAATTAAGTTTTTACAACCAAGAAAAATAAAAGATCCAGGCAGTGGTAGACCAGCAACACTGCATTTTCTGCAAGGTAAAATGTTTTTGTCAATGGAGCTAGAAAAGTCTGTCTGACAGCAATGTAAAGTGGTGAAAATATTCTAAATATAGCATACACTTAAAGTGATACAGATTTTTTAGGTATATGTATAGAATACATTTTGCTGCTTACCTGTCCACAGCAGTACACTGCTTAGCTTCCTACTGTACAGTACTCCAAACTGGGGTGTGTCGACCACCATCTACTGTAGATAATACACTGACTATGGATATACAAACACATTTCAAAAAATTCAAACTATCCCTTTAACAGTGCAGTGCAGTGCAGTGCTTGGGCTGCCATGCAAAACTACAGAGGAGGGTTGAAACTGAAACAGGAGGTTAGTCTGTAAACGGTGAATATTTACAGTGGGCAGTTTGGGTCATTATTTTACTGTCCACCATCTTTTTTCATTCTTGATTAACATGAGGATTCTTTTTTTAATCATGCCACCATGTTCATAGATCTCAGCAGTGAACTTGGTGAGTACTGTGTTTTGATTATGAATGGAAATGACAGCTGTAACTACTGAGCTAGTTAAATCAGACACACACTATGTTTCCATGACAGCCTCCAGAACTGAAGGCAGCACAGTTGAGTACAGACTGAGTCTCAGCTTGATTTGGTTTAAGAGAAATGGGGCGTGTGTTATCGTAGACCCTTTTCCACCAACCAAGTGGTTCCATTCAAGACTCTTGGATCCTTGGTGCAATCTGGCCAACCAGCACACGTTTTGGCCAGTTTTGAGTGGAACCATTGCAGTCAAGAATTTCATCAGCAGAGGGTGTCTCACAATGCCCAGATGGGTTTATATTTAGGTGCACAAACAGGAAGGTGGAAACGGCCCATGTAAGTCAGACTAGCTGCTATTTTTTAGTTCCAGCTGGGAACCAACTTTTTTAAGTAGTGCTCGTTGCAGAGCCAAATTTAGCTCTTTAGCACCTCTCTGAATCTAGTGAGGCTCCACCCAGGGTTTGTGATTGGGTAGGATTAGGGTAAGAATATCAGTGAAACTGGCCTGTTGTTGGTCTTTGTGTGTGGCTAGATGTCTAGCTGGGTTCAGCCACACCCATTGGCTCTGCTGTGAGCAGCCTCTCAACTTTTTGGGTTCCAAACCGATTTATTTTTTGGTGGGAATGCTCTGAACAGTTGAAACGGCAACGTGGCTGGATCCATGTTGGTGGAAAAGGCCTGTGTTAGTCAGACTAGGTGCTCTGTTTGGATCGGCACCATTCCAGCGGCAGTAATGTGTTGTTGACCCTGAATGTTCAGTGCTCAGCCCATTGTGTTTGAACTCTGCCTGTCTTTACACCACCATGGTCTTCACTGTCACAGTGACTTGTTTTGTTCCTCCAGCCCACCAGGTGGCGCTCTAATCATCAACTACTACTGTTTGCAGTGACTTTACAGAATTAACAACACATCTCAGATGCTGGGCTCAGGATTGGGTTCTCAGTATTAGCAAAGCAACATTTTGTGCTGCTCTGTTAGTCTGCTAGCATTTAGTGCTGGTGCATGTCACAAGTCCAAAACCACATCCCCACTGGGCCAGCTTATGTCTGGGCCTCTGGCAGGGACCGGCCAGGCTCACATGGCACCGAGGGCCCGCCCACTACCAGTCCATTTGTGCTGCGACACAGCAGGGCTTTGGTTGCTGTGGCAGCTGTTGTTGATGAGGAAGTGCTGCCACCAGTTATGGGGCCGTTGAGGTTCCGGTAGGGCCGCTGCCGTGGTAACGAAGCCCTTCGACGGGGGGCAGGCACAGCAGCTGAACCACGGAGGCACACCGAGGGGAAACTTAGACCCACCAGGCAACAACCTGGACAGGAAAGTACCTCATCCTGCTCAGAGGGGCCGCTAGGTTCAGAGGACAGGACCTGGGCTCCGCTGTAACCATTAGCCCGCCCTCCTCCACCCCACTGGATCTGCTGGCCAATCACAAGGCCAGAGCCGTTGTTGTTGTTCAGTCGTGGCAGAGGAGGCAAGGAGGGCGGCCCATTGGAGATCGGAAGTCTCCAGCCATTTATTCGTAAAGAGGAAGAGGACGTGGAGGTGAGCATGGGTCTTCCAGGTGTGGAGTCCAAGCCTCTCTCTGCAGGCTCTGGAGACTTGGTGCAGTCCATGGGTTCTGTTAGACACACGCTCTCCTCATCCTCCTCCTCTTCCTCGTCCAGACGTTCCAGAGACACCATCTCCAGCTCCACAGGAAGACCTGAATCGTCTCTTGTCCCATCTTGCTCCTTTGACAGCTCTCTCTTCTCGCTTATCTCTATGTGCTCCGCCTGCAACCTTTCATCCACCTGTTCTAACAAACCTGTCGTCTTCCTCGTGTCCTCCTCCATATCGCCCCCTGTCTCTCCATTAATTTCTGCCAATCTGATGTCCTCATCCTTTTCCTCCTCCATGTCTCTTGACAGGGCTACAGTCCGGCTGAGCTCTGGGGTACAGGGGAGCGACTGACACCTCCTCGGCAGTGCTCGTGTCCCTGGCATCCCTCTGTGAAGGTGAGGGGAGGTGCATGGGTCACGAAGCGCTGGAAGGGTGAAGGTCAGGGAGATGACAGACTTGCTGGGCGTGTCTAGGAGTTTGCACCGCCCCCCGTTCAGGTCCTGTCTGAGAGAGAAGGGGTTGACCCGCGCAGGGGTCCCAAGGAGAGGAGGAGTCAGGGTCGCCGGGGGTAACATGTCCGACTGGCTCCTCGCCAAGCCTTGCCGTTGCTGGCTGTGATCACTGAGGTGACAAGGAGAGCTGCGTCGCCGGTATGGGCTGACATCGACCGCCACGGGCTCTGAGCGAGGGAAGGAGGTAGAAAGACATAAGAGACATGAAAAATAACCAAGACCCAGACGGTGACAGGCTAAGAAAAACACAAAGGACACCAGGAATGTGTAACACATTATTCCAATAACCCAATAACTTTCTTTTCAGTCAGGGGCATTAGGTTCACGATGGGCATTGATATGGTGGGACTGTTTTACTGGCCGTTGTGGCTGTGACATGTAGCCAGTGCTAGTAGCTATAACTGCAACAATTCTAAGTTAATTATTAATCAACTATTAAATTAATGGCCAACTATTTTACTCATCAGTTAATTGTTATGAAACAGTTTTCAAAGAAAACATATCCAAATGATCTGATTTCAGATTCTAAAATGTGAATATTTTCTGTTTTTTCTTTACTTTACTCCTCTCTGACAGTAAAATGAATATCTTTCGGTTATGGACAAATCAAGACATTTCAGGACAAGACACTGGGCTTTTGGGAAACTCTGATTAACATTTTCCATCATTCTCTGACATTTATGGATCAAGCAACTAATCCATTAATCAAGAAAATGCCCATGAAAATAAACGCAGTTCAGCCCCACTAGTATCCCTATGCTATTGACCATTTTAAAAAGCACCAAAATGAGTCACCAGGTGTATCTTAATACAGTACTGCCAGTGACAGTGTACACTAACATCCTGAGTCTGATTCTGTTTTGATCTGATGTACTTCACTTCAGGAACACACACACCTACAGACAGGAGAGGAGGAAGAGACACTGAAGGGAAATAACAGAAACAACCAGAGTCTCCTGAGTGACCTGAAGACAAACACACACACCCTCAGACCAAAATTTGTTTCATTTTCTGTGTGAACACATGAATAGGGATCTACAGCAAGGACCACATGATGGGAAATTCTAAGAGTACCTACAAAAAACCTACATTTCCTTAGCAACACTGCTGGCTGAACTAAAATGCTGTGTGTACTCAACTAATCAGAAATGTTCAGCATTGCAAGCCCCACCCCCAAGGTTCCTGTTCTTTTGGAGAGTATGATCCCCTGAGCAGAGACTTTCTGGGAAATGTGCTTTTGGTCCTGGAACTTAATTGAGACCTTGGTCCCTGTGCTGGAAACCGTGGCACCGTGCTCCTCTGAAGGTTCATAGTCACTGTGGTGGAAACTTTCCATAACGGAACTGGCAGCATGGACACTGCATTAGGGTTGAGGATTTTCACAGAATTTTCAAATTCTTATGCAGTCAGTGTGATTGGTATTATAAACTAATGCTGAAGAGGTTTGAAGAAGGTGTCTTTGTTTCAGTTCATGCAAAAATGCCACATGACTTGCTAAAGATCCTCGGCTACAGCAGGCAAGTATGAGTCAGCCCTGAAGTAAGCCAACTTTCCAGGGGAAAACCTAAAAAGGGAAATCCATCTCAGGCTGTCGTGTGATTTCATTTCATGTTGGAGAAGTGGAGAACTACTCCAGGGGCCCAGCACCTTCAGTTTACTCTGTGTCAAGTGGTTTGTGCTACTTTTATCAAAAGTTTGTTTGGATATAAGTCAAACTAAAGATCATTATCCACAGACATGGTCAAGGCCATAAAATGGGTCCTGCTTTAACCTGATCTCAGGGTTCTTTCTTGAGGAGGGTCCCAGCACCAAATATCCTAATCCTAATTACTGTTCAATATCCAAACAAGAGAGGGAAAGAAAGAATTTTAATCCTTTTACCAAGTGCAATGGGCTTCTCTCCCTCCTCTTCTCTCTCCATGCCCTCTAGTGTGAAGACAATGTCAGAGAATGAGGGACGCCTCTCTGCACTCATCTGAAAACAGCACAAGGAAAAGGATCTTCACATCAGTAAAAGTCATTTATTGAGAGAACTCAACAAGAACACACTGGCTCAGAGAGGTCCAGTGGTTCAAAGTAAATGAAAGTGAAAGTGAAAACATTTTACAACTTTGCAACATTATTTATGGCTGATGACAAATGGCACAGTGTGTGTGAGTGTACTTACATTACAGCAGGTGACAGCGAGGCTAAAGAACGCAGGTGGACAATCCCCAACCATGTTCTCAAATGCATCCACGTCGAGACCAAAGTCCTACACACACACACACACACACACACACACACACACACACACACACACACACACACACACATTCACACCAGTGTTTCAGTGACTCAGTGTAATGATTCCTTCCTGTCTTGTTGCTGTGTTACAAATACTAAATAAAAATCACTGCATATCAAGTATGAACAAGTGGAGAGGCTGCAAATCCAGGTTGTATAAGACAATATTACACCTTACACACACATACGAGGGAGATTTAGGGCCACATATAGCAATTTTCCTATTTTGCAATTGGAGAATAAAGCTGAAATGGCAGTTCAGCTCACTTGGACTTCATTCTACATATTTTGACTTTATTCTCCATATTTCCACTTCATTTTCAACTTTATTTTTCCCCATTTTAACTTCATTGTTGACTGTATTCTCCACATTTTGACTTTATTCTCCACGTTGACTTTATTCTTCATATTTCCACCTCATTTTCAACTTTATTCTCCACATTTTGACTTTATTTTTGACTTTATTCTCCATACTTTGATTTTGTTAATTGACTTTACTTTCACATTTCAACTTTATTGTCCACATTTTAACTTTATTATCCACATTTCAACTGTCCTCTCCAGAGCTCGACTCTTCCCCCCACATTTGACTTCATTCTCAAAATGCAAAATAATAAATAAATCTTCCTCCTCTCATTTTTCTTGTCTTTATGCCTGCCATGATACTCTTCTGTACACACAGGTACACACCTCTTCAGTGTTGAACTAGTCAGGTCCTCTCACTGCAGACTGAAAACTAGTTTTATCTGGATCGACAAACTACAACTAGTTTCCTTGTCTGCTCTTCCCTACAGAGCAGTCTGAAACATTGACAGAAAATCTTGTTTTTCCTCAACACAGTATTTGATGGACGATGAACATGTTTCTGTTGGTGACAGAGAGACACATCACTCATACATACACACTCACACACACACTCCCTGACAGCGAGCTGCAGCAGACTCCTACCTCTGTCCTGGGCAAGAAGTCAGGATCAGCTTCAATCCGGGCGATGATCTCACACAGGATGATGCCGTACGCAAACACATCCACCTGAGGAGAGGAGAGGAGGTGTGTGTCAGATGTGTCCTGGCTGTTCACTCTCATCATGCACACACAGCTTTAGGCTTCAAGCTAGATTTCACTCAGCAGTAATCACAACCATCTGGGTAGTAGAGGATTAGTACAAATATGATTTGGGTTAAAGCTGCTGTGTTAGTGCACAGGTGTCATAAAATACTTGAAAATCTCAGAAATTTCAGGTTCTAGTTCACTCCCTAACTTTGTTTTCATGCCCAATAAAACCTCACCAAGGCTAAGTTGAACTTAGTTGAGACAAAGGGCAGAATTTTAAAATGATATTCACCTACTTTAATCTTGAATGCTGTAACTTAATTTCATTGCAATTTCATTTGAAATGGACCAAAAAAATGTTTTTCTTTTAAGAACCCAACTTCCATATTCTTTTCTATTTTTTGATGGCTACTAACTTCAATCAAATCACTGTACACAAATGAGGCCAAAATGTCCCAATATCAACAAATCAATCATGATGCAAAACTTTTTACAGATTCAAATAATTAATTTAAACCAAACTGATCAGAAAAAAATAACATCTGAAGAAACATCAGTGTGATAGGAACGACCTAATATCTGCAAATCTTTGGGGAAAATTTCTTTGACTGGTATTTTTCAGTTTGGCTCAGGGATCTGTAACCAGTGGCTTCATGTGGCTCGACAAAAAGTATATTGAAATAAATAACACTTATTAAACATTTTAATTTTCATTTATCATCACTGTAGGCTTAAAGGGAGTCTTACATTCGTCAGTTGTAAAAATTTGTAGCCTATACACCACATTAACAAAAAACCTGCCAGCAAAATCACAGGACATGAATGAACTGAGATGCTGATGTTAAACAGCTGCACTGTTTGCATTCAGTGAAGAAGAAGAGAAGAAGAAATGAGACGGATCTCCAGGAACTGCGTGTTTAACTCTATTTTAAGTTTGAAGGAGGAAGAATGTGTTAGTTCTTCTTTCACAAGTCACACAGTGTGGCTTTATGTACTGCCCTCCAGTGGTCTGTGTGTGACAGCTGTGCAGAAACCAAAGTTAATTACTAGTTAACAGTAATTACAAAAACTTTCATTTTTTGCATATACCCAACAATAACAAATGTGTTTTTTCTCCCCTCAATCAGAGCTTTATTTCCACAGCAACATATTGCATATTCTCTAACAGTGTTAAATAGACTATGAATCATATACAGTACAAATACAGTAAATATATACAGTAAATATATATATGTATATATATATATATATACATACACACATTTTTTTTTTTTTTTTTTTTTTGTTAATCGTATCCCGTGTTCACAGCCTTTAACTGTTAAAACAGACAAACGTTTCAACACTAACGTGTCTTCATCAGAGTTAAACTATGCAGAAAGCAGGTTTACCTTCTCATCGTAGAGCTCTCCTCTCAGAACTTCAGGGGCCATCCAGTAGGGGGAGCCCACTATGGCCAGAGGCTGCTTCAAACCATCACTGCAAAGAAAACAAAATTGTCCTTTAAGTCAGCTTAATGTGCAACTACACATATCCAGCCAGGTTGTTAAATGGTAAAACGGCTTGTCACATATACACTTCCTGTCAGTCTCTTAGACAATGTTTTCCAGCTAAGAATGACATTAGACTTTCTTGCTTCTTTGTTATGAGACTGCAGCAGAGGAAAGATCCTGGATTTCACCACACTCACCTGTAATCGGGGATCTTCTCTGCCAGGCCGAAGTCTCCCACCACAGCGGTGAACATGCCGTTATCACAGCGCACCAGGCAGTTCTGCACAGGAAGAGAGTCAGGAGGTCAGAAATGTACCAGTTCAAATTTGCACACACCTCAAAGAACAAAAAACTATTTTTCTCACTGACCTTTAGTCTAACCATGCAGATAGTTTTGGTTTGATCACTCTGTGACATGAGCCTTCTGTTCCAAACTCAAGTTACAAAGTAATCCACCTGGACTGGATGCTAGCAACTATCTGATTGGTCACTGCAGCACCTTGGCGGATGAGGTAGTACCAGGTTACAGCAAAAGTTGAGCCTAGTCAGGCTGAGAGGGTAATTTTAAAAATGTATTCTGATACAGTTACTGATTACCTGTTAAAAATGTATTCAGTAACATAACCCAAGTATCACAATGTTGAAGTAATGTAACTTGATTATTTTCCATTAATTTTGGATTACCTCAATGTTAAATATGGTGAAATTGTTTGGCCATCGTTATTTATTTTAAACTGTAATCCTGCTAATAATCTACATTTTCTTTAAAAGTATCTATAATCTGATTACGTACTTTTTATCTGTAACCGTAAAAGAAATCTGTTTCCTTTTCCTGGTATCCAGATTATGTAATCTCTTTACATTTAATCTCTTAATTTCTAAGCCTTAGCCTAGTTCATCTTTTTTGACGATGACCCTGCATATTTTTGCTGGAGTTCCACGTTGACACTCCTCTCTGTGATACAACGCGGCCTCATTCAGGTGAATAAAGGGGCAGTATTTCTTCACACAGTGCTGAAGAGTTTCTGAGGTTTGAAAGTAACAGCAGTACTATATACAGCATCTGAATAATCCAGCTTGTGTTTAGCTTCCTGATTGTCCAGCCCTGTCCAGTATCACGGGATATAAAAAACTTTCAGATAAGAAACACTCTTCAGGTTGTTTCCTGTTATTAATTTGTCTTCCTGTTCCTATTTGTGTTAACAAGCGACAGGAAGAAAGATTTTTCACAAAGGGATGTGGCAGACTATACTTTATTTATTAGCAGTTAGCAAAGAACAACAAAGACTAAACTTAATTGTCATGTTTAATCTAAATGTCGGAAAATAATGAAAAATGTTCAGTCCAACATGATGTCTTCAACTGTCTTGTTCTGTCAGACCAAAATCCAAAGATACTCACTTTAATAGTTGAATATGTTAATAAACTGATAAAAGCAGGGAATCTTAACATGGGAGGCTGAAAACAGACCTTTTTTTTTAAACATTACTTTTATCACTAATTAATTATCAAAATTTTTATATCCTTTTTACCACTTGCCCAGTTGGTCAAGTCAGCTGCTAGATTTACTAGCCCAACATGGCATTTTAGTTGCCCTGGGAGAGCAGGCAGTCCTTATTGTTGAGCCATGAAACAGCCGTGTGCAAGTGATCCAAGCCCACACAACAGTATCCATGAGCAGAGAAGCACAATGTAATCTACTTAGTTACTTTTAAAATCGTAATTGAGTACCGCATACAATTTCAATTAGTATCCAAACCTTTCATCTGCACTTTTGGAGCCAATAAGACAACCAATGACAACATAGCAATGAAAAAAAAACAACAACACTGCAGCAGACACAGGTGAATCACCAGTCAATTCAAATCAGATCGCGAGATTCCCACCGCTGATCGATGTAGCTGATGACGCCCCTGTGACCCCCTCTAATCACGTCATCCTCAGTGTTGTACCTTGGAGGTGAGGTCTCTGTGGAATATGCCCTTGCTGTGCAGGTACTGCAGCCCTCGGGCGATGTCCAGAGACAGGCCGATCCGGACGCCCCACGACAGGTACAGATCACTGTCCAACAGCTGCTCCAGGTTCCCTCCATTTATATACTACAGAGAAGACAAAATACAGAGAGGACAGTAAGACAGGGAAGGGTCAGACACCAGACACATCTTCAGTTCAGCTTCTGTGAAACACACTGACAGTCAGCACACACACAGATTTATCGCTTGAATCATTTATTACAAACACAGCTTATGGTGTTGCCATGGATACCACCCTCTGTGTTACTGTATGTTAGGAAGTGTTGGGGTTTTACAGACTAGTGGTGAAAATGCTTAAATCTTCTCTGAATTCAATGAGGGAACAGTGAACTTAAACTCTGTTGAGTTTCTTTTTATGAGACACTGAACTGAGTTTGTCCCTCATGGTGTATTTTGGTTGCTCCTGTTCTTGTACTGTGGCCACTGCTTGTACTTTTCTTTTAATGACACTTTCTCCTGCTACTCCACCACATTTCAGAATTAAATGTATTTTTTTTATTACTTAATTGTGATTATCTGACAGCTTTACTAACTATTTAACTTACAAATTAAGATTTTTGCATACAAGAACGTCACAGTGTCAATTATTGAAGTCATATTTCACATAAAAACATTTCATCATTCCAGTGTCACACATGAAGATATGTTGTTTTTCCTTTTAATTACTTTCATTTGTTTTGGTAACACTTTCTAATGACGGTCATGTCTATAATGCATTGTAAGGACATTAAAATCATCTTTATAAAAGTTTATAATCATGCATGTCAACTTATAACAAGGTTTAGTATTCATAATGCTTTATAGCTCCACGCTAATTTGACAGTGTTTGAGAGAAGAATCTGAGTCCTGGGTTACACAGCACATTATAACAACCATGACTCTAGCCAGTTATAAAGACACAGAGAGCTGCTCTAAACTGCCATAACAGATTATAAAGTTATTGACATGGAATTTCTTATAAACATCAATAAGACATGATAGTATGATGATTGTTTTAAGTGAGGTGACAGTGATGTTTATAAGACACTGTTCCATTTAAGAAAAAAAAGGAATTTAAAATCTGTTTTGATAAAGTTTTATGAAGCCCCATAAATGCATTATAATGCCTAAAAGTGTTCCATTTGTTTTTAATAATTTTAATTTTCTACAGCTGGCTGGACAAAACAAGCAAAGTGAAGGTTTCACTTTGGGTTCTGGTTCATTTCTACAAACCAACCAATCAATCGATTCATGGTGAAATATATCATATACATTGATTTTTTTCTGCACCAAGTGCTTTATACATTTTCCTGATACTAGATACTTTTACTTAAGCAAATGATCTGAATATGATCACTGCTCTGACCATAAATTTGTAAAATGTATCTTACAATCTCCTGAATCATTCTATTTTCTGCATATTTCCTGAAGAACTGCACGGTGGATGAAACAGATGAAACAGTTCAGCACAGTTTACGGTAAACAGAGTCCTCTGCTGGTGAGGACGGCTATGTTCAACTATGTCTCTGTGGTAACCATGGTAACAACTGCACACCATGTAATAGGCAGCTTGGTGTGGTGTTTTGATTATTTTATCCATTACTGGTACAGATATGCAAATGTATGTATAAGCAAGGTGCAGATTTTTTTTTTTACCACCTGCCAAATGTCTAGCAGCCACTCAGTAGATAACCACTGTGTTTTTGTTGGCTGGTGAGTGAAACTAATGTACCAGCTGGATGTTTTACCAGCATCCGGCTGGTGGCTGCTGCTAATTTTGTGTCCTGTATGTCTAAATGAAACAGGGTGAGAAAAGAGGAAGGCTAAAGACAATGAAAGGACACTCAAAGTCAGAAAAAAGAGACATTTCAAGAAGTTAAAGAAGTCTGACAGTACTTAAAAAAGAGACATGGGACTGATGTTTTACCTCAGTCAGAGCGTGGAGCTGACCTTCGTGCACACAAACCCCAAGAAACCTGAGAAGAGGTAAAGAAATATGACTGAAAAAATACTGTCATTTTCGACATTCGCATGATCAGATCCAGCCTTTCAAAACCCTATATGCAGGAGGTGAAATGTGACTCTGGCAACCCCTTGTGTTTTCTCCACAGTAGTGAAAAAGGTTATCTGAAACAGCTGGTCTTGAATTCATCTTTCATGATATGCCAGAACACTTTGTGTGTTAATTTGGTTGACTAATAATTTGTCATAGTTTTAATTTTTTTAATTGATGTAAACAAGACAATAGCTAAAAAAAAAAAGTAATTTATGATAACAAAAACTTCAACAAAATCAATAGACACTTTCATTAATGAATAAAAACGAGATGAAAATGTTAGGGTGGGACTAGTTGGAAAGAGATCCAGTCTGTTTGTGTAGCAGAGATTACTGAGTCTTAGCCTTCACATACTGCATGTCTCATAAACTGCACATAAATGTCAACATTTGGGAGAAAAAGATGGATAGATGTGGATGAATTCAAGAAATTCAAGGAAAACAAGACCCTTAACATGTGGAGCAACAATCACCAATAAAAACCCGACAAATGTGAAACATTTGCATGAATCGTCCTGAAATTCATCCAAAGTTTTTTACAAGATAATTTTTTTCAGCTAACTTCAGTGAGGGCTGTACTATGAAGGAAGCTCAACACAGCTGGGCTTTCTTTACACGAGCTGCTCAACAAAACCTAAAACCCCAGTCAGAGAAAGGGGCGTTTGTTGCCTCATCTTCTTCCACACAAAGTGAAGGGATCGCGAGCCGCCCACTTCACTCAGAGTGATGAAAGCTGTGGGAAAATACAAAACATACATAACAGCAAAAAACAACTGTTGCTGCAAATAAGGGAGGAGAGGAGGAATGCTGTCAAAAAATTACTTATTGACTGAATACTATCTGATGTTTATTTCTAACATGACAACTGAACATTAAACTACTGAACTTCAAACAGCAGATTTAAACATGATGCTGTCAGTCTGACACTGTCTAATGATGACAGAGACGTGGAGATCACTTCAGGTTTTGGCCAAATCAAAGTAAAAATGAGTTCTGAGCTGCAACATCAGAAATCCAAAACAGTTTTCAAAGTGGTCTGTAGCTGCTTCATCATTATTTCTATGTGTGGATGATACACTGTGTAAACGGAGGTTCCTGTGACAGCGCGATGCATTCAGTTACATTACATTATGTTAGATTTCTACATTATACGGCTTCATTCATTGATATTATGAACGTACAGCTCAGTAGGTTTTCATTTTTAATGCCTTCCCTCTGTTCATAATCTATATCGCTCACAAAGAACTTTGTTAGGAAAAGAATTAGTTAAAGAGCGGCACTTTTTAAAGACGATTTAATCTGAAACACAACCCGCTCTCGACCAGGTGATGAGTTCAGCATCAGTTACCATGGTGATCTAACCAGGTCAAATGAGAGACGCTGTCCTGACACTGAATACCATGGCTTTAACATACCACGCTAATACATTAATCTCACCTTATAATACACCCCGTTGGTGTGTTTTTGCTAAACTGAGATACAATAGAAGCTAAAAAGAAAACACAGCGGCTCCAGCAATATACATATCTATAATGAGTTTGGAAACATTTTAGACTAAACTAAACTCATTAGAGTAGATAAAATCTACAGTAGATTTACCTGAAACTAAGTCAGAATTTGCTGTCAAATGTAATACTGGTTTCCAGTAGCAATATTTATTATATTTGTCTGTGGACACGTACTCTTAGGATGATTCTACTCTACCAAAGTTCAAAATCTTCTATTTGACTTTATTCTAGGTAGGGGTGGGTGGTATAAATGGTATACGGTAGAAACGATTTGAATTTGGCCAGTGGTAGAGATTTTGACTATCCCGGCCTACCGCGACAGCGCATGTTGATGATGTCATCAAGCTGGCGAACACCCTCTGATGTGCAAGAAAGTTTAATCACTGCATGCAAGGAGCATAAACACTAGGGATGTTCCTGGCGACCAATTTCTCTGTCAATTAAATGCAAAATTTAATTTAGACTAGTCGACTAGTCTAACACTAAGAAAACACTCAGAAAGCAATTTAGCAGAATTTATCAAATTTATAATGTTAAACGTTTGAAAAAATATAGTGTGTTTGAAGAGTCATTTGAAGCCGTTAGTCACAGTCTACAATCGCCAAGTCGTACTTTAAATGCCACTGAAATGCGTGCTACTTTGTGCTGTGCAATACAATGTGCAATTAATGTACAAAAGAGAGGGTCACAGTGTCTGCAGGTAAAGGACACAGAGCTAACATTAGCTGCCAGCCTGACACACAGTGTGACTAACGTTAGCAGTGCTAGTAACATCAGCAGCAGCAGCTCTGCTTGCAGGTTTATGTCTGTGTCTGTGTTTAATGTGGTCACATGTTTCTCCAGTCGAGTGAAAATATATCAGCTTATTCTGTCACAGTCTGCACTCATCTGTCCAACTTTGCTAATATAAACATCCGGGGTTGTCAGGGCGATCGGTTCATACGTGCTGGGTGAGAGGTGCTGTTGTCTGACGGTGACGCAGCCCTGACTAGTGGCCGGAGGCTGCATAAAATCTTAGAGGCAACTGATAACAGGCATCATGCATGAATGAAATATTGATAAATATTTTAAATGACTAGTATTTCTGGTGCCGACTAGCGTGGGTAAGGACATTTAATTGTATAGTTGACTAATCGCGCGCATCCCTAATAAACATCAATGTTCAGTGTTCGTATTTGCACTAGATATTGCAAGTTTGAAATTTGTTGTTCTATATTTAATGGAAAAGAAACCTGTTGAACTTGAAGGATTTTTATTTCAAATACGTGCAGCTTTATTTCTGTGGAATATAAATAAGTAATCGGGTTAGCAGGAAGAAATTGTAATGTTTGTTTTTTACATTTTGCACTTTATTTTAAACAATTTAGAATTTTGTGCTTTACTAACATTTTACTTGTATTTCTTTTATTTAAAATATCTGCATCTGTCTTTATGTTATTTGAGAATTTTGTGTTACATTGCTTGGAGAAAGATCCATTACACATCTTCAAAATTACTTGAAAGGTTTTGGATTCTTTTTTTAAAAAGTTTTGCACAATAAATGTTCTTAAAATGGCATTCTATACTATTTTGAAGTGTGGTTATTCTGCTGCAATGTATCTGCTAAGTGAGTATGTTCAGAAACAGTCATTTTGACATAAAATAATAGTAAAATAGTTTGAGGTTACCAGCAGAGAGGTACAACAATGCCTGAACAGTGATTTCATAACACAGGCATCACACATAGCGTTACCTTTTGATGTTAGAAGTATATTTTTAGATATACGTTGTTACCTACCTGAGGATGTTGGGATGGCAAAGTCGGTTCATGAGCTGCACTTCTCGTAGCATGTTAGCTTTGTTGCTAGCCAGCGTGTTCATTTTCAGCGCCATCACCTGCCCTGTGATCCGATGCTGCACCTGGAAAACAACCAGAGATGATTTACGGTGAGAAAGCAGAGACACAGAGGGACAGCCAGACGTGGTGGTTCACCTACATGACACACAAAACAGTAGTGAGGGGACAGGTGTGGCAGCATCCTGATATTGATCCATTAAAATATGTCCCAGTCAATCTATAACTCAATCTGATTCTTGGAGCAAAATAAACTATAAACATACTGTGTGTGATTATTTTGTATTACTAGTACAAAACTGTAAATTTTGTGCTAAATTTGTATTTGAACCTCAATCAACTGTTTTGTAAAATTATAAGCCGTTTCTCTTTTTCATTTCCCATAATGGTCATCTGGAGTTGAAGTGTTATGGCATCAAGATGACCATGTTATAATTTTATTCCCTTGTCATTTCTCTTCTGTGAGTGAGTGAGTGAGTGAGTGAGTGAGTGAGTGAGTGAGTGAGTGAGTGAGTGAGTGAGTGATCACTGGACCTACAGCTTGTCTGCAGCTAATCTTCAATACTACTGGACTGATCAGCCTAATTGTTTTTGTGCACATACACGACTGTATGCAGAAAGAACTCTGTGATCACAGTCTTTTAAAAACTTTAAATAAAACCGTAATGCCAGAGACACATCATTTTTGTGAATGCAATACCTCAAGAACGCCTTGAGAGCATTTCTTCAAACTTGACAAAAATATTCACTTGGATTAGATTTTGGTGGTCAAAGGTCAAAGGTCACTGTGACCTCATGTCTGTCCTGTTCTTGTGAACATGATATCTCAGTAATGCCTGAAGGGAATTTCTTCAACTTGGTTAACTCAGGGATCAGCTCATTAGGTCACTGTGATCTCACTCAACACATTGTTGGCCATAACTCAAGAATTCATACACTAATTATGACAAAATAACAGATAAAATATCTAAATGACAGCATGTTTTTTACTTGAAATTATTCACTGGAATCTCACATGTATAGTGAGAAAAAAAATACACTTCATACTTTTTATTATTATTACTATCATTCCATGTTAAATTCCTTCAAAGTCTTTTCTACAGACATTATATGAGTCTGGACAGACATGTATGTAAACTGTAACTTGACTGATTGGTGGAAACAAACAATTGTGAGGCAGTCATTCTATTTCTGACTGCTCTGTTTTATACAACCACTGACAGCTGACTTCTCATTCAAGTATTCAATTAACTTTGTAGGATTTGTTGAACAGTCCCTCCAAGAGTTTTGCAATCTTTTCTTGGGACTGATGTGGGATAAAATGCCTGATTTCATGGCAGCTTTTCTAAAAACAAAAAAATTGTGGTGCATGATGTGATGTTTTTAGCTGTTTTTGCAATGAAATTATGGGAGCAAGAGAAAATCTTCTTTTCATTAAAATCAAAGGCAACTTGTTCCAGCGAGAATAAAAGCACATTCTGCCCTGAGTCTTCTAACTAACCTTACCAAAAAGGCTCAGGATTACAAAAATGTTAATTGTGTAAGGCTACAATGATGGGTCCAATTTGCAAAAAAGTTGCAGCAATTGAACAAAATTGCAAGGTCATGCAGAATTCACAGGTATTGGTTGAATTTGCATTAATTCTTGCGATCGCAACATTACAGCTTCCCGGAGGGACTGGTTAGAGTGGTAGGCTAAAATTTGGAAACCCCATGTTTTCACTGGGTTAGAACCCAGGTCAGTGTTCACTTGTTAAAACGGTTCCTCCTGTGTGGTGGAGAATCACAGCGTCACAGTGTATGAACAGGCTGCAGGTACAGCAGCTCTGTGATCGTGTGTGACTGGACAGGTCATTGACTGGTAATGTGTGCCTGCAAAGTTCAGCCAGTGTCTGGACCTGCAAGTGCATGCAACTGTGCCTGTGTGTTTATGTGTGTGTGTGTGTGTGTGTGTGTGTGTGTGTGTGTGTGTGTGTGTGTGTGTGTGTGTGTGTGTGTGCGCGTGTGTGTGTGTGTGCGTGTGTGTGTGTATTAATAGCGTTGCACTAATAGGCTTTCTGGATTTCCCATCACTCCACCTGATCTGCACAAATCCACTGGGCCATTACTGAGGCCTCGCCCTGCAGCAAACACACTCAGCGCAGAGTTAACAGGAAAACAGTAGGCTGAGTTTAACTGTAATAATTAACTGTATGCATTTGGAACTGAATTAAGATCCATTATCTTGATTATATTGATCAGTGCTCATTCAATCAGTGGATGTTCTAGGAATGGGTCCAATAGCAATAGGTGCAGTGGAAAACTCCTTTGTCAGGCCATGCCCTGTATACTGAATTGAAAACAGTACAAAAACCCAATCAGCTGCATTGAATGACATAAATTTGCTTATTCTGCACTTGATGCCTGCAACGTGTTTCAAAAAAGTTAGGACAGAGGCAACAAAACACTGTGAAAGTTGTGGAATGCTCAAAAAACAGCAGTTTGGATTCCACAGGTGAACAGGTGACAGTATCATGATTGGGTATTAAACAGGCGTCCTCGAAAGGATCAATTGTTCACAAGCATGGATGGGACGACTTGGAAACACTTTATTGGATAAAGGATATTACTACCTGGGCTCAGGAACACTTCATATAACCACTGTTGGTGATTGCATTCTGTATTCCAGCTTTGGATGACACAGCATCAACAGGCTGGTGAAGTATGGTTGACCAGGACCAGCATATTGCTAACCTCCAGACATTATAGCCTAAACTGGCTATCAGAAGATCTTCCCCTAGAAAGCTGTTAGTTTCAGTGACTGTTTTCCTACATTCGACTGAATTTATGAAGTGATTTTGTTGCCAAAATGTGGACTCAGGAGAAAGGGGGCAGTGAAAAATGGGACCCTGAGGAGAATCTGAGGATTGCCAAGCAGCTACATCTACAAACAGTAACACTGCATTAAAGCAAATGAAGGAGAAAAACACAGTTTGTCTCTGCATATACAAATGCAAGTTAAGTCTCTACCATGCAAAGAGAAAGACATATATCAACAACATCCAGAAACACTGCAGACTTCTCTGGGCCCGAGCTCATCTGAGATGAACTGACACAAAGTGGAAAAGTGTGCTGTGGACTGACGAGTCTATGATTCAGATTGTTTTCACTAATCATGGATGTCGTGTCCTCCAGGCTAAAGAGGAAAAGAACCATCCAGATTGCACCAACTTCAAAAGACAGCAGCTGAGATCGTATGGGGGTGTGTTCGTGCCCATGGCATCATGGGTAACTGTCACATCTGTGAAGGTCCCATTAATACTGAAAGGTACATACAGGTTTTGGAGCGACATATGCTGCCATCCAGACGATGTCTTTCAGTAAGACAATGACATTGTCTCGTAGTAAAAGAGTTCAGGTACTAGACTGACCTTCCTGCAGTCCAGACCTGTCTCCCATTGAAAATATGTGGTGCATTATGAAGCACAAAATACGACAACGGAGACAGAAATTGTGTGTTACGAATGAATGAGTAAGAATTTCATTCTCAAAACTTCAACGATTAGTGTCCTCAGTCCCCAAACACTGATGAAATGTTGTTAAAAGAAAATGTGTATCAGTGGTAAATATGCTCCTGTCACAACTTTTTTTAAATGAATGTGTACTTAGAAAAAAACAACAACAAAATTAATCAGTTTGAACATGAAATATCTTGTCTTTGTACTGCATTCAACTAAATATTGGTGAAAAAGTTATTGCAAATCATTGAATTCTGTTTTTATTTACATTTTACACAACATCCCAACTTTTTTGGGTCTCACTCTAATGAGACATCCAGTGTCACTTTTATGTGCCACAGTGGTGCTTTGTGCTAAATCCCAATGCTACAAACACAATAAAAGTGCGAGTTGGGTCATTATGGAGGTGTCTTATCTCAGCTCAGATCTCTTGTCAACAATATAAGAAACAGAATAAATACAACAGGGACTGTAGTGTTAGTGTTGTAGAAGGAGTTGGGTTAGTTTGCAGTTTGCACACACCCACACAGACAAAGTTAAAAGCATGAAACTGAGCATTGAAACATTGGAAAATAACCAGAAGTATCCATATCAGTCAAATCACACAGGGTACTTAATAACTTCAAGTATGAAGTTTCATTGGATAAACAGATGTTTTTAGCCACAGATGCTCGAGTAAAAGATGTTCTTCAAACTACCTCAAGCTTTTTACAGTCATATTCTACACAGAGCACCGCTTCTCTGGATCTGATGTCTTGGTTTCTGGGTGTGAGTGTGTAAAGCTTTGGCTATTTCAGATAAGAGCAGAGGAATGCGGACTGGAATCCACTTTGCATAAACCCTCACCCTGAGCAAATACCCCAACCACTACATGACATGCCTTTACTGTACACGGTCAGGACTGCTACGTGTGAAGGCTGAGTGGGGTCTTGATTTGGAGGTCAGGAGGAGACCATTTATGTACACACATAAATGTTACCTCAGAGGAAAAAGTAAGACACACACACACACACACACACACACAGGTGGTGTGTGAGTAATCTACTTAGTCTGGACAGTGGAACTTGTCCTCCAATCAGCCTGTCAACTCACATACACACACACACACACACACACAGTCTGTAACACACAATAAATATTCACTGATGAACACATGCACACATTTATCTACATGTATGAAAAACAGACACACGTGACATCAGAGCATTTGGGGCAGGACCAGTACAGTGTATGTATATGTTATACATTATGTAAAAACCAATGAAATAAACATCAGTGCGATGCATTAAAGAAGCTACAGTCGGGACCCATGAGGAGTGAGTTCCTAATGCAGTGCTGTAAAGGCCTGTGCATTATGCATCACTTGAAATCATCACCATGGTGCAGCTGCTCAGAGCTACAGCTGGTATCAAACTTCAGTCTGTCCTGGTATTGTTGGTACGGACACACACAAGTAGAGTATCACAAACAGTCAAGTCCTGTACGGTGGTACTAACGTATTCTTCTCAGCTATTGTGAATGGATCACAGTATTGGTACTTAGTTCAGTGTCAGTTTTATCAACTCAAACTATGACAAAAAGTTTAGTGGACCATCTTTTGTCTATACTGAAAACAAGACAAACTAAAACTGTTACAATTTTCCACAGTCTATAAAAAGTAATTAAGCAATAAAAGGTTTCCCCTGGATTTTTTTGAGACAAGGGTGACAAATGCTGAAGAATGTGTGTGATATGTGTGGTGTAAACAATTTAAATAACAAATGAACCAAAAAACTAAACTAAACTAAACTAAACATCTGAAACTAAAACTTTCGAAAACTAAAACTGTTACAACTTTTGAAAGTAAATTAAAAGTAAGTGTGCAGTAACAGGATATTCCCTGGATTTTTTTTTGAGACAAAGGTGGCAAAGGCTGAAGAATGTGTGTGACAAGTGTGGCGTACACATTTACAGCCCCCCCCAATTAAGTTGGAAAAAAAAAAAAGAAAGAAAAATCCTAATTACACTTTTCTGCTTAGCAACTTCAGGGTAGACAAAGAATTGGAGAGATAAAAAAATATTTAATTAAAATCATGTGTTTTCCATGAATATATTCATATAAAAAAGAAGAAGCACTAAAATCCAATAAAGAAAATGGTCTGTCATCTTTGTGCAGTGTTACTAATACAATTCAGTATTTATTTGGTGTCACTGTGTCACATGACACAGATGCAGAAATGCAATTATTATCTATTCAAATAATTAGGTAAAATAAACAAATTACACATAGGCAAATATAGGCGTGCTATACAAGACCAATTTAGTATAATCTTTAATCGTAATTTTCACAAAGTCAGTGTGAGGGTGTTGACTATAACACTGATTTTGTTTCATTCAAACAGTAATTTATTGACGGTCCCTAAATGAACCGACAGAAGTTTCTGCAGCTTGCTGCGTCTGATCAGGTTGGGACAGGATGAACAGGAGCTTTATTATTATGATACCACTGTTACACACTTTTTAATGGACTGAATGGACAAAGTGCATGCAGCATTTGTGTTTTCTAAATGATGTATCAAGTGTGGGCGCTCAAACAGTAAACTGAGGTTCAAGATCAAGTCCTCTTTACTTGTGTAACATAAGCTGTCCTAGCTTTCATTACAAACACACACTGATTGCCTCTAAATTAACTTGACCTTGCAGAAGTTGTCAATGTGTCATTCCTTCATTGCCTCCACACTCAAATGCTGAGCCTGGGCGCGGAGTGCACACACTTCGTATCAGTGCGCCACGGCGGTTGCTGATAAAAGGCACAATAGTTTTGGCTTCATAAAAGCCTTAAAGTCAGAATTTTCAACACGGGCAGCGGCCAGAAATACAAAGGTGGCCTGCCTTTAAGTTAGACAGAGAAAACCCTGAATAATCTGAAAGACACATGGATGGACACAACGACACAACAAACACGGTTTGCTCTTGCACTGGTAAAATTGTATCCTTCTAAAGCCAGATCTGTTCAGTTGTAAATTTAGCCACTTCACTTGCATCTTACAGGTTCATGCACTACATTCATCTATAATCTCACTGAATATTAGCCGAGCAGCATCAATAAAAACAGCTGTGAACAACCAAGAAACGACAAAGGCCAACACGCAGACACAGCTGTAGATTTGAAATGCTGAGAAACAAAGTTTGAGAATAAGGCCAATTAGATGAATAAGAGCGAGGCATAAGAAAAAAATAAGGAGGAGGAAGTTTTGGTGTTTTTTTTTTTGTTTGTTTGTTTTTTTGCATTTAGGAAAATAATCAAAATGTTGAGGGGAAAAAAAATCGAAATACCATTCTGAAAAAACATCCTCACCCTCTGATTTATTTTTTCTGGGACTAAGACTAAAGTTTGACTTATCTGTTGATGCTTATCTGTGTGGTGAAGGATGAGGGAGATGACTGTGATCATTTAGATGATATTTGAATCATTTTTCTATAACCTTGCTCAATAGTCTGTAAAACCCACAATGATCCAACTGCTGTGCTGAGGCTTTTCCACTTTCAACAAAAACTTGCAGGCAAAAAAATGGTCTTTAATCTACTTAATCTATATCAGCCTTTACTTCACAGTGTTTTTTTTTTTGCAGAAACATGTAGCAACAGTGAAACACAAAGCCCCACTGTAGTCATACAGCAGCTTTACTTAATGAGATTGAGCTGCTCTGCTCCAGGGGAAGTGATGCAAGCGGGGGGCCGTTAACTACTATAGATTACTACGTTCCTGCTCACTGGATTTTCAGATCAAAAACAGCACTGTGTGGACAAAAAAAACACAAGAGGGTTTGCTGGGGGTGTGTTACTTCAGATGCAGCTAAGATGATGACTGATGATGATTAAAACTGAAACAAAATCAAAAGGCAGGATCAGTGTCACACATTAAGACTAACCATATAGAAATCAGTGATGGGACGTAACTAAGTAGAAATACTTTGTTACTGTTCTGAAGTATCTGTACTTTATTTGAGTATTTATTTTTCTGACAGCTTTTTACTTTTATTCCCTACATTTTAACACAAAAATCTGCTTTCTTCTCCTTACATTTTCAAAAGAGGCTTGATACTTTAGTTTCGATGCAAGACGAAAACAACGTAAAAAGGTGTAACAAGATGAAAGCAACATAAAAGACAACCTGACAAAAATGACATAAAAGACATAACAAGAAAAAAAATGACATAACAATACAGAAAAAGACCAAAGTGACAAACAAGATGTAAGAAGATGAATAAGGCATAACAAGACGTTGCAAGATGAAAATAAGTTAAAAGACATAACAAGGTGAAAACCATGTAACAAGATGAAAATGACAAAAGACGTAACATGACGTAACAAGACAAAAATGATGTTCAAAAAGTAACAAGACAAAAACAACATAACTAGGGCGATTTGTCAATATAATCGGCGTCATTACAAAAATACGTCAGTTTGCATATGATTATGAACTGCTGCACCTGGTCAGAGCACGGATTCACCTGGAGAACAAGCTGCAGAGAGCCTCACAGCGATCATCTAAAGTGTGGGAGTATTTTAGACAAAGAAGCAACAGTTTGGCTTTCTTAAGCTCCACAAACCAGACGTGACTTATCACAGTGGGACAAACTGCTCCATACAAGAGCTGGAAGTGAAGCACCGAGCGACCTGTCCTCCTCCTCCTGCAGCTGCAGCAGCAGCATCGCCCTGTTTACTTTCTGACAGCACACAAACACAAAACACGAGGACCATCAACACGTGGAACATGTTTCTGTTAGAAGAAGTCACTTTAATTAGCTTTTCTATATGTTTCTTCATCGCCCCAGTGTTAAAAGTGATGCCTGTGCTGCTGCTGTTGACTTAACATCATGTGTCATCTGACGGTGTTGTTTTGGTCTTCCGGAGACAGACATAATGTAAATTACTGCCTGTAATTCATTTCAGTTTCAAGATCTTTTACCTGCAAATGACTCCAGTGATGAAATAACCAGTTTAAAGTTTAAGTCAAAATACTGTTTGTCCAGTTCAGTGAGGGGCTGAAACATTGATTAGTGATTAACTCAAAATGCATCGCAGCTCCTTTTGATTTTGAGGTCCAGTATTTTCTGATCATCCATCTGACATGGAGTCTATTCAACAGGGTGGATATTAGACTAACTTTAAAATGTGAAACTATTATCATTATTCTAATGTATTTTACATGTCTGTTTTTGATACATATTTTAGGTTAATTGATTGTTATATAATTCAATAATAATACAAAAAATCATTGTTAGATTAATCAATAAATGAATCAAATATATAATTGATAGGTTAATCATTTAAAAGATAATTGTTAGGCGCAGCCCTAAAGATAACAAGATGAAAATGACGTATCAAGACAAAAACAATGTAAAAGACGTAACAAGCTAAAGCATGAGCCATGGAGAAAAGGGGAGGTTCACTTAGTTTAGCACAGAAACAGTCAGCAGCAATGTCCTTCAGAGGACGACTTTTCCCTTTTATACTCTGAGGTCATTTCAGAGCCTGCACTTTTTCACTTTTTACCGCAGTAAACATGTTGAGTCAGTACCTCTACTTTCACCAGTCTTTTTTAAACAGGTATCTGTACTTCTACTCGAGTGCAGAATGTGTGGACTTTTGGCACCTCTGAAAGAAATATCTGATTTTCTCGCTGATGGTCTTGTTTGTTTATGTAGGTCATGTGAAAGTATTAGTATTAAACTGAGACCATTTCACAGTCAGTTAAAAACTTCTTGTGGTACATTTAACTACCCCTTATAGCGTGCTGGCACCAGGACAAACTCACCTCCTACAACAAGTCCTCTAGAGTGTGTCATATATTATGATTCAGATTAACACGAGGCCAACCATAACCATTAAATTACTCTGTAATTTAATAATGGCATAGCTGTTTGTGGGGAAAAAAGTGTTTAAGTCAAAAATCGAATCAAATCGTGGCATTAAAATCAAAAGTCAAACGGAATTTTGGAGAATTGTGACACCCCTAGTGCTGCAGTACTGTGAGGAAAGATTTTACGAGTCATCTGAGAATACACCTTTTTCACAGGTGTTACCATTAATTAAGGTCCTGTTCCATTTAGTTCAGCCAGTGAGCCAACATGCACAGCAGCCCTGATTCTGTTTGACCTGAATGGAAGGAGACCTTAACTGGCATCACTGGTAACACCTGTGTTTAGGGATGCACAATATGGATTTTTTTTCAGTCGATACCGATAACCAATAATCGCCTGCTTCTCATGGCTGATAGCGATAACTGATGAATTTATAATTTCACTCTGTCTTTCAATCTGTCAAATCAGATATTAATACAACTTAATAGCTTATAGCTTTAGTGGCTAATAAAGGTGGATACCAGTATAGACAGGTATATCTGGACAGGCTGATATAATTGATCATGCATTTCTGCCTGTGTTTTCTCTACTGTTTCATATCAATACGGCTGCTTTGAAGACAGTCTACTGTGAACTGAATGAGAAGATGCATTCCTTTTATTCCTTGGACTTTTTATCATGATTTGTGACAAACATTTAAAAAAAGGTTCCAAATTCAGATTGGTGGAAAAGTTGACGGCCTTTAAACTGAAAATGAGCCTACCTTTTCAGCAAAGTTTGTTCAAGGCTGGTCAGTGTATTGTGCTGTTAGGTGCTGATGGGTAAACTTTAGTTTGTTGTGTATTACAGTGTGTGAATAATTCCATTAGGGATGGGCCATGGAGCAGGTAATTGACCAACACGATCCAACACATCAGTTCAGTGCATCTAGTTGATCTGAAGACGAACGTGCACACAGGCAGGGCTGGATTACACATGGCACCTTTGTTAAAGAATTTGGAGCTCTTAATTGTCTGTCACAAACATGATCTCAGATGGGATTCATACCTCTGACTAGAGTTGTTACAATAGCAGAAAAAAATACCAGTATAGAAAAAACTGTATGAGGTTAATTGTTTTGTTTTTTATGAACAGCCTACACACACAGTTCTCATAAAATTTCAGGCTGGACGGTCGAGACTGAACTGAACTGTGGTCTTCAATGAGCACTTGGATCATTTGTTTTTACAGCTTTGGTTCTTTTGATACTATAATTAACATATTGTTTTAAACACATGGCATCATAAAAGTATCAAAGTAGCACTATTTTTGACAACCTTTCCTCTGACTTCTGAGTTACAGCACTGTTGAATGAACAGGGATGCTGCAGTTCTGATCAACAGTAAACGGGGATAATCGCAAACATCCTCACAAGTGACTTTAAAAAGCTAAGGGACAGTCCTGTACTGATTTCCTGATATATTTTGAAATTCTTCTCAGGAAGTCTGCATGTTTAGTCATTCCAAAATCCTGTTTAAATCCTAAAGTGTGTGTTACTTAACAAAATGCAAGGTAAACTGATTCCAGTATGTTTTAGTGCCATTTTAATAGGTTTAAGCATATTTTGATGATTATGGTATAGAAGAGTGTTAGGGTTAGGAATAAGACGAAAAAAATGTATTCCATATTTTGAGAAGAAAAAAGTCAAAATTTCAACAATAATGTTAAAATTTGTTTTTGACTTTATTCTCAAAATGCTAAATTTTTTTTCAAAAATCTTCTCTGATTTATTTTTTCTTACTCCTGGCACTAATATTGATGAGTATTGAGATAACTTTATTCTCAACATTTAAACATTATTTTCAGCATTTGTCTTTACTCTCGACATTTTGACGTGATCTTGAAATGAAATTTGTTTTTATCTTCTCTTTTACACCCTTGATATGGCTTGATATGTTCACTCCAAAATCAAAAATACATATTTTTCTCCTGCCCTGTAGAGCTATTTATCCATGCAGATTTTTGTGTGAGTCCTCTCCAGTATAATGGGACTAAATGGCACCTGGCTTGTGTTGCTCAAAGCACCAAAAAATACATTTGAAAAATTCAAAAACAGTGTCTCTTTCCAAAAGTCATGACCTGTAGCACAGTACTACAGGCCAGAGAAAATATTTTGAGGTGTACTATCCCTTTAAAGCTATATTATTGAGATAATATTGTGAATCGCAATATTCACAATATTTTGAGGAGTAATGATAGACCAACCAAGGTTTATTTTACCCACTGACAGCTTGTATTTCAATCAGTAGATGTCTTACCTTGAAGACCTCAGAGAAGAATCCTGAGCCGATCTTCTCACAGAAGAAGTCGTCAATGCGGGCCAGACTGGACACAGCGCTCCTGAGGGCCCGGTACGAGGACGGGCGGATCCGGTTCGGGGCGTGGATGCTGTGGAGCGGCGGCTCGTCCGGCCCGCCGTGACCCTCCTCGGGATCGCAGAAGCAGCACTCGGCGTGGTAGTCCATGGTGCTGGAGGACCACCACGCTGCACCTGCTCTTTTGTTTCCCACAGGGGAACAGAAATGTCTTTTAGACCACAGTAGTCCTGAGGCGGGAGGTGATGGTGGCTCCCACCATCATGGTGGCAGAATGATGGAAACCTGACCTAATAATACAGCTGTTTTACACAATTCTGCAACTGAGTGCAGGTGATTTCCAGGCTGCAGTAGACCTCAAGTTGCTACTCAAATATAGAGAAAAATAAGATCTATAATAATACTTTCATGAGCCACATTTCTCTCTCCAGTCCACCACTCCTCTATGGTGCCACAGTGCCCCTGAGCAAGACTCCATATTCCCACCCTGCAGGTTTCCTTATTTGTGGCTCCTCCCAAGCACCCCGGAATGATGGATGGAAAAGTCCCACTAAGAAAAGTTCAGTCACTTCAAATCTCCACGCCGCTGCCACAGCGGTTGTAAGAATTCCTGCAGCCCCTGAACGTTGCCTCACGGTGCCGGTACGTGAGGAGGCTCGGTTCCCTCCGTCATCAAGTTAGTGTGGAGATGAGATGATGGATGCTGCAGCTGCACCGTACCGGGAGAGAAGAGGAAGATGAGGAGGAGGAGGAGGAGGAGGGAGCAGTGAAAGCCGTGTAAAAGTCCCTGTGGAAGAATTACAGAGATATCATATGAAAAAAATATAACACAGCCCTACTAAAGATATACAACGAAGAAATATCACCTCTGTGTAATAAAGGGACACACGCAGTGATCGTGTCGCATTGGCCGACTAGGAGCCTCCTGTGTGGGCAGCCCTGTCGGGCCCACACGGTGGCTGTGTGCGGTAGCCGCGGGGCTGATAGCCGCAGGGAATCACCGCTCACAGGGCGATAAGCCATAACCTCCACCGGATAACATCAACCTGCACAGCTCAACCGGACTGTTTGACTTGCAAATAAATACAGGCCTCATTTGGCCACATTTAATTTTTATGCAGCGTATTGTAAGCCGAATAATAATTTGAGCGACGCTGAAAAAAAAAAAAAACGGAGAATAATGTGAGCGCCTCGTAATTCCATATTTCTCCGGGCCATTAAAAAACCCCGAGCTGCTGTTAATAACGGGAGCTGCTGTCAATGACAAGCGGGTTGCAGAGGCACAGTCGACGGCTTACCTTTCGCCTCCCGTCGGTCTGGACGGAAACGTCGATGCGGTCCGGGTGCTGGAGGTGAGCTGTGTCCACTGATATCGTCCGGCGGCTCGGCGGTGTCTGCCGCTGATAATCCCGTCTGGATTCCTGCTTCACGAGCCGCTTGTTGGGACGGCTACCATAATGACACGGCCCGCAGTCAAGCACGCGAGGGGGATGGAGATGACTTCCTGTCAGAAATTTCAGAATAAAAGCTTTTCGACCTGTACGGTGCAGCAGGCAGTCACGAGTTCAAAGTTGGTGTAGTCAGGGGACCGAAGTGAATTGGAGGGAAGATAAGGGAAAATGCTAAAACAATTAAATAAATAGAACTACAATTACAGTCTTGCAGTGGTATGCCTCTGCTAACCAGACCAGTTACAGTTTACATCCATGTGTCTCATATAATATATGTAGTAAAAATTTTGTATTATTATTTTTATTTGTATTATATATTTAGTATTAAGTGTTTTTTTTGTTTGTTTGTTTTTTAAATAAAAGTCATCACTATATTGATATTCCAGTGAATGATTTCCAGGTAGAACCACACTGTTTTAGACTATTTTTTTCTCAAGGAATGATAGACAGTTGAATATTATGATTTGACCCTTTAGATATAAAACGTCATCACCTCATTTTATCCTATTAGACATTTGTATGAAATTAGTGTATAAATTGTTGAGCCATAATGATCTAAAACTTGTCTTGTGAGGTCATAGTGACCTTTGACCTCCAAATTCTAATCATGCCATCCTTTAGTCCAGGTGGACATTTTGGTGGGTTTGCCACAATTAAAAATCCTAGTTTATAGTGTTAATAGCAGTTATAAAAAATTGCATTTTTTTATAGTTCACTCGTACACAGTTTATGTGTGATGTGAATATGAGTATATTTCACTAGGCTATGATTGAATAGACATTTCTGTCAATTATATCATGCTGTGAAATAAATATTTTTTACATTTAATTATTTTTTCTTCTTAATCGGTTATTTCTTTCCACATGAGGGTCTCATTTCACGTCATTATTGTTTAATCTTTCATCCCTTTAAGACTCTTATTTTGATGACCAAGAGACACTTCCTGTGTGTTGGTCTCTCACTCTGTCGAGTTTGACACTTGGCACACATTCACAGGACTCAGTGGGCGGCTCTGATTGGAGCAGATGAGAAGGCAGAGTCGAGCCCTGACAGCTGATCTAGAATCAGTTTCCTTTGTCTTAACGCAGGCTTGGAAGACAAGAGATTTACAACAAAAAAACGGACCCCAGACCAGCTGCTGAGTCGGAAGTGGAGCACTGACAGTGACACACATTTTGATCTTAAAATAAATAAATAAGCCAAAACTTGTATTTAAAAAACACACAACGATAACAATAAGTCACTATAATAATATAAAATAAAAACAGAGTTTTTTTTTAGAGAATAATTTCAAAATGAAAGATTATTAAACTACAAACAAACCATCTTCATCTTCATCTCTTCCCACTCCTCCTCTTCCTCCTCCTGCGGTGTGTTTCCTGTCTGTTGGAGGAAGTGATGATGGAACTGTGCACGAGCCCACAGGACAGCAGGTCTGCATGCAGCAGCAGAAAATCAATGTGGCCCATAAACAATGGAACAAAGCCACCGCACAGCCAGATACATGCATATTCTCATGTCAGTTTAGCATACGAAATATAGAAAATATGATTAATATAGTGCTGTGATATGAGAGGAAAAGGCCACAATAGATAAGTCATCTCATTAAAGCATTTTATGATTTTTTTTTCCCAATCAAGTGTTGAAGATGATGTCAGTGTGAATGACATCATGGTTTGGTTTCATGTGGAGGAGCAATAGATCCCTGTTTTTATGACCTCACTTTTTATGTCATAATGCTGATCACACATGTTTGCACATAACAGTGACAGATGGGTGAATACATTAATACATCTTCATAAAGAAAATGCACCATGATAACGTACCATGATTTTAAATAAGTCCATGATACGAAATTTATCAATATTTACTGTGAACTTAAAAAACAAAGAAAAGTTACAGTGTGAAAAAATGGCTTTTTATTAAATAATAAATCTGATATGTGCAACATTTTTGGTCCTATAAAATTTGTTTTTGCTTTTAAAGCAGCAATATGCGAGACCCTAGTGTTCAGCAGTTCAAATATTAAGTTGGAGTCATAGACAGTATATTAAATAGGCTGAATCCCTATTTAAATATCATATAAAGCAATTATAAATGTAAATTAATTACACACAACTCACAATTATTAATTATATAAATTTGTCACACCACAGAAACATGTTATTAACCACCCACTCAAATTTGCCCCGAAACACTGGGAGCGAGTCCACTACACTGTCTCAGTGTAAAACACCACTACAACCTGAAAATCACCTGAAACATGGACCCTGCATACAGCGGCTTTATTGGACATGTCCAGACATGTTTGAGACACCAGAGCCAGAGGACGGTGACAGGATGGTATGTTATTTTTCTTCTGTGTGTGGTTGTTGGAACTGAAGTGAGCTGAAATGAACTGCTGGGCTGATGTGGACTGAGAGTCACTGAGGGTACGTTTGTAACTGACCATTGATGGGGGGAGGGGGTCATTCATGTTTTGATGATTCATTTTCAATGAATGTTAAATGAGTTGTGTATATACAATAGCAAAAGACAAACAATGCAGCAGCCAGTAGCATTCCTTGAAATAAAATTTTAGCTATTGACACTGTCCATTACGGTAGACACTTTTTTATCGCAACACCCGATATTGTTATATCTCTCTACTCTATCACCACATATATCGGTCACTCTATCACCACACTAGCTAGCTAAGTGGTTCAGCTGAGGAGGACGCCATTAACGTTTACATCCCGTAAGCTTTGGCCTCTCATCCATGAGTAGATGCACACTTCTTTCTGAGCAGTTGTAACATCATGCTGTATCATTTACATATATTAATTTCATCACGATAGTTTTGATTCTAGAAACAAAAACAAATATTATTCATTCCTTTCGGAAAATCTGGCACATTTCACTTGGTTTGGTTCTTTTTTTTTTCAAACAGAAACCTTTTTATTTCACTGTGTGGTCAGCAAAAACAATATAAGCAATATAAATTTGAACTGGTCAAAATAACATACAGTTATGATGGTAAAGGGACTGTTTTAGTGAAGATCACATAAGAGGACAGTTATAAGCAAGCGCTCATTTGCTAACAATTACTTGCCACATCCAAGTGATTATATGTATGTATGTATTATGAGAGCAGGTTACATAGATGAAAAATATAAATATCTAGTTAGTTATGTTTGTGGTGGAATTATACAGAGTGCATTATCAAAATCAGTAGAATAATGATTGATCGATTCACAAATAATCTTGTATCTGTAGCAGCTGTATTATATTTGACACACACTTTCTCAACAGGATTTCACCATAAAATGAGGCACAAAATATGACGTTATTATAAGTTGCCGCAATAAATAATTAGTAACAATATAACTGTTATTCTTATTGTAACTTTTTCAAAGTTTGCGAATATTTTCCTGCCAAAAACATGCAACTCACTATATGAAGAAAGCCATGCTGGAACTTGCTGCCTGCAGTGCAGTCTGATCAGTCTTATCTTCACAATTCACAGTCTCAGAAATAAAGAAATAAATACAGACAATCAAATAAAATCTGAAACAGTGATTTATTCATTATCGCTGGTAACTGGTTCTGTGGTGTTCTGTCATCTGATTGTACATATCAGACCATTTTCAGTGAGTCTTTTTTCACCAAATTACATCAACAACAACAGAACTTCTTTGTCAGATCCACAGATGTAAGTGATGAGCTCATAAAACAAAATCATCAGAATATCATCATGAATCATAGAGGGTGACGTCACTCAAACAGCAAAGATTTTTCATTACATGCTTGTGCTGCGTTCAAGTCAGATGGGAAAATTGGCTTAACAGGCATCCACATGCCAAGATGAAGGTTTTCACTTGGTTTCGCTTTCACATCAAACCAAACCCTCACAGTCCATTTTGTGTCAGTCATTGTGTGACAACAGATCATTGTGAAATACCACCGACAGCAGACTAAGTTTTTTTTAATGCACATTTTAAATCAAACTTTTACTTAAGTTAAAGTACAAAGGTATTAGCATCAAATCAAAGACTGGCCCATTTTACAATAATATAAATTATATTATTGGATCATTGTTGCATTAATGTGGTAAAGAAGGATCATGTTTTTCTTTATATACTTCATCTGCTGAGTAGCTTATTAAAGTCCATCTGGGGATTCTATATTAATCTATAATATTACAATCATTTATTTGTTTATCAATCTGTTCATTAATCTGCAAAGTAACTGCAGCAGTAGGCTAAATAAACAAATAAATGTAGTGGAGTAAAAAGTACAATAGTAACCTGCAAATGTAATGAAGTACCAAAAAATGGAGATATTAAATCAAGTACAGGTACCTCAGAATTGTATGGAAGCCCATTTTGGTCAGTGTTTTGGGGGAAAAAAAATGAGTCATAATGAGAAAGTCTCTCAAAAATAATGAGTTAGTGTACTATCATACTGTTATAAATGCAATAAACTATTAACTAATGTTTTTTTGTTTTTTGTTTTTTATTTGGCGTCCACAGCCCAGTGAGACTAAAGACAAGTAAAATTCAGACCAGCTTCAGACCAGTGCTGAGACATAAACATAGGCTGTGATGCACATTTTAGTTGATGAAATATTTTTTAAAAATTAAAAATGTCTTTAAAAAAATATTGAGTGTACAGGCCACACATTTTTAAAAATGGAGATGGTAAGAATTACTTTGGGTTAACAACAATGATAATGAAAATTACAATGTTATACAATGTAAAGCAATGTTTGTTTGTTTGTTTTTTTTTAAGTTAATTTCAATATCATTTTTGTGTTTTTGTCTAAGTCACATGGAAAGAGACAAAAGAGTCACATGTGGCTCTGGAGCCGCAGGTTGCAGACCCCTGACTTGACTTGTTGTGTCACTACTGTGGCTTAGTGATTTATTTTAAGTTAAAATCACAGGTGAGATGATTGGATAATAAGTCAAAATTCTAACTGACTGCTTCAAAATTTTAGCATATCAAATTCATAGCATGGTAATTGGCATACTGTCAGAATTTCCACAGAGTAGAAGTGTTTGTGGTCAGAACTTGTAGTAAAATTTTGACTTTCTATCTTCTTTCTTCTTACATTTTTGTTTTTTCCTGTTCACTGTCAGTAGTATGTATATGGCACATTTGATTACACATAAACTCAGACAGTAACAGGTCAGAGTGTTCGGCCAGTGTGACGGCAGACAGGAGGAGCCCATGCAGGTCCTCTAGGGGTTTGTGGTTTTCTCTGCTGCTGGGGTGGAGGATTCTTGGAGGAACGAGTGGGCCGTGATGGAGGAGGAGGTGTTAGCCTGAATGGTAGAGATGGAAAGTAACTAAGTACAAAGACAATGACAAAACTAATAAGATGAAAAACTATATAAAAGACTTATCAAGACAAAATGATGAAACAAACAAAAAAGACAGCGCGGCAAATTAAAAAAAAATGTGTTGCAAGACTAAAAATTGAGAAAAAGATGTAACAAGATGACAAACTATGTAAAATACATATCAGGAAGAAAAAGATGTAACAAGGCAAAAAAGAAAAACTAGGAAAAAGATGTCATAACAAACTACATAAGATATATGTAAAACAATGAAAAATTCTGTAAAAAGATGAAACAGACAAGAGAGATTCAACCACAGAGGAAAAGTTCAGTTACTTTGCAGGTCTTCCAGAGGATTGTGGTTTTCTCTGCTGCTGGGGTGGAAGATTCTTGGAGGCACCAGTGGGCCGTGATGGGGGAAAACCTACCGGCCTGAATGGACGAGATGGAAAGTAATTAAGTACAAATACTTTGTTACTGTAATTAAGTAGATTTTTCAGGTGTCTGTCCTTTACTTGAGTCTTTATTTCTCTGACAGCTCTTTACTTTTTACTTTTTTTACTTTTTACAACATTTGAACACAAATATCTGCACTTCCTACTCCTTACATCTTCAAAACAGGCTTCTTACTTTAGTATACGTATACGAGGAAAATTATTGATTTTTTTATTTATTTTTTGCATCATTGAGCCTGTCACCTTCCAACATCAAGACTAATTTTATCCTAAATGGATGAAACAAAAACACAGAAAAGACTATTCTTCTGTGTATCCATCAGTGTATGTCACACATGACAGACATGACACAAAAAAGATGCAACAAGACAATATGAAAAATTATATAATAAGATGAAAAACTATGCTAAAGGCTTATCTACCCAAAAAGATGTAACTAAATGAAAAATTACAGGAAACACTTAAAAAGACAAAAGATTCTTAACAACAAAAAATGACATGAGATGAAAAAGAAGAAAGCTTATGTATTGAGTTAAAAAATTGATTTCCAAATGAAAAATTATGTTACAAAACAAAAAAAAGATGAAAAAATAACACAACAAAAGACAAAGTACAGAACAAGACATAACAATATGAAAAATTATGTAAATGATTCATTAAGATGAAAAAGGTGTAACAACAGAAAACGATGTAATGAGACAAAAAGGACAAAATGATGAAAAATAACAGGAAAGATTTACAAAGATGAAAAAGAGTAACAGTGAAAACTTCTGTGACAAGATGAACCAGACAAGAGAGAGAAAAAGTTCAGTTACTTTGCAAATAGATTCTTGGAGGGTCCAGTGGTCCATGACGGGGGAAAATGTGTTGGCCTGAATGGATGAGATGGAAAGTAATTAAGTACAAATACTTTGTTACTGTAATTAAGTAGATTTTTCAGGTATCTGTCCTTTACTTGAGTCTTAATTTCTCTGACAGCTCTTTACTTTCACTCCCGACATTTGAACACAAATACATCATGACTGAGCGTGTCACCGTCCAACATCAAGACTGACTTTATCCTAAATGGATGAAACAAAAACACAGAAAAGACTATTCTTCTGTGTATCCATCAGTGTATGTCACACATGACAGACATAATGAGACAGAAAGACGCAACAAGACATAACAATAAGAAGAATTCTATAAGATAAAAAACTATGCTTAAGTCTTATCAACACAAAAAAGATGACAAAAAATTAAAAAATACCTCTAAAGACAAATAAGATGTAACAATGAAAAATGACTTAACAAGATGTAAAAAACATAAGATGAAAAATTAAGAAAAATATGTAATCAGAGAGCAAACAACAGAAAATCTATTTAAAACAACAGAAAATTACATAAGAAGATGAAAGGAACAAAACAGACTTGACCACAGAGAAAAAGTTCTTACTTTGAACAGTAACAGCTGGTAGAAATGTCCTTCAGAGGGTGATTTTTTGTTTTTTTTTTTACTTTAATTCTTTGCGTACATTTCAGAACCTGTACTGTTTCACTTTTATGTGTGTGTGTCTTTTTTTTTTTACACAACTATCTGTACTTCTACTTGAGAAAAGAATGTGTGGACTTTTGTCTCTCCTGCTGTATGGTACAAAAACAGATGCCTGTCAGTAACAGTGAAGTGATGTGATGTGACGTACGTACGTGTGTGTGTGTGTGTGTGTGTGTGTGTGTGTGTGTGTGTGTGTGTGTGTGTGTGTGTGTGTGTGTGTGTGTGTGTGAGAGTGTGTGTGTGGATGAGGAATGCTACAGAGCAGGTAGGTTTACCCAGGGCTACCGAAGTCATTACGTATGTCCATTGAGACAGCGGTCCTCAAGGGTTGAGGGTACAGTTGTGGACTGTCCAGGGGCAGTGGATCAGTTTGACTGTTGGAGGTTCAAACAGACACTTCACTTAGTTTCATTGGTAGTTTTTTATTATTATTAAATGGTCAATGATAATGTAGATTTTCCTCCTATCATTTTTACAAACTGATCAGATTTCTAATTACTGTTTTGTCCCACCAACAGTTGTTACTGAACAAAACATGACATAAAATAGGTAAAAACAGCAAATTTGTGGAAAAGGAAATATATGTGGGAAGACTGTAAAATATGACACCTTTAACTTTTAGTCTTAAGTGTCTTCCTGAGTGAAACACTGAATATTTCTTTCATTATTATATAATTATAAATATGTTAATTATAAATATTCCAAATACTTGTAAATAAGTATGTAAATAATAATTATAATACTACTACTACTACTAATACTATGATTACAAATAATAATTATAAATATCTGCATATTGTTTAAATGTGTTTCTTCTCGTGTTAACATTGAGTAGACTGACTGACTCTAATTTTGGTCAGAGTGTTCTCAACCACTTAGAAATGTTCTCTTACTTAAGAAGAAAAAGCAAAACTAAGAAAACACTGGTGCAACCCATAAATCAGTGGGCACTAACAAAATAAGAACAAATGGTGGATATTAACAAAAACAAGAGAAAATTTGTTCGTAAATGGTTTCTTGCATGAGGGTCAATTTCTCAAAACCTCAACAAAAATAACCAGAACTATCTGCATGGCTACATACTCAGGTTAAGAAAGAATATTCTTTTTTGTGATGGGTTTAAAACCCTTTTTAACTCTGCACTCCCCTCCCAAAATCTTCAACTTCCTCATAACTCGCACTTTTTTTTTTTTTTAAAGCATTGCCATCAGCCCTGATGAGAATAAACCACAAAGTAAGAAAAACACTGCTCTCACCTTTGTTCTTTCTTGTTTTGGTTGTTCATATTTTTCTCTTGAGGTAGTTGTTGAGCCTTTTTGTTCACTACAACACTCTTCCTTCCAACTGTAGGAAATGAAACTATTTACTTGACATCGTCACATACAGGAATCGACAGCACAGTATCTCCACCCAGACACACCTTAACTGCAGTAAATATGCAGGGTTGGCTCACATTACTTTATAATGTTGTCCATACTGAATACAAATTACATGGCAATATTTGTTATTAGCAATGTAATGAATTGGATTACAAAACAAACTATAATCTAATCTGAATATTTTCATATACTTCAAAACCAAACAATGAAGGTACTGCACCATATACTAAAAAATGGAGACAGGCACAAAAATTGAGCTCCTCAAATATTGTTTTCTCTTGAAACATAATTTTAATGCAGATAAAATATGTTTCTTCTTATAGGTTCAATTACTTCACTCACAAAGTAACTGTCTAAGAAACCCTGTATGTCAGACTCAATTTTAATGAGTTAAGAGAACATTATGTGAAAAAGAGTTACATAATTTTAAAAGTGCCATATTTTAAAGATCATGTAAAGGAAAGGGGGATTTTTCTCTTCTAAACACATTATGCACGTTATAAAATTGTTGCTCAGAACATGTGAAAAGACTGAGCACTGTGTAGTACTGAATTGTGGGGTTAGACTGTCAAACTGTTGTTCATGATTTCTATGTTCAGTAGTTTTTGGGTGGACCTGAAACATGCCATATAACTATGTAATCCTAAATAATGTAACTACAATCTAATTACACTTTTTTTCAAAGGTAATCTGGGATTATTATAATTACTTATTTTTTTGTAATCTGATTACTTTATCCTACATGTAATGTGTTGCTACCCAACCTTGTCACCACTTTATTAAAAAGTGACTCTACAAACTATCACAGTAACTGAACCTGCAAACTAGAGGAAGTCACCCACAGATCTCCACCAGGCAACTAAGAGAGATTATTTGGCGGTAACTCTTTTGTAATCATCACAATTTGATTAGTGACTGTACTGTAATGTGTTTTTATCAGTAACAAACAATTTTGTCTCATCCCAATCTTGTGAATGTGATAGCTCCAGAATTCCTGGAGAAAGTTTCTTCAAATCTGATGCAAATATCCCCTTGGACTCAAGGATGAACTGGTTAGATTTTGATGGTCAAAGGTCAAAGGTCACAGTGACCTCATAAAACACAATTTTGGCTATTACTCAAAATTCATGCACTAATTCTGACAGAATTTCACACAAATGTCTAATAGAACACTGGCAGTGCTTTAGAGTAAATTAATTACATATAACTAGTTACATGTAACTAAATTACAAAATAAATGTATTACACTGTGTATTGCAACGAACCAATCAGCAGTTCTCTGGAACCTGTTCTGACCAATCAGCGTCTGTTAGAACACATTCGTCCTGATTGACCTCCGCATCTCTTTCCCTTTAAATCCCCTTTAAATCAGGATTTCTTGATTATTTGCCGACTGCAAATCGCAAGGCAGAACCAAGCTACAAAGAATTAACCACAGTTATACAGGATGTTACCTCTTCTACCTTCATATTTAAAACAGATATATGTCCATGTGGGTGAAAAATATCCTTGTCGGCATAAAAAACCACACACAGATTCACATAAAATATTATATTTCTCTAATTTTTTTATTTTTAATAGAATAAAATACATTTAATGGTCATACGGCACATGACTCGTGATTATACATACTTTTATTTAGATATGTAAACCGGAAGTGATCTTCCTGGCCATTTTCGCAATCAATTTTCATACTCATCAACAGGGGAACCATGGATTTGGGATATTCTCGCGAGATTTAAGCCCATTGTTTCTCCATTGTGCACGTTTTACAAAGTATTAATGTTTTATAAAGTGAGAACGCTAGGGTTAGGACCTGCTTAGGTGTAGGGACAGAAAAAAAACACTTGGCTATGTTAGAGGAAGATCATGGTTTGGTGTAAAAGGATCTCTCTCGCGAGATCTTCCCCGGGTCTGGGGTTACTAAATGAGCTAGACCCGACCGTCAAACATCAAGCCAGCTAGGCTAACGCAGAGCATTCACGTTCAGCTAACGGCTCCATCAGAGGCTGCCTCGGTTTTTTCGGGGTTCAGTTCCCGTGTTAGTTGTAGCCCGACAGTTACATAGAAAATGGCTCTACTAACGCCGTTATTCGCCTTTCTGTACCACCTGCCGCAGGTGTACAAGTGGCTGCTGAAGCCCTACTACATAGCCTCTCTCTTCATGTCTATAGCCTTTCTAGCTGTTCGGAAGACGCCTGGCATTTGCGACCATCTGTCCACACAGCGAGAGGACGGAAACTCCTGCGACTTTGACTGGGTGCGTGGAAAAACTAGAAAGCCTCTAATTGCTTTTCAGTAATTGTATCAGCTAACGTTAGCTAGCTAGCAGTTCAGTGGATGGCTGACACAAGGGCTAGGCGACATTAGCTCTTCGTAGCTACGGGGAGAGAATGACAGGCCAAACTACGTTCAAAAAAGTGAAAATCCATACAGTTTTACTGATAAGCAGAGACACTCAAGTCACAAAAGTTTATATGTAAGCCACAAAATGAATTAAGGTATTACGTTATATACGGCTCATACAGAATGTGTAACTGAGCCTTTATTTAAATACAGAACTAGTCACATCACTGCATTTAGTATTGGTTTAGCTAGCTAGCTAGCTCAGTAACGTTAAAAGGAAAAATCGTGTATGTCCTCTCACTGTTGATGATGATAAATGTAGACAGCTGAAGCACTGATTTCCTCAGTGCTGCTCTGTTGGCTGAGAAAGTTGAGTTCTCCTTCTGCAAAATCTGTTGTTATTCCTGCATCCAGTGATGTCACAGTGATGATGTTGGTGTTAAGGAAGAACTACAGGTTATTTCAGCTTGGATTTCTACATTGTGTTCAAAATCACATACTGCACTACATTCCTGAAATGTGCACTATTGTGTAAACATTCTTTTGTGTATATTAACAGTAGCTTGATCTCTGCCGATGTACTGCATAGCATAAATCATGTTACATCCTCTGTGCCTCCTTGCTGGTTGGAGACAGGTAACCATAGTAAACCAACAATTAACTTATTTAAAAAATGTTTTACTTCTTGCAAAGTGAGACCTTACTAACAGTTTAATTTAAGCATCATTGGTCACACTAGAGCTGCCTTGGTTACTGTTCACTATTAACTTATGTACATAGACAAAGACATAAAAAAATGTTTTGTTTCTTCAAAGATCATAACCCTTTAATGTGACTGCACTCATTGAGATTGGTTGAGAAAATGTTATTGTGCTTTTCATCCAGAAAAACCACAGCTCCCTTGTTTAAATGTTTTTGTTCTTAGGTCAGTCTTGGCCTAGCAAAAATAGCGGCAGCATCGATATATGATCTGAAGGCCAATGTGATGTCTGTCCATACATGTGTATGGTCAATCAGAGCAGAGTAGGATCGTTTTGTGCATCCAGCGAGTCTCTCCCACACGGCAACATGGATGTCAGATGTTCATGCACAGTGAATCCTGGTACATGTATGCATGGCCAGCGTGGCTCTATGAGTAGGACAACTCAACTTGCATGGTCAATAAAGCATAACTGAGGAATTTATTACTTCAGTTGACTACATGCACCACTGACACTGACTGAACATTCACATGAAAAGCAGAGTAGGTTGATGGATATATCGGGCCAATATCTGCCTATCACAGTTATATTGGTGTGTGTGTTGATTTATTGATTGATTGATTCTTGAAGGATGAAACCAGTATGAACAGACTGGTTGCCATAGTTAAGACGTGTCATGTTTGTGTTCTCAGAGAGAGGTGGAGATCCTCATGTTCCTCAGTGCCATCGTCATGATGAAGAACAGACGAGCGAGTGAGTAAATGTCTTGTTTTCTGTGTTGTTCTGAATCATGGATATGTGGATGATAATGGTGTATATCCAGGTCCATGACCTCCCCTCAAATAAGAAGCACAGGACCAAACACCATTCTTAAAATGTCTTACAGTGTCGTCCTCTGCCTGTCACATTGTTGCAAGTGATCAAGTGTCTTGATTTTTCTTATTTTCTTCCTTTGTTTTAGGTCTAGAATAGTACATTTCACTGAACATCACATATTGCCATATTCAGTTAAAAATCTCAACTGTCTCTTCCCAAACCCACACAGTTTGCATCATAGAAACAACACTGCTCAGGATTTTCAGTAACAGCTAAGCCTCATTATCTCCTGCTATTTTAAATTGTTTTCATTAAATGTGTTTGTTTTCATGTCAGTAACTGTGGAGCAGCATGTGGGCAACATCATCCTGTTCAGCAAAGTGGCCAATGTCATCCTGTTCTTCAGACTGGACATCAGGATGGGACTGCTCTACCTGACACTCTGCATAGGTCAGTCCAACCTTTATTGTTGCACAAATACATCAGCTGACTCTCTGTTTCTTGACTTATAAAATAGACAATGTCTGGGATTCTTATTGGCAACAAATGAAATTAAAATACCCCAAACCAACAATGACTATGTACTGCAAACACATACATCCTGCATGTATATCAATGTATGATATATCCTCTTCCTCTCTGTCATAGAGCTGCATTGTAGGGCTGTGCAACGTGACCAAAATTCAATATTCCCATATGAGATTCCCAATAAAAGAAAACCAAACACCACAAAGATAATCAATTTACAGTGATTTAATTTGAGAAAGAAGCAGCAGATCCTCACATTATAAAGTGTGGAACCAAAGAATGTTATGCATTTTGATTTTCAGAAGATAAAATGGTCAAATTAGTGCCCATTCACTTAATGAACTAATTGTCTGTGTGACAATATTTGCACAATTACCAGTGAAACAAAGTCCTAATGTTCTCCTCTCATGTTGTTTCTGCGTGTGTTTCAGTGTTTTTGATGACCTGTAAGCCTCCTCTTTACATGGGACCAGAGTACATCAAATACTTCAGTGACAAAACTATTGATGTGAGTACAAGTGGTAGAATTTAGTTTGTAGTATCAGCAGCAGTAATAGTTTCTCCGTTACCAGGAGGTTTCTTGTTAATCATAAATCCAAACTGTGTGTTTGTTTGAGCGCAGGATGAGCTGGACAGAGACAGTCGTGTGACGTGGATCGTTGAGTTTTTCGCCAACTGGTCTCCGGAGTGCCAGTCCTTCGCTTCTGTCTACGCCGATCTGTCTCTCAAGTAAGACCCCAACTGCTCAGTGAAAGTATGAAGTGACATTAATAAGAGCACCTTCACTCACTTGTTTGTCTTGTGTTTCAGGTACAACTGTGCTGGCCTCAAGTTTGGCAAAGTGGACATTGGACGTTATGGAGAGGTTTCCAAGAAGTAAGACATTTGTTTTTATTCTCTTTTGTCTTTATTAAGCATCTTAGACTAGCTGGGTTTTATTTTGTTAGAGAGGACAAACTAGTAATGATGGGGTTTTGTTTTGTCAGGGAGGACTGTTGTCTCATGTGGATTTCATTCTGTTCTATAGGTACAAGGTGTCTGCGTCTCCGCTGTCCAAACAGCTGCCGTCCTTGGTGTTGTTTCAAGGAGGGAAGGAGGTGATGCGCCGCCCCCAGGTGGACAAGAAGGGTAGAGCCGTGTCCTGGAGCTTCACTGAGGTCAGACTGGACAGTCCACTTGACATCTGTGACTGTTTATCAGAAAACACATGGCTCATGTAGCCAATAATATGAACTGTATTTTCAGAAACAGAAACACACCAAGGTGCTGTTCAAACCATGTTGATATGCAGTGGACATAGAAAACAGCTTCTTCTTCATCCATATATTTCTTAACCGACTGAAATGTTTACCTACTCCTCAACCAATTGATTGGTCAATGGGGGAAAATAATCTGCACAGAATGCTGCAGTCACACAAGCTAAACACAAATTTAAATTTCCCTTCGGGATCAATAAAGTATCTATGCACAAATGCAGGAGAGCAGCCATTGCCCGCTGAGGCAAGCAATACACATCTTTGCTACTGATTGAGGCTGCAGACACAAATTTGCGCATGTGTGCGCCAAGACATAACCTCTAGATGAACTACATAATCCACAGTGCACTGTCTGACTCTAGCTGGTAACACAAATAAGTGCTGATGAAAGTTACACAACATCGCAAAGCACATGAATCCCTACAATTTGACCTTTTTTTTTTTACGTTAGCGTTGTATACAACAGCAACACAAATGCACACACAACAGTGATGAGAGTCACACCCGCTGTAGTCCAACACTCCACCAGTCTGTGGGAATAGCCACCTTAGCAACATGCTAGCGCTAAATTCAGCAGTTTGACCTTCAGAAGGTCACAGACGATCGGTGTGATCCTGATCGATTATTGTGCTTGAACTGTTGATGGAGTTAAATCCATGTGTCATCAAAAATACACTTTTTATTCTCTCAGCTCCTCTGTCCTTTGAGGCCGGGGTCCGATGTTGCGGTTTGTGCTGCTACTTTGACACGGTGTCAGTTAGTTTTGAGTCAAGTACGTGTTCAGTAAACAGCCTGTCACTCAGAAATAAGTCCGTCAGGGGACATTTTCACAAAGAGTTGCTGCTGGTGATGAAAGAACCTTCCAAATGCTGAATGATGGTGACTTAATGAAATGCTAGAGGTTAGATCGTGCAGGGATAGTGGATCACAAAATGGCATGAATGGACACAAAGTGCTTCCTCTTTTAATATCAAATACAGTACTAAAAGTAGCAACGTGGTAAATAAATGTAAGCAAATTAATACAACAACTACCTGCATGTGAACAGACTACTGCACAAGTAAGTCTATTTGTTTTGTAGGCTACTTTTAAAGAATTATTACATTATTTAAGTTAGTTTATGAAGAAATGGTTTAACTATGAACACTATTTTATATAAAGAACATCTCTGTTGAATGGAGATATTTTATTTTTTTGATCAACCAATCATGTTCTTTAAAAGAGTGAGTGTTTGTGAATACAGGCCCAGCTCTGCTTATGTCCCACCCCCTGACAGTGATGCATTAAGATGCATTCTCTCCTTATTAAAGTAATAATGTTCAGAATAACAACCAAACAACCAGAAGGTGTCAGCCGTACATTTACTGACACTGTTTTCACCCTCAGTTAAAGTGAGTCGTCACTAAACCAAGTGGCTGAATAACATTACTGTAGTTGTGTTAATTAATGAGGCATCATGCATCTAAAAAAGAGGGTCGGGTCATTGTAGGCTCCTAAAAGCTGACTTCAAGAATAAACGTCCACGCCAGATACTGGAAAGTTTAAATGTTTTTGCATTTAAAAGGTCAAATTCAAATAAGCTCCCATCAATAACAGTGTCTGTCTCTGTTCATCAGGAGAACATCATCCGAGAGTTCAACCTGAACGAACTCTATCAGAAATCCAAGAAGCTCAACAAGACCAAAGGAGACAAGGTCAGCCAATCCCAGTTCCCCCCGGTCCCCGAGGAGGAGGAGCCCGAGCAGCAGGGAGCCGACACCCAGGGGGAAGAGACCGAGTCCAAGAAGGACAAATAAGATGGTTTGTATCACTCGGCTCGGACTGCTGGTGGCTCTCCTTCCCTCTCCTCTTCTAAGTGTTCAGTTTGTTCACTCATGAGTCAGAACAGGACCTCAGTGAGCCACTTTTATCACAGAACAAAAAGAACAAGCGCACACTTTAGAGGAGGAGCTACAGTAAAGCAGCTTCTGAAGGGGGTCGTAAAGTCAAAACCTGGTCCAGTATATCAGTGTGAGGCCTGGAAATATGCCGTGCAGACCTGCACTGTCTTACTACACCGTCTACACGGCACATTTCTACTGGTTCAAGCTGTGAAGTCTGAGTGACTGCTAATTTAGAAGAGTTCTTACTAATGAACAGGAAGGGAGCAGTGAATGTGATGCTACTTTGTTGTTTTGGATTAAGATTTTTTTTATGCAACTAATTTAATTCAGAGTAGATGTTTTTTTTAAAAATCATTCTATGATTAACTGTATATTCATGTAAACTAAGTTATAACTCAGTGGTACACACAGTAGGCTGTCAAACAGTGTTACAGTACATTCAGGTGTGTGGTGGGAGCATTGACTGTGTTTAAAGATGGATGACATGACAGCTCCGCAAAAGTGAGGCCAAAACATCTGGGGTGCTTTTCATTCGGTAAATTGGTCTCCTCGTCTCCTCCACTCGCTTCCTTTCCTCGCGTCTTCGCGAGGAAAGGAAGCGATCCTGACCAATAATCGGTCAGGATCACACCGATCGTCTGTGACCTCCACCCAGCAAGAAAATGAAAGAGGGATGCGAGGAAAAGACGCAAGGGTGGAGGAGACGAAACTCCAGCACCTGTGGAGTGTGTCACTTATATGGCACGCCCCTTAATTGATAAAACACTTCCACGTACGATACACCAGTGTATCCTCGCTCCTCCAGAAGCCTCCTCTCTCCTTGTCTCCTCCAGGTGCATTTAAGCAATTGGAAAATCCTTCATTGTGGTAGAGGGGAAACACCTTCTGGGTCGACAAAGGAGAGAGGAGACAAGGAGGCAAAATTCAACTTAATGAAAAGCACCCCTGGATTGCCCGCTGGTGGCTGGCTGCAGTATAGCCTGCTCCCTCCATGTTAGCAGTGGACGTGGGCCAAACTAAAAAAAAAAAAATCCTAACCTCAACACCGTAGATCCAACCCCGATCACTGCTGCACAGACTTCAGCTGTGTTTCAGTAGTTGTTCAACACGCTCTTGTTGACTTCCCCTCGGCTCTTGCCTTCCCCGCCACCTTCATCAGTGACGTTCCATTTGTCCGAAAAACTAAAGCAAACTCGGTGAGTTCGACTCTTGGAGGGGCAAGTCAACAACGATGATCGCTAAAGGGGCATATCACCCACAATGCTTTGTAGTTATGCATCTAGTGCAAGAACATCCACAGTTAAGTCTAAGTAATGTATGTAAAACTACCAAGGATAACGAGGTTCACACGCCTCGTTAGCAGAAAAATCTCATTGATTGCTTGATATTTTATTGAAAAACATCAGGGAACTAATTGCAGTCAACATTTATGTAGATTGTTGTACTGTAAAGCCAGGGTGCAGTGATATGTATAGATATATCAGTTCAGTGTTCAACAATAAAGGTGAAAAGACCTTTATTTTGAAATTCTTATGGCATGTCTGTGTCCCAAATGTCTGAAATTTAACTGTATAAAATTTAGTTGCTTTTTATGAGTGGTCATAAATGTAACTGAATGTGTTAAGTGGACATGTATCATATCGTATACATGTATCATCATGAAACTCTCGAAGATTTTTGAGATGGTAACTACTTATGAAACGCAGCTCCAAATGACATCACCAGCGCAGGATGGCAGCGCTCGTATCCGGGTTATTTTGGCTTCATTTTTTTTAAAGAGGGAGGAGGTGGAGATACGGCGTCCATCTTTATTTACAGTCAGTGTTTGGAAGGGAGCGATACGACACAGGAGCGCTTGTTTAACATCAACACGTCTGCATGAGTCGGGTGGTGTTACTCAAGTTTACTGATAGTTGACAGCATCCCTGTTCGTCACTATGGACCTGACTTTACGCTGTAGGGGACAGACGGAGCTTTTCTCACCAGACATTCTGTCAGTGTCATTTCAGTTCATTCGTACAGCTTCCAGATCTCATTCCTTTGTTGTTTTTCTCTTCTCAAACAGAGATGAACCTGACTGTCTTCAGCTCTCAGTTATTCATTAGAGACATTTCCTTATTTGAAAACCCCTTCAGGTTTTATACTGATGGGGTTGCCCTTTTTTTGGACCAAGTTCTTCTGTTAGCAATAAGGTGTCCTGTATTTTTATGTTTTTTGAAGCGAGCAGTGCTGGAGCTTGAGCATCCACTCTGTTCCTCAACCCTCCCTGGAGCTCCCAATGTTTTCAGTGTTCTGTGAATTTAAAGATGCTTTTTTTTTTTTTTTGTACAGTGGGAACTGCTAATAGTGATTTTATCTCCATGTTGAATCTTTAAGCAGAACAGTCACTAAACAGTAATCCTGTACATTCTGTTGAAGTCTGTGTAAAGAACATTCAGAGTTTTCTGAATTTAGTACTGAATTGTGGAGCTAGACTGTTCTTCATGAAGACGTGCAGGGTTCAGTTAAATTTTTTTTTCTCTTCACTTGCAGAGTCAGGCAACTTGTTCAGAAATCTACAATTTTTACTTGCCCCTCGTGGCGGAGTGGACACGCCCCCAGCGTTTCACAGAAAACTGCTCATTTTTTCATGACAGGGACCTAACTTCATGTTCTTTTCATGTTTTTTTTTAATCATTCATATTTAGGCCTTTCCGTTAACATGTTTCTGTGGTGTGTCGAACTTTATTGTCACTTTACACAGACTTTAACCGGCTTTGCATTCCTACAGTCCCACTCAGATTTTAAACTCGTCTTTGGCCAATCAAATGATGTCAGACATGTGTCCTTTTCGTCCAGACTGAACTCTGGACAAACTTTTTCCTTTATTAATGTGTGATTAGCATGGTTATGAACCGAGAGCATGTTTGTCTGATCCTAATGAGGCAACATCCTATTCCATGATTGTCTGAAACGTTCACTCATCCACTTTTCTTTTTATTTATTTATGTTTCTTTTTTAACATTTTCTATAAATGGTCTTTACATCATTAATGATCAGAAAGACAGTTTCCCAGTGAGCTGCTTCTTCTGGTCTTTTTATGGAGCAGATAAAACAAAACTTTAAGGCATTTTATTATATTTTCTTGCTGTTTTTCTGAACATTCCTAATCATGATTTTGAGTATTTTTCCCCCCATTGTAGTAAAGTGATCAACCTGCTGTACGCACACATGAACTGTTTAGATTTTCTTTTTGAAGACACTGTGAGTTCTTTCCTTAATCCTTATTTTATTACTAAACCTGTTTTTTGTTATGTATTGTTGACTTCTTTTGAATTTGATTTGACCTTTTGTCATGTTGCATTTCATTCCGAGGCTTGTGTGTATATTTGCTGTACATGAACAGAAGTCTGCTGTAAACACCTCAGAGAAGTCTGGCCTGTTTTGTTATTCATGCAATAAAACAAAGTGCACACGAAGTGTTTTAATACAGCCTCCATTCTTTATAAATGACTGAAATGAGCTGACTCGTCGCTGCTCCTGTTTTCTTTCTACACCCGTAAACCACATCACCACACTGAAGGAAGCGTGCATCTACACAGTGATACTAGAGAGAAAGTAGTTCCTTCATGAAGCTGCTCACAACAAGGTCTGTGGATTATCTTGATTAACCAGGTCATGATTTCTGGAAAGAGACACTGCTGTTGAGTTTTTTCATATGTATTTTTTGTTTTTTAAGCGCCACAGGTATGAGTGCCATCTAGTTCTATCATATTGGACAGAAACAGGTGGAAGTTTACTCAAGTAGAAGCACAGATACTTGTGTAAAGTAAGACTAGTAAAAGAAGTACTGATTCAACTTCTTTACAGTATGGATGCGTGCGATTAATCAACTATACAATTAAACGTCCTCACCCACGCTAGTCGGCACCGGAAATACTAGTCATTTAAAAATATTTATCAATATTTCATTCATGCATGATGCCCGTTATCTCTTGCCTCTAAGATTTTATGCAGCCTCCGGCCACTAGTCGGGGCTGCGTCACCGTCAGACAACAGCACCTCTCACCCAGCACGTATGAACCGATCGCCCTGACAACCCCGGATGTTTATATCAGCAAAGTTGGACAGATGAGTGTAGACTGTGACAGAATAAGCTGATATATTTTCACTGGACTGGAGAAACATGTGACCACATTAAACACAGACACAGACATAAACCTGCAAGCAGAGCTGCTGCTGCTGATGTCACTAGCACTGCTAACGTTAGTCACACTGTGTGTCAGGCTGACAGCTAACAAAAGGTGAAGCATTTATTGAGTTGTTGTCATGTTTTGTACATTAATGTGTAAGGTTTGTATTGCCCAGTGCAAAGTAGCATGCATTTCAGTGACATTTAAAGTTTAATTTGGCGATTATAGACTTATTACTTACTTGTAACATTATAAATTAATACATTCTGCTTTCTGAGTGTTTTCTTAGTGTTAGACTAGTCGACTAGTCTAAATTAAATTTTGTGTTTAATCGACAGGGAAATTAGTCGCCAGGAACATCCCTACTTTACAGCAGTAAAAGTGAAAAAGTACAGGCTCTGAAATGTACTCAAAGTGCAAAAGTGCAATTTCTGTCTCATTTGTACTGTCTGTCTTTGTAAAGCTAACACAACCTCACCTTTTCTCCACTAAAGTCTCCCTCTGTCTGTTTCATCTTGTTGGTGCTTTACATCATTTTCATCTTGCTAGCTCTTATGTTGTTTCTGTCTTGTTATGTTATTTTTGTCTTATGTGTCCTTGCGTTGTTTTCATCGTTACATCTTTTTCATCATATGTCATTTTTGTCCTGTTACATGTTATGTCATTTTCATCTGTCTATTGTTACATTTTTGTTATGTTAGGTCTTGTTATGTTGCTTTTATTTTTCTTGTTAAGTCTTGTTATGCCTTTGATGTTAATTTCATCTTATACATCTTTTAGTCCTTTTCATCTTGTTGCATTGTCATCTTTTATGTCATTTTCTTTTATATTATTTTATTTTTTTATGTATTGTTCCGTCTTGTTGCTGTTTTCATCTTGTTACGCCTTTTGCCTAAGATATTGTTCTGTCCTTTTTTTTTATCTTGTTAGATCTTATATTGTCTTTGTCTTGTCAGGCATTGTTCTGTTGTGTTTGTCATTCTTGTCATGTTAGGTCCTGTTACGTTATTTTTGTCTTGTTACACCTTTTATGTTGATTTTTATCTTCTCTTTTAGTTCTTTCCATCTTGTCACGTAAGTGTTATCTCACGTATTTTTACGATGTTATTGTCTTGTTACATCCTTTTTATCGTATGTCATTTTTGTTTTGTTTATGTTTGTTTTTGTTTTTGAAAATGTAAGGAGCATAATGTACAGATATTTGTGTTCAAATGTAGGGAGTAAAAGTAAAAAACTAAAAGTACAGATGCCTGAAAACTCTACTTAAGTACAGTAACAAAGTTTTTGTACTTAGTTACTTCCTCTCTCTGGAGAAAAGGCAGACATCTCTATAGCTGATATCTCCAAAACTCTGCTCCTCACACCAGAACTATCTAGATGGATAAAGAGCAGAACAGGTAAGAGGAGAGGTATGTATTTTTGACTTTGGGGTGAACTGTGTGTGTAAAGCAGAGCTGAGGGGATCTACAGTCTGGTGATCGTCCTGTGTGGATTCATCAGTGGGAATGATCTCTCTCATACTACACAGATTGATCTGACCTCTGCTCAGGAGAGTATTGACTAGTTCAGCTTCAAAGCTCTGGCGTGCAGTTTGGACTTTGGTGCCCCTCAGTGGTCGTATCAGGAAGTGCACGTTGCTGTCTTTGACCCAAAGACAGTGAGGGTGAGCGGACTGAAAGCAACTCCAACTGCACCCGTCTTCACTGGGATTGTTTCAATTAAAACAAGATGCCATCAGCAGCCATACGTCACGTCCCATGACCACGCCTCTATTTAGGAGAGAACGGGCTGTAAAAGCAGCCAGTCAGTGTGTGTTAGTCTCAAACTCTTCATCACAGGTTAATTAATGATGTTACTGAGTAAATGATGTGTGTGATGATTGTGTCTGTAGATCAAAGTGAATCAGAAAAAGTTGTAATAAAGATTTTACTTATATGTTCAATATAAATAAATATATGTTACTACCATAAAACAGCTGATTTCTGAATGGAGTTTGGTTTGACAGCTCCAAAACTGCAAAATGAAGTGTCTTAATGCAAGTAACATCTGAGATACATCACCTGAGGATTCAGTAAGGTGGTTTTATGTAAGATTTGTCTACTCTGATGAAAGCAGGCTGAAAAGTTTATTTATTTTTTTATGTATCGACGCTGATTGTTGATTGGCTGACTGGTCAGAGGATTTGGGCTCCTAATAGCTCAACAGAGGTACGGTTTTCTTAATTAATGTGTTTCAATTGGCCTCAGAATTTGTATTGACCGCCAGTCAAATTAGAGCAGTGGTTTTCACCCAAAAAGGGGCGGGGCATGACGCAGGAGTCTTATCCAGGTAACCGGGGGAAAGGTTGTATCCAGGATTCTCAAACAAGGGGTAAGGCCTTATACTAGCAACCGTGATAAGGTCATATCCAGGTAACCAGGGTAAAGTGTTATCCCGGTAACTGAGGTAGGGTCTTATCCCGGTTTCTCAGAATATGTATTGACCACCAGTCCAATTAGAGCTGTTGTTTTGACCCAAAAAGAGGCGGGGGCATGACACAGGAGCAAAGTATGCGGATTGGTTGCTCTCATCTACTGAAAAACCCAGTCAAGCACTCTCATTATACACACTGTTGTGTGTCCGTCACATGCCATCACCGTGTCCACTGAAGGGGAAAGAGCGACACACACAAAGTCAGACCTATGACATAGTTCACAAGCACCACCTGTTTAACACCTGATGTCTTGCAGTCTGTTGCACCAGTCAGGTACTTTTTTCCACTGTTTCAGAGCAGAGTTATTGTAGTAGTTCTGTATTTTTCATTAGTTTTTATTTTTGTTTCACTTTTACTTTCAGTTCAGTTTCAGTTCATTTCCAGAGTGGGTTTGATTGTTTCAGTTACTTTTATTTAAAAATGTTTAGGTTTAGTTTCAAATAATTTTGTCCCATTGTGTCCCATTTTATGTGGGACTGCACGGCACTCTGACCACGACATAATGGAACTAAAATGAGGAGAGCGTACCTGATACTGAACTACAGCGTTGGATCTGTTACAGTTGTTCATTCCTGCAAAGAAACAAACAAAGTTTTGTGTTTGTGCTCTGATACAACAGCTTAAGTTTTCCCAAAATTAACACCCACCAACAGCAAGATGTGGGCAGATTTTCTATAATCTGGTTTTTATCTGATGGCTGTGTGCAAGTCACCCAAAAGTCACAAGCTCTGCAGATTTAGGCAGGATAAGATGGAAACTACCACAAAAAAGGGAATGCAGCTATGCAGCATTTTGATCTTTAATATCAAAATTTGTGACCACCTCTCAGCATTGGTAACATGTTCCACACTGTCCCACACAAACATACTGTTTGTCCCACCTTTGGTTTATCTGGTCACCCAAACCCCCAACAGACCAGGGTTCAGATCTCAACAGAGAGACTGAGGTTTGTGTCCTGTGTAAAACTACAAGATTTAGTTGTTGTTTTTTCATTCTGAAAATTTTTCGGTTAGGTTAGGTTTAGGAAAAGATAAGTTTGTCTGCCATGAAGGTGCAAATAACCACTCCGGGTGCAAATCGCATTGTTGGCTACTGACACCTGGTTGCTAATATCGTCTGAGGTGGTCGCATTACAAGGGGCAACGAAACAAGATGGCCGCTGTTCTTAATTTCAAGGTTACATTTACTGTCCAGCTGAATCCAACTTTAACTGGTGCAACAAACTGCTGGATTTTATCCCACAAAGCTCAAGTCAGATACATTTGTGAAAATCCAAAAACAGCAGAAAGTGTTTAGAATTTGATTTTTCAGCGTGAAATCTTTAGCAGAACAACGATCGCTGAAGGAGCCTCATCTGTAAATGTTTTCTTTCCTCTGTGTTTGAACATCTCATTCCTCATGGCACAGTGAAGTCTGAGTCAAAAACACCATAAAAGAGCGTTTGTGTAATCTTCTTTTAATTGCATCTCGAGCACCTTCATTCACAAAGGAAGTTTAATTTACATGAATTTGGAGACCAGAAGAAATTTCACTTATCAGGTCTACAGTTGGAGGAGTGACACAGAGTATTGGGGCCACTGTCAGCGTGTCTGAATACATCGCAAAGAAAGGCGACAACTGTACAGTGTGAACGGACAGCCAAGAAATAATACAACATGGACATGTTGAGTCAGTTCAGTCTCATCACTTGTTGTCCAGATAGAAGCAGTTTCTTGTAATACTGACTTTTTTCTCATAATGACTTTTTATGACTTATCTATTCTAATATTACAACCAAGAAATCATAACCTTATTTTCTAATATGACTTTGTATGGAGTCACAGGGATGCCATAAATAAAATAATGTAAAGGAATAAGAAAATAAATGTGGACATACAAAGCCATTTTTTTATTTTCACATTTGTTCATTTATTTCTGTATATATCTACTTTTTAAATATATATTTAGTTTCGCATATAAATTACTCTTTTACATATTTGTCTATATTGTTTTCATTTATTATATTCATTTTCTATGTGTCATTTAGTTATTTTTATACCTTTACTTTTCCTTATTCCTCTAGCTTTTGCTGCTCCTTCAAGCTGTCAATCATCTGGCTTTGGGCGGGCCTTCCTGCACGCAGGAGTCCAACAGGATTCATATGTTTATTCAAACCAAAGCTCCAACTCAAACTCAATTCAAGCTAATAGAGAAAAAATGAGAACAAAATGAATGTATAAAAATAGAAAATAATAATAACTAAAATTACATCAAAACATTTTGAAAATATACCAAAAAGTAATTTACATGCAAAAACAAACAGCTACTTTTTAAAATGAATATTACAGAAATAAATGAACATATAAATGTGAAAAAAATGTTTATGATTATTCTTTTAATTTAATGTCTGTATGTTTTCTCATCTAATAGTTTTTATTTCTTTATATTTCCACATTTTCTTTTACAGATTAATTATTTTTAATGGCATCCTTATGACTTCATATATTTCATGTAAAATTCTGATTTCATTTTTTGATAACTTTATTGTAAAATTTTACCTTTATTCTGAAAACATTACATTTTTTAATCTATATATATTACAAAATCTCTCTCTTCTTTGAATGTAAACAGTGGCCCTAATACTCTTTTTTCCGTTTTCTTTTTACATGTAACTACTGACTGTCGTCATTACTGAAGATGTAGTCTGACTGTCAGACCGCCTCATCTGGTCCGACAGATTCCAGTCCTGTTGTGTTCAGATGTGATCTTGGAAAATAGGACATTTAAGACACTGCAACTTGGATTCTTCTCTTCTGTGGAGCGTCAACCTAAACCAATCAGAAGGGCTCTTTTTTTTTTTTTTAAATCATGATTCTGACACTGACAACACCACCCCTCGTTTGAGTCAATATTAAAAACTCTTCATTTATCAATAGCTATATTTCCATATAAATTCATATAAAACAATTTCAAATTAAATAGGTGACATTAAAAAAAACACTTGAATTTTTCAAGGCAATTGCTCAGGAATTCATTTTCTAAAAAAGTCTACCTTGTCTTAAGGACCCCATCAACAACAAAAGGCCAACACATGATTTCCTTGTTCACTTTAGTTTGCTCACTTCCTGTTTGTTCAAACAGACGACATGTCATGGTCTACAGCCAAACACAGTGGCCTATAGTGGCTAGTAGTAATAGTAGTGCATGCTGCAGTCCCGTATCAACGCCACTTTTTTTTTAAAAAAAGAAATCCACATTTAAAATCACATCATCCTGTACAAACATGGAATCATATTCACATCTAGGAATAAATCAACAAATGAATCAAAGAAACAGGGAATCAGCATCTTGTTTTGTTTTTGTTTTTTGTTTTTTTTTGTTTTTATCCCTCCATCAAAAGACGAGTCAACTCACGGAGCAACGTCGCTCCAACAGTTCATGGGCGACGCTCCTTCCAGCCGCGGGGAGATTGTCACAAGTCCATAATAGATCCTACTAATTGCTTGATTATCGACCTCCTGTCGGGTCATGTTGTGCATTTCCATGACTGACTGGAAGGCCGCAAGCGAGACGAGGGCCTCGAGGAGGCTGGCGGCAGGTTACAGGGGCTCTGCCGGGGCTGCATCACCAACTCCATGCAACACAAACACCACCTGTGGTCTTGGTCCAAAGCAGTCACACCACGCTCCAGTAAAGGTAGGCTTTAACTGACAACTGGGGCCATCGCTTGGATTTAAGAGTCGCTGTGACTTAGAGGGGAAGTTTTATGGATTATTTCAAGTGTGGTTGAGTGAGGTACTTCTCCACGGTCAGTGTAGTACCTACAGTAGATGAAGATCAACACACCAGAGAAGCAGCAGGAGTACTGGTGTTTAGACACCTAAAAACATCTATCAATATCAGTTCAAGTGTATGTTATATAAGGAATATTTTCACCACTTTATAGTGATGGGTGGACTACAGTTTAAAGCGCAGACGCTGCAGTTAATGAGAATTAACACTATGATCAATAGCAGGTGGGTGAACAGGGATTCTCCAAGTAAAATGTAAGACTTTTAAAGATCTTTTTAAGACCATTTACACTGAAATTGAATGCAAACTTAATGACCATAAAGTATTAAAGATATAATGTAAAATCAATATGGATTTTATCATTTACCAGCTCCTGTAGACCTGCGACATTAATTGAATAATCAATTATTACATTGATTGCCAACTGTTTTGACTATTGCTTAATCCCTATCCCTATAATCCACATAGTGCAGGCACCATAATTCTGGTAGTTACAGACTCAAGTGTGATGGTAAGACGGTAAGATGAGGGACGATGTGGAGACTGAAAATGAAAGGTTCAAAAACACTGCAAACCAAACTGGTCCTTTGATGAAGAGGAGTGCAGATCAGGAGGAGAATATTTTGAGCAGCCGTGTTGAAAAGTTTTAGTTGCTACTCAAGAAGTGCCAGTGTAGTGTCCACAGCACGTGCTAGCACCAAACGCCGCAGAACAGTTCGGAGATACGACTCAAGTTCCCTCAGATTTGGATTCAGTCAGAAGCTGGAATTAATCTGCCTCCTGTGTGAAGTGTTTGGAACTGAGTAGGGACGGCCTACGCTTCTGTATTTTAGTGTTAGTCATAACGGTGGTACTGTGAGATTTTCTGAGGTGGTACACAGTGTTTGTTGCACCCTGGCTTAATTTGTTCGAGTAATTTTTTAAGGAAAAAAAAATTAAATTCTCTGATTCTTACTTCATCTTGGCATTCACATTTCTGATGTTTTCCAGAACAACTAATCAACTGATCAAGAAAACAATTAACAAATGAATTAATAATGAAAATAACTGATACAGGAAAGATCTATTTTTCAACTGACAAGACTGTGATAGGATTAAGTCAGGGTGCAGGTCTACAGGGCAGACTGACACATCACTGCTGTCAGGTTTACACTAGCTGAACAGGTGTAATGATAAAGTACTGGCTTTTTACTTGCAAAGATTTACGGCGCTTACCAGTTGTCGTTAACTTAAGTATGTGCACATAAATAAACCACCAGCCGCCCAACAAAATAAACTATTTTCTTTGATTTAGTGACCTCTACTGGTCCCTGTAGGCTAAAGGCCCTATTGCACACAATTTCTTTGTAAGATGTACTGATATCTGAGTATTTTCTTTAACAATTTTATTTAAATGAGTAGAGAGTCTGCTTTTAGGTATTTTAAATGTTTCCAAGCATGTAGTGATGTCACCAGGAATGGCACTTTCATTATTTATATCATCCTGTAGGTGATAGGCCCTATTGCATTTTCAAATACGCTTAGCAATGCAAGCTTTCCAGGCGATTTCTTTGCTGTGTTGCTTGCTTAGCTTCCTAAACTGGTACTCTTGCAGCTTCCCCAAACTGGGGATGTGTCGATCACCATCTACCAGGGTTAATACACTGACAATGGATAAGTACCTCATACAACCACACTTCAAATAATCCAAACTATCCCTTTAAGAATGTGCTATGACTCTATCTGATATGACTGATCATATATTTAGCTGACTCTAAACTGGTCGTCCATGGGAAGCCCTTAACTTTGTGTGGATTCTACTTTAATTTTGATCATTGGGTTCCACAAACATTGTTACTATCATCATCATCATCATCATCATCATCATCATCATCACAGGGTTCTGTGTTCTGAATGAGAGCTTGAAAATGGTGACATGGTAAAATATTAAACATCTGCACCATTTTTGACCTAAATGCAGCTTCAGTCCAAAAGTGCTGATATGAACCTTCAGTGGTCAGACTGTCATCCAGAGCTCACTGGTGGCCCTGAGGGGGGGGGGGGGGTCCAGCTCCTCACCCTGGCAGTGGTAATGCCTTGCACTGCGGAAACACCCGCACCTGACCACGCGAGTGCCTCGTGCTACCTGCTGAGCTACCGTGAGGATAAAACCCACAGAAACGAGCCACATCATGGTTCCTGTTTGGTCCCGCATCTTTTATAGCCCAGTGCCACCAAGTCCTGGCTGACATCAGTCCAGGTCTTACTGTCAGCAGAGTTATTGAGGTGGACGTCTGGAGGCAGGACAGTCCAGTGCAGATTAGCTCCACAGTCAATCAGCCAATGAGGAGTGAGATCAGGACAAAATAGTTCAACTCATCCTCAGATGTCCAGGTTTACAGTGGCTCAGTCCAAATCTGTCCCTCACTGGCAGAAAGAGACAGCTGTGTCTCGTCTTTGTCTCATTGGCTCTTGAGCTGGAGGCTGGCCGCCACTCAGACAGATATCTCATAGGTGGTGCCCCCAACACCCGTCACCTTCTTCACCCCGCCACCCTGGGGCTTGTGGGCGGGACTCTGCATCAATGCTGAGCTGGGATAGGCCACTCCGGGCCGGGCAGACACACTGACCGGGTGAGAGGGGGAGGAAGGGGCGGAGCAGGAGGAGGTGGAGGAGAAGGGCTGGCCGCCGTTGGTCCGACTCAGAGGTTTCATCTGGATCAGCTCATCCCTGATGTCAGAAAAACACAAAGACAAAACAGAACCAGTCAGTGGGACGGGTTGGGACTGGACGTCCAGAGGTCATGTGAAGAGGAGATGGAAACCTCATGGGCTTTTCACAGTGCATGTCCTTTGCCCTTGGTCAAGGATATTTACATTTTAGAATTACCAGTGATTACTTTTTATCAGCTTTTCTAACTGTGTTTCACTGATTTTCAGGGTACAACCCCGGAAACTCAGGGTTAATGAGCCCACCCCTCTATTGGACCTCCTGCCCCCCTTAAACAAAGTGAAATATTTTATTAATGTTTGAATTCTTGTCTCGTCTGTGAGGTTTCTGGCTTCACCGTGGACTAGAAGGTACAAATGATGGATGTGCTGTCAGGCTCATGTTGCACAATAACTGGATTCTCTCTCTGTTCTTGCTGTCGCTGTAATGTCTGTAAAGACTTGTTTCAGTAATTTGCCTGTGGAAATTTGCCTTGCCAAGTGATAAGCTAACTGGCTAGCTCTGCTAGCTTGGCCTGTATTACTGTGAACACACAGTTAATGTGGTCAATGCAACAGTTGTTTAGTGTTTAAAGTCACACAGAGAGTATGCTGATCTCATTTTACAGTCCTAAAGTGCTTTGGTTAACACTGCTATCAGTAACAAGTCACAGATATGCAGTAACGAGCTGAAATGTAAGTGATAACTCTGTTCTCTGGCCGGAGCCATGTAGTAGTCAACCCTCTTCCATCACCTGGCAGTACATCAGCAAGATCTCACGCTAAAGGCTGGTCACACGAGACTAGAGGGGTTAAAACTGCAGGCTGTGCCACACATCTGCAGGTAAAAAGGCAGATTTTAAAAGATCAATTTTGGCATTTTATGAATTGATATTAGGACATGCAAAGGACAGTTAATTCTGGCTATTGACACAAATTTTAATGGTGCTAACTGCAAATTAAACTGTGTACTGCAAATGCTGACTGTATGTCAACCTGCCAATCTGTCTGAGACTACAGACATGTGTGTTAAATGCATGCATGTCTCCCTGTCTCCTAATAAATTTGTCTTATTAAATTGTGAGTCTAGTATACTCAGCCATTGCCAAGTTGCTTGAGGTGAATAACACAAATTGCTAAACTGAGGGGATTGTTACTGACTCACACAAATGGGACAGGATACTCCTCTATCAGTAAACCCCCAAAAATTTAGGAAACCAGAAAAGAGACCACCGTCGTTATGGTTATCTAGCTAACGTTAGCTTAGCACAGCGTTCCCACTGGTGACATTTATCTGTGGTAATTAGAGTTTCACATAATTCTGCTGTGAAGAGCGCAGGAGGACTCTCAAAGAATCAGAATTATTAACGGACAAAAATCGATACACAGAATCGGAATCAGAATCGTTAAAATTCAAACCATACCCAACCCTATCAACCCCCATCTACTGTAGGTAATACACTGATTATAGCTAAGTACCTCATACAACCTCACTTCAAATAAACTGAACTATCTCTTTAAGGGAGCTATGACACCAACTACAGACTTTGGCTTTTGTGTTTGCAGAAATGTACAAAAAGATCAAAAGTGCAATAGATTATTTACACTTAATGTTTGTGCTGAACTAGAAAATTGAATCAGAAAAGCCTGCAGGACTCTCCCACGCAGTAGATGTACTGCAGCTGTTGTCAAGTAATACTAAAGCTTGTATCTCTGTATGGAGGCTAATACATTTATATTATTACTGTGCTGGAGAAACAATCATAAACAGGTTTCCTTTTAATAGTTTGTGAACTAGGACACATGCAACATTCATACTACACACATCACACACATTGAAAAGACACAATCAGATGTTCCTGTGGTATGAGAAGGAGCCACATTAGTCAGACTAAACCCATGCAGCTGTGGAGTAACTGCAAATAACAGAGACAGTGAGCAGGATGGAAAAGCAACAGTGATGTTGGACAGGACAGAAACCCACACATCAACATGTCAGAAGATGAAACTGTTGAATACTCATGCAAAAGTTTGACCATGCCTCGATGGAACTAAAACAGGAAGAGCTAATCTGATACTGAGCTACAGTGTTGGATCTGTTTCATGTGTTTGTGTTCAGACTGAACAGCTAACAAAAGTGGAAAAGTTTCCCAAAATCATCACTGCAGATATAACAGTTAGATTTGACCGTCTCTTTTTATGTTACACATTAATGGTGCTCAAGTTTTTATTGGCCAGTTTTCATTCTAAATAGTTTGATCTGTGATTGATGAGAAGATGACGAAGCAGCAGGGTCTGACATTAACACCCGTGTAGGTAGATCTTCTGTTTGGTGAGGTTATCTGTCACACTTGCGGGTAAATGTTTGTACAACATGATTACAATCATGTTGATTAATAGTGTGATAATTATTTATCACAATTATTCATTGAAGTTTTTATTGCACTTTCAAATTGAAAATAAAGGGAGGCTCAATGAATGAAAAAAGTATTTTATTAGTTATTAAAAGATCACATAGAATAGACTAATGTGTGTGATTTGGTTAAAGAGGTAGTTAAAACATAAAATTGTGGTGTTTTTCCTATTTTCATAGAGTTAAAAACTACAGACCAGACCAAAATGTATTTGTACAGAACTTTTTTACAATTTATCTGCTGCAAATCAAATCAAATTATTTTTTTTATTTTAATAGCTCAAAATCACAAATCACCGTTTACCTCAGGGGGCTTTACAATATGTGCAATGTACGAAACCCGCTGTCCTGTGGACCCTGTGTCTGAAGTTTGAAGATATGTCAAACAGCAGTATAAGGCTATCTTGGCTAAAATGTTGAGTGTCTGTGGGAACAAATAAGATAACTGTGATCACATCGACATCTATATGCACTTTCTCACCATAAAGATATTAGTGAAGCATGTTTTCAAAAAAATTTAATTGAAGGTTTTCTTAATTTATAAAAAAAGAAAAAAAAAACTACTGGAGGACTCAAAGAGCTGTGAGTTAGCAGCACTATGTTGCTGCCTGCCATAGAGGGACAGTGAGTATGCTACGCCTTCATCACACTCATGGATATGGATGTATTTAATGATATTTGTTTTGTAGTATTCTTTTCTCTTATAAGCTCCTTTGTTGTAGTATTTATTTTGTAATATATCATTTGTTAACATGTTTTTACAAGTTTAGCATTTACAGAAATGCTTTGCTTTGGCAATATGTACAGTGATACGTCATGCCGATCTATGCAGGAATTAGGCATAACTGAGCACATAAACTATGGGGCAAGACGCCTTCTTCCAAGCTTTGGCTGAAGGGAGGCTCACTGTCTCACAGGTTGAAAACCCCTGTGCTACATGACAAATAGAAGACTTCAAATCAGTATTCATCAGTATTGTCCGTACTGCTTCCAGTTATCAGCGGTTGGCCCCAAACATCCTGACTGGAGCACCCTTATTACATATGTCTGAGAAAATAAACATGTCATCAGTTCTACTGTTATTGTACGTCTTAATTCATGAACTGTTACTTATATTCTAAAACTGCCTGCTGAGTGTGTTCGTTACACACTATTGTGTTGTTTCTGTTACACTGCTGTATCTTTTTGAACAGTTACAGTGAAAAGAATCCGCATGGCTCCATTTAAAAGTATTTTTACATTCTAGCTTTTCTATGAGCACACAGTTGATATGGATACAGAGGGCTTGTACAAATGACCAATCAGACGGTGGTAATAATAAAAATAATGCAGACAAGAACAAACTGGCAGAGCACAACAACAGCAGACACAAAACAGTGACAAATGGAAGATGAGCAAAGGGAGAAGAAGGAAGAACTCACAGGAAATCTGGCAGGAGGAGGAGGAGGAGAGAGGGGAAGAGGAGGAGGAGCAGGAGGAGCAGTCAATCAGGTAGTCAGGTTTTCAGGCGGGCAGGTGGTTTTTTCAGGGTTAGCAGCAAACCAATTGTCCTGACAAAAGGCGAAACTCATACTCACTTCGGCGCTTGTATTCCTCCTCCTCCCATCCCTCCACCTCCTCCTCCTCCTACCCCCGCCGCATTTGCTCCGGCTGACGCCGAGGCCTTTCGGACCAGCCGGTACTGCATTTCAGCAGCGGCGGCACTCGAGTAAGACAGCGATTTGCCCAGAGGTGGAGGGTGCGGGGAGCGGGGCGGGTGGGTCGTGGAGGTGGAGGAGGAGCCCAGTGGGGTGTCGGTGGAGCGGGTGCGGTAGGGGTAAGCATGGTGGGGCGGTGCGTGAGGGACAGCGAAGCGAGGAGGGCGGGAGGTGGAGGAAGAGGAAGAGGAGTGATGGTGATGGTGGGAGTGGTGGTGGTGGTGGTGGTGGTGGTGGTGATGGTGTGGGGGAGCCGGGGCGGATGAGGAGGGCGGAGCAGAGGCCTGATTGGCAGGCGGAGGGTGAGGCTCGCCCAGCAGACGCTCCCTCTCTGGAGGAGGCGGCGGGGAGGAGGATGTGGAGGAGGAGGAGCGATGGAGGAAGGGGTGGTGGTGGTGTTGGGAGGAGCGATGGTGGTGGTGGGGCGACTGCGAGGACTGGGAGTGCAGCTCAGCAGCTCTCTGTTGTGATGAAAGGAAAGGCGAGCTGAAGCCGCCGGCTGCCGGCGTGCAGGGTCTCCCAGAGGAAACCTCAGGGGCTGCTGGACCTGCCGCCACCCCTTTGTCGAAATCCTCACCACCTGCCAGCAAGCTGTCATATGACAGGCTCCCGTTGCGGGACGGGTGGTGAGGCGGGGGTGTCTGATTGGCTAAGCTCTTGAAGCTGGCTGAGGTGGTGGTTGCCTCTGAGACATGGGCGGCACCTGCTGACGTGTGCGTGGAGCTGGAAGATCGCGACGCCACTCCCGATAGGACGGTGGGGTCAGAGAAGGAGGGATATGAGCGTCCACCAAGGGAGTAGCCAGGGATGCCCCCTCCTCCCGCCTCTCGTCCTCCCTCCCTCCTCTCCCCGCCTCCTCCCCCTCCCACTCTGTCTGACGAAGTGTCCCTCCGGTCCAGGCTGGGCTGGGAGCGGAAACCAGGCTGCTGGCTGGCCTGGAGGAGGGAGGAGGTGGAGGAGGAGGAGTCCCTGGCACTGCCAACACTCTCCCCTCGACTTAACTGGAGGAGGCAGGAGGAGGAAAAGGAGGAGAAAGAGGAGGGAAGGTAAAGGAGTGGGGGGGGGCAAAAGGAGGGAAAAGAAACGAGAAGCTGAGCAAATAAGAGCAGAGAGCTCCGTGGGAGTTGAACCGTGAATCTCTGCTGCATTCAAACTCCTCACACAACACCTCAGCTGCTGATGTTAGCAACACTTCTCTGCCACACAGGAACTAGACTGTCAGGTCAGGACTGAAGCTGCAGGTCGTGAGCTTCATGAAGTCCAATATTTTACACATTCAGTGTGTTGACTTGGGGAATCTCACAATGGTAACATGAAGGAAGCATCAAACATGGAGAAGTCCAAGGCCAAACTTTCTGTCACTGGACCTTCATCAATGCTATCAGGAGACTGAAGATTTTGGTATTGGAAGCATTCTCATTTGTGTTTAGTTTGTGTCTAGGTAGGACTGGCCAGTCGTGTTTGAGAAAAGCTTTAGTTACATGCAGGTAAACAGGACGCGCCATAATGCAATCTCTGAACCCATCAGCTAGTGTTGTAGTACTTAAGACCAGTCTAGTCTTGTTCTTGAGTCCAGCCTCATCTTGACATCGTCCTTATTTTCAGTTGGTTCTTGTCTCTGTCTCAGTCCAGGACCCTGGATTTTATTTCAAGACCAGTCAAGACCACAGCTGTGGGGATTACTACCATCTCACTTGGGTGAGGGAGCTCAAGATGTGACAGCAATAGATTTTGACTCGATCTCGCTCTACCTTAGGTCTTGGTTTTGACTTAACCCCTTAAAATTTTCTCGGTCTTGACTTTCTCTGGTGGTAGATGTTTACCCTATTTCCATACATGTGCTGAGTTGGCATGATTGACTTTGTTTGACTCCATACGTCAGCCCAGCAGAGCAGGGATTTGCATCTCCTTTACAACAGGGCTACCTGCTTGAAGCTGTGTCTTTTAACTGAAGACGAACTTAGCTTAAGTCGAGCAGCTATAGAACAGTGGATAAACAGTTTCCATTAAATTTTTCACTATAGAGATCCCTCTTTATTTTGTTATTTAGAGGCTTTTATTTGAAGCAGCAAAATCAGGAAACGTTGGGTTCTCTTCGGCAGTAACTTGACATGACTCCTATGCGTCTCAAAGTGAACATTATACAGTAAACAGGCAGATATAAGAGTACAAACAGCAACGCAGGAGAGAAACTGAACTTCAGACCACAGAGATTAGCCTCTAAAGAACTGACAGCTGAACTAGAAATGTCTTTCTCTCTGCTCTCCTGCTAAGACATTAGTTGAGTACTGCACCACTCGCTTGTTCGTGGGTTGGGGGGGGGTGGGTCGTTACGGGTCAGCCACAGTCAGCGAAACATCACCACAGACTGCTTGGAAGAGGGCTGGGCTCACTTTGGCCCCACTCCAGAGAAGGTTTATCTCAGACATGACTCAGCACAGCTCAGCATGTTAAAAGTTGTGATGGAAATGCAAATCAGCACGGCATGGTTAGTCTTGGTGTGACCAAAACAATGTGACAATGGAAAAGCCCCAGTTGTCTCTCAGCTCCATTTTTGCATCTGGAGTACATAATTGGACTGTAAACAACGGCTGGTGCATGAAAGAGAAAATCTTGGCCTGGGTATCCATTATCCATACATCTGCAGGCTACACCCGAAGCCCTGAAACACTGATCATTGTCCCCAGAGGCTAAATCATTGTCAGATGATAGCCGATGAATTTAAAGATTATTGGGCCATTACTGTAGACATGTTTCATCTGTGGAGCTTTCTATGTTGGGTGCAACCAAAACCCAACCCGTAACATTTAGTACCAATATTATTGTAAACAACAGAGATTGAACTCAGCCATTATACTCCACGAGAAATATGTTTACCGAGGACAAAATGCTTTATACTGTAAGATATACTGTAGATGTGAGAGTAAAAGATTTAGTTACAGTTTGTCACTGCATCTCTACCACCTGCTGCTGTTTATCAGCTGCTAGAGGTTTGAAATTGAGGCTGTCAGCCATATTAGGTTTGGCTGTACAGTATGACAGTTCAATGATTTGTCCCCTTTTTACCTTCAGTGCTACACTCCTGTATCAGCTTACGTGAGTCATGTTTAGCCCTGCCCACTTTTTAAGGCCTCTCTGGGATGTGAAAACAGAATTTCCACACATGAAAGAAAGCATGATGAAGGTTTAGTGATGGAAAGCTCATCTTCATGATAAAATAGGTAAATGTGCTGAATCTTCATCTCTCCAATCAATATATTCAAATTGCCATGCCAACATCTTTTTAAATAATGGTGTTGTGAGGGTTTAAAAGTCACTAAAAAAGTAACAGAACACATAAGGCAATAGCATATGAATAATGTTTGTATGCATTGTCAGTCATATTAGTGCTGACAAATTGCACATCAAATTCAGAAAATAAAAAGGGTTTGCAGTTGACTGCAAAGTCAAGCAGTCGATTCATTAAAATGAATTTCCCACATGAAATAAAAAGAAAGCAATTGTCCAAACTTGAATTTCACAGAAATAGTTAACAGAATAAATTTTGGTAGGACTTTCATAGGAAGCAATGACACAAAAGATTTGTTAAAGATTGAACAGACAGTTCACCCCAAAATCAAAAATACATATTATTCCCCTGGCCTGCAACGTTATTTGTCCATCTGGATTTTTTTTTTTTTTTTTTGCTATGAGTTGCAGAGTTTTGGAGATATCAGCTGTAGAGATGTCTGACTTCAGAATAAGAAGAATAATTCAACTAAATGACACTCACACTGTGGTGCTCAAAGCACCAAAAAATACATTTGAAAAGCTCAAAACCACCATCTCTTTCCAGAAATCATGGCCTTATTACTCAAGATGATCCACAGACCTTGATGTGAGCAGGTTCATATAGGAACTACTTTCTCTCTAGCAGTAAGGAAGTAGTTCAGGTAGATTCTACTGCAGGAAGAAAGTAGCTCACATCAAGGTCTGTGGATTATCTTGAATAACCAGCTCGTGATTATTGGAAAGAGACACTTCAAATGTATTTTTTTCCTTTATGTTCTGAGCACCACAAGCCAAGTGCTATTTAGTGGAATAATATCGTAGAGAAGGCAGACATCTCTTAAAACAGATTAATATATAGCTCTACAGACCAAGGGAAATATGTATTTTGGATTTTGGGGTGAACTGTCCCTTTAAAACTTGACACACACACACTCCCCCAAGTTGATGGTCCCATTTGATTCCTCTGTGTGCTAACAGTTTACTTTGTAGTATCAACAGCTGTTTTCCCCATATGTGACCAGCATGAAAGATCAAAATTAGAGAACAAAGGAGCAAAATGTAGGCAAAATTGAAAAAAGCAAAAGGAAACTATTAAAGAGAAATGAAGGAGAATCAAAACAACAGAAATACAGAGGGCTGGATGGACAGGAGGGAGAATACGGACCAAACATGGATGCAAATACTGAGTAGAACCAACTTATCTGTGCCAGATGTAGTTCAGAACAATCATTTGATTGAAACAAAACAAATGACATTCTCTTTATCAGCCCTGTTCTCCTGTTTAATTCATTCAAGACAGATGAACCCAGTCATTTTAAATGTATTCAAACAGTATTTGACCCATGTCCAGAGCAAACAGAAAGGAACAGGAAATAAAGTTAGAGGGGAAGATAAGAAGGAAATAATGCTTTCAGAACAATCACTTACTGATACTGATCAACAGAAAGCCACTGAGAAACCAAACCAAGATGGCCGACAGGAAATCAAAAGGAAGAACAAAAACAAAAAGATGAGTGTACAGTTCGTTTCCTTGTGTGTTATTGTCCTTGTTTATCACCTGGCTGTCACTCCAGTGTGTTTGTGTGTGCATTACCTGGTTGGCGTAAGCGTGTGTGAGCGCTGTGTGGTTCTTGCCGGGGCTGTAGGTGGGTCTGTATTTGTACATGGTGGGGGTGGGAGGGGCTTTGTTCAGTAGACTGCACTCTGCAGGAGGGTCGGGAGAAAAAGGTGGAAAAATCAGCACAGAATCAGATCAGTCATTATAAGCTGATGTGCAGATGTTTGGTGAAAGTTAGACAACATTACCCTCTGTGTTTCCTCTGCTGATTCCAGGGTAGCGGAGCTCTGGTTTAGGAGGAGGAGGAGGCTCAGCGTCACATGACTGGCTCTCCATCATCTCCAGACTGGACTTGGACTGGAAAGAAGAGAGAGGTAAGACAGAGAAAAATGAGAGACAAGAAGTCAAAGAATCACACCCGTGGACTGAAACATAGTCACGTAGTAAAACTGCTCTTGTTATTACTTTATACATAAGTAATATATTGTATATTGGTCCTCAAATGTCTTGTTTTGTCCACAACCCAAAGATATTCAGTTTACTGTCATAGAATAAATATAAATATTCATATTTGAGAAACTGAAATCAGAAATTTGGGCGTTTTTTCTTAATGACATGACTCAAAACAATTATCAAATTAGTTGGTGATTAATTTCATAGTCAATTAATAATCGATTAATCACTGGAGCAGTAATGAAAATGATGGGAATCATATGTTATGTCCATCATAGTCACCACATCTCAACCCAAATGAATATCTATTCATAACACTACTTTCTGCTATTTTAAGTATATTTAATCTTTTGTCTTAATTAAAGTTTATTTTTACTTTATCAATAAAGAAGGCATATCAATATCAGAATTTTTCACTCCATAATATCAGAATTGGCCCCAAAAATCCAGCTGATGCAATATTTCTACAAATAAGTAAACTGATAAAAATGGCGGGTGCCCTGGTAGCTCAGTTGGGAGAGCGATCACCCCACATACTGAGGCTGTGAGTCCTCTGCAGTAGCTGTGGGTTTGACTCCCACCTGTGGTCATTTGATGCATGTCAGCACCCCCCAACTCTGTCTCCCTCATCCTGTCCTCACCTCAGCTGACCTAACAATTAAAGGCATAAACTCCCCAAAAATATATAAAAACAATAAATGAATGAAAATGCCAAATGAGAACAATGCCTATAAATCTTTTAGTTAACAAAAAAGAATCAATTTCAAATCCAGTGTTATGAGCCCAGACCAAACAGAATCAACATCCACCTCAACAATCCATTTCCTGGCAGATACATTACTGCCTGTGGGACTTTATTCTGCCAAAGCAGAGTTGACTTCAGGCTATGAGAAGCCCACAACAACCTCCACCAAGCACTAACGTTCCACAAAAATGAACACAACAAATGTCATCACCTTGTTGGGCCTGACTGATGTAGAAAATGTTGCCTCCTCCTGACATCATGAAACAATGAATGAACTGTGTGTTTGTATCCGTTGTTATGAAGCATCACAGCCAGTCTGGGCTGATAGATGTGGTCCTGTTGTGTTTACTGATGCGACCTTACAGGATTTCTGTTGCCTGAATTTCAAACAGCGTTAAACCTTTTGTTGACATCTGGAGCTGCCTATATGCAAACTTTCCAGGTGCAGATTTGAAAGAGAGGCACAGCAGCCTTACGTAACACGGCTTTATCAACAGGCAAAAGCAAGCCTTGTTTTTAACTAATGTATAAATCAAACAGAATGATGATAGCACGCAGTATTGATGGCATTTTAGTAAAGTTTGTCCCTATAGACATGCATCTTGCTGCTCTTACCCGGTGCAGGTCTCCCTGTATGCCGTTGTCCAGGATCTTTGCAGCCAGCTGGGCCTCAGTCAGCTGTGGCCGCAGAAAAGGAGGCTGCACACACACACTCTGCACACACTTCTTTCTGCCCAGATACCTGCAGGGAGCACAGAGACAGTAAATCCACATCAGAAAGACCAACCACTACAGAGGTGCGTTGTTCTTACAGGCTTGTTTTTGAAGCTATGAGCACTGAAACAGCATCATCTTATCATCAGTCAAAACTTAAATCCCCTCAGCTTTCTCAGTTCGTCTCTTAAAATGATTGTCTTTGTATGTTTTGTGCATCCTGAGGAAATTAGAGATATGTTTGGTGCTGTGAGGAATGTGAAGTATTACTGGTGTTATATAATGCTTATGAACAGCCCACATAAGATTAGAAGAAAAAGTTTAAAAATGCACCTGGGTGCCTGTGAGCTGCAGAGGACATGAGAGACATTCTTCCAACAGCCATTGGTGAATGGGTTAACACCTCCTCTGAACTTCCCTGTTACCTGGAGGAAGAGACAGGGAGGGAGACAGAGTTACACAGAAAAATAGGCACGAAGATACATTCACTCAAAAGATCTGTTATGCAGTCACTCAGGAAAGTGAACTGAATTTGATTAATAGATTTATTGACTGATACAAGTTCAAGAAGCCAGTGTAACTCTCGCAGATCAGCAAACATTGGCCGAACATTTGTAAAATGCATGTAAGTACTTCTAGCTCTGTCCAGTAGAGAGAATTTATATGGAAAAATATTATCACCACAAAGATAAAACAGTTACAAAGTGTCCAACGAGGATGTGGTCATCGTTGGAGGAGAACTCCTCAGCTGATCATTTTCACATTTTTTGGGATTGTACTGTAATTCAGCCCTATTGTCCGGGAGTAGTAGTGGAAATAAAAGCAATTAGTGGCCTGGAGATTAATCAAGATTTTAGTACTATATATGTAAGTAATATTTCAACCAAACTCAATTCTCATGACAAATATCTTCTCCAAATACTGCTTGCAGCCAGTATAAAAGCCATAACTAGGAAATGGATGATAAAAGAACTCCTAACAAAATTAGAGTGGAGAGTTGTAAAAGAAATTTACCACATGAAAAGACTAACTTACTTCTTGAAACCTTGTGTGGGTAAATTTGCAAATTACTGGATGAAGTGGTTATGACATTTTACTACAGCAGAAGACTATCAAGAACTTCAGAGTATCCATTTCCTATCCGTGCATACCCTCAAACTTTTTTTGTCATTTCCATCTGTGTAACAGTATAAATGTGAGTATTGAACTGTGGGAAATATGTGTCAAGATGGATGTGTGAACATCTGTTGTTTAAAGTACATTGATCCCCTCCCTCTAAGTTTGGAATGAAGTCCAAAACATGTGAGCTGGATGGAAACGGATGGACAGGCTTGATCTTTATGTGTCCTCTCCCTGGACATCCGTGTGTACTGACCCTTAACTGGATTCCATCACCTTTTTTAAACCATCATTATTAGCACACGGACAGATATTCATACAAAGAAATGTGTCTTGAGAAGATAAAAACTGACATATATACTTGATTGGTTGAGCAACCCTAAATGCTTTTAACAGCTGTACATCTATGAAACTGGACTGTATTTTGTCTTATGCCTGTGCCTGTTCTTGCGCATCACAAAAATTAATAAAAAACAAAAAGTTAAAAACAATAAAAGATCTGTCGGTGGTGCACATGTATTGAAACACTTCAGTTTCCTACCTGTTCATTGGTAGTCCTTCCTCTGGCCACAAGCACTATGTGGAAACCAGTGAGGCCAGCAACAGGGATGAAGAACAGGCCTGCAACGCACATTACTGCCAGCCTGAGAGCACAGGGCGTCAAGGACTATCTTAAGAGACCAGACAAGACCAGGACAGATCACCTTCAACAGATGAAGGACTACAGAGAAGACTTTAATAGATTTTGTGGCAATGTGCCCCTTAGATTTGGATCTTTCTTGTGTATAAATGGAGCACCTGGCCTGATGGTGGTGTTAGACCTAAGAGCCTAAGAAATTGAATTCATCAAGGAAACCTGTTGCTCTGGACCCATCATGAAAGCCTCATATTGCCATCTTTTCCAATAATGTCAATACCTTGATGCCCACAGAAGCCCATTTCCACCAAATGCGGTGAAAAAAAAACCATTCTGTAAGTCATTGCATAATGAGAGACTTCTTCAAAATAATGACTCAGTTTCTCTAAATAATGAGAAACTTTCTCAAAAAAATTATATAAAATCTCAAAATAATAAAGAATGTATTCTGAGAAAGTTTCTCATTTGAGATACAAAGCAAGTTTGTGACTTACAGGATCTTTTCTTTTTCAGGTTGGCAGAATTGGGCTTCCATACTAAACAGTATTCTTCATAAAGTTTCAACCTATTTAGCACAGAAATCTCTCAAACATCTGGACCATCAGGAGACAACAATGCACTGCCAGAAACTGGACTAATAATATGTTAAAATGTTAAGTTTGTTCTCCATTCCTTACACCAGTAAAAGGCTACTTGTCTCAGAATACTTAGTGAAATCCTCCCACACCACGAGAAATTAATCCTCAGGACATCTGACACAGCTATAACAATTTGTGGAAGCTGAGGAAGAACTTCATTCACTGCAGCAGTGGGCAACACTGGAGCTGAACTATTGCTGGCAATTTACAACAGATAGGACAAAACAAGTGGGAGAGGTCCTTAAAGGATACGTGACGATGGCGTGCAGGCGGTCGATGCTCTGGCGATGGTAGAGGATGAAGAGCAGGCCGAAGCCAAACACGGCCATGATGTGAGCCGTCAGAGACAGGAGGAAGAGGAAGAAGTAGCGGTAGTTCCTCCTGCCGATGCAGTTGTTCACCCATGGACAGTGGTGGTCAAAGTCCTACAAAAAGAACAAAAAGACACTGTGGTGAGAAAACAGTTTGGATTTTTTTTTTTACTTGATCTTTTCTACCTGTACTTTTTGAGCTGCTGTAACGTGTGAATTTCCCCGTTGTGGATCATGTACAGTAGCACTACTTCATTGATTCTGTTGCAGCTGGGGATTTTCTCAGAATTAACGTGAACAAGCTCCCGTTGATGATCGTTCACCACCATCATTTGTTACTTTTATCAGTGAAAGTGCTGTTCTACGATGGTCAGCTCAGGACGTCATCATTTTTGAGATTGATTGAGATTTTTTTTTTTTTTTGAGGGTTTTATGTCATTCTACAGCTTCCCAGTAAACTGCAGCCAGTCCCAAACATTGAAGCTGGGTACATGAAATCAACCAAGGACACAACTGTAGAGTATCATCATGAATTCCACCTAGGGAGCACCCGTTTTCAGAGATATTTCAGACTGAAAGTGAGAGTGTGGGTCATGATTGGCTACCACAGCATGACATCAGGCTGCGTTTTTCCAAAAACTGACTTAAATTTTCTGCCACACGTGCAACATAAAAAACACTCTACCCCCGTTCATATGACTGAGATGACTGGTGTTTACGCTGCAGTGCTGGATTCTGTCTGGTTTAGTTTAGTTTTTTGGGGTTTAAACACGGTACAACTTGTCCTTGAACATTTTAGCTAATGCTTAGCTAACTTAGTTTGTTATTGCTATCTGAGGCCACTTCTTCGATTGTCCTTGAAGCCCTCTGAAGTAAAAGTCATAGTTTTGATCACAGTAACTCAGTGAAGGTGTGATTTAAGATGGTGTTCCAACATCATTCATTCCTCAAAAATCTGTAAAAAAAAAAAAAAAAAAAAAAAAAAAAAAAAAAAAAACAGAAGACAACTGCAGCTTATCACTATCTCTCACTTTGAAAGGAGTGGTCAGAGGCACATAATTCATACAAGGTATCATGAGGTTCGGTTCACCACATGCTTAAATCTGTAGTTCAGGCTTAAGTCGTGAGTCATCACATAAACTTCTATTTTTGGAAAATCTGTGTTGTGTCAAACTGCACTTTCGTCCACATTATCCTGCAACCTTTAAGCAAATTCGATAACAACATGAGCAGACATCATGTTCGCTGTGATGGATTACTAAAGCCAGTCAAGTCCTCTTTGATGTTTGACAGCTGATTTTGACTGGATGCTGAAATGAAAAGATATGTAGAATGAAGAAAGACACAAGTGCTCTTTTCGTCTTCTTTTTCTTTTAGTTCCTGGTGCCTTCATGGACTCATCCACCACAAACAAAAGGGCTTTATGGATCTGAAAGACTGTAAGAGTTTTTAATGGACTGCTATCAGCTATATATAACCTGATACATTAGGATCATTAATTGACATTAACCCTATGGACTCTGAATCTGCCTGCTGTCACAGGCCTTCAAGTGAGTCTGAGAAAACAAAGTCTATTAGACAAACATTCTGCAGGTGCTGAATGCATCTAAGTGCTGCTGCTGGTTGCATCTGAGCCTCACTGTTTTGTTGGGTCATTGATTTTTGATGAAAGGATGAAGAAAGGGCCACAGAGCTGCAACGATTTGTCGATTATTAATCAATAATTAAATTATTTGCTAATTACTTTGATAATCAATTGATTGGTGTGAGTAATTTTATGAGAAAAAAGTCAAAATTCTCTGATTCCAGCTTCTTAAATGTGAAGATTGTTAAGTTGTGGGAAAAACTAAATATTAAGGACATCATCTTGGACTTTGGAGAAACACTGACCAACATTTTTCAACATTTTCTGACATTGTACAGACCTAACAACTATTAATCGATGAATTGAGAAAATAACTGACTGATGAATCAACAATGAAAATAATGATTAGTTGGCTACCCAACTTCAGACCAACACTGACACTCGTCTCCCCTGAAGCCATTAAAGGAAAACTGTGTTTCAGGAGGCATATTGTTGATGCAGGTTTGTCAAACACAGCATATTGTCAAAGTGTGCATGTGCAAGTGTGTATTAGCTACTTTGAAACCTAGAGAGTGTGAGAGACTGAACATGAATACAGTCCTAGTTATTCAATGCAAACAGTGAACAGGTGAGTGTGAGCACACCTCGACACAGTTGTCACAGACGGAGCAGTGCGAGCACCGTGGCGGCCTGTAGAAGCGGCAGGTTGAACACCACTTCATCCTGACCTGGATCCCTCTGATCTCCACTGTCTTGTAGAGGGGAGCACGAAAATCGTCCTCTTTGTCCTCGTCCTCCTCGGCTGCAGAGACGGTAACAAAGAACACATACACAATCAGAGATAACCCTGAAACCAACCACAAAGGACATTTCAGCCCTGAAATCAGAACGACCACAAGTTTGCAAAGCCATGCTTGTTAAGATTTGAATCATCAGTTGGAGACGCATCAGTTGACTTGAGATCCGTCAAGTCAAGTAGTCATTTTTGGGGTGTTTTTTTGGTCAGTCAGCATGCAGCTACTTCTGCTGACATTTCTATCCCCAATAAAATCACTCCACCACGTCAACTTGTCCAATCCGGTGGGTGAAGACGTCTGCGACAGGTACAGGCAGCTGCCACACCCTGGGTAAGTCCGAAGGCCTGAACATACCTCCAAACAGATGCGTGTCACCAGATGGAGGCCGGAGGAAGAGATCTTTCTGATAATCTACTACTACAACTTTTAAAATAAAATGCCACTCTGTCAGAGACATGAAAATTAAAACATTCCTCTTCAACCAAATTATTAAAGAAGTAAACTAGAGAAACTAGTTTATTATTCTTACAAGCTTGTATTTGGTTGACCTAAATTTACCATTTTGTGCAAGAATGCTGCCTTCAGATGTTACTCATGAGCCACAAGAGAGGGGGGCGTGAAGTGGCACGACCGCAGTGTCAAGTTCATTTGAGTTGTCAGTGGTCAACAACATGGCTGATGACACACCGTGAAAACTCCCCATAGTCAGTGTATTACCTACAGTAGATGGCAGTCAACACGTTTAGAGAAGCAGCAGGAGTGCCAGCGCAGGAAGCTGTAGACCAGCAACTCTTATGTTTTGTGAGATCAAATCACTGTGTGGCTGCTTTGGAAAAAGTGATATTCGGCTTATGAAACAGCAGTTTGCAGTCGGAAAAGTCTGTATGACAAGTAAGGTATAGTGGTGAAAATATTCTAAATATAGCCTACACTTTAATAGATACTGATTTTCCTAGGTGTCTAAAAGCCATTTTGCTGCTGACCGTGTCCATATCAATATGCTGCTTAGCTTCTTACACAGGTACTCCTGCTGGCAAACTGGGTGCACGTCAACCGCCATCTACTGTAGGTAATACACCGACTGTGGAGAAGTACTACATACAACCACACTTCAAATAAATCTGAACTATCCCTTTAACTTCTGCCTCAACTCCTGCTCTTACTCCCTTACTGATCCTCCGAGAATCTGCCTATTTGACACAAGCAGAGAAGTTTTTCCATCTTTTTGATGCTATTAAAATGGAAATACAACTTCTGAGGGTGTAACAGAGAGTCAGCTTTGTGTGTGTATAAGCAAGAAATTGATTCACTTTGAAAATGAAGCCAAAAGGCAAACTTGACATTTTGCAACAACAGTGATATAAACATCCTGCAGACAATATGTAGCGGCCTTTTGATGACACATGACCTGCATCACGCACACATAACGTTCATTGACCCAGACATGCACTCACCTCTCGGGAAGATGCCGGGGTCCATGAATGTGGCCATACAGAAGTTAGCCAAAACAAACAGGAAGATGACTCCATTGTAGATGGGCACAGCTACTGAGAAACGCTCTGACAGCCACGGGCACCTGAAACGATGACGAACAGAGAAGACAGGAAGTGACACTCAGAGGAACAGTTTATGGTTCAGTTGTAATCAAAGCCAGGTTGTGGAGGGCCACTTGTTGGTTCTTTTACAGACAGTGAATCATCATTCTCAATAAAACAACACTGATATTCTAAGAAATATGTTTGTTTGGTGATACTTATTTTAGGCTGGCATTTATTTTATCTGTTGCATCCAGAACACACAGGTGCACAGGATTGTTCTCTATACATGGATAACTGGGAGCTGGGTTGAATTTAGATGATTTCACATGAGCCTGGATTTAGAGTTCTACAGAGCTGTTATCACGACAACATATCTGTAGGCTCAAACCTACGAAAGTGTAGGATGATTCAAAGCCAGCTGAATCATTGGTCAAGCCCTTTAAAGGCTAAGGCTGGTCGTTTTCTCTGTTTTCCTTATTGCTAGCAAATCCCTTGAAAAGACCAAAACCAACACCCTGACTGTGGCCCACTGGTTCCCACTGACGATGCATATTTATGAAAATGGCTCACAAATATACAACTGCATAAAATGTCTTAAAACTAGTGAGTATTTGGGGCAGCAGGATGATGTATGAGGGATTCAGTCAAAGTGGTACACTGATGTGTTTTCAGAAGTTCCTGGATTTCTATGGCACAAGAACACACAGATACTTGTTAGTAGGATACATCCATTAGTCGCTTCATTGGATTTGTTGATAGTAATTAGAAAATTAAATACTGACGGAGCTGTCCTTTATGACTTGGTTTCAGATATGGTGACGCTTGCAGTTTTAGCATGACCTTGTTATCTAAAAAACAGATCTATTTCGCAATACCTAATAATCAGTGATCTCACTACCTGCTGATCATCTGTGGATTTCTAAATGCAAAATAATAGCTTGAACAGCAATGAGAACAGCTGCTACATTTTTTTTCCAGGATGCACCCAAAAACTACACTTTGTCACCTGCAGGTCACTGCCACAATATGTATGAAGGGCTACTGTAAAGACTTTGGATTAGTCCAGCAAAGTTTTTTTTTCAAACTCTGCAATTGTTTCCACCCAGTTTTGACAATGAAACCTGGCAAACTGTCCCCAGTCTCTATTGCAGCAAGCAGCTAGCAAGATAGTCACTAAAACTACCAGGATGGTGCTCCAGCCTGGCAACCTCCATCACATAGCCCCAACAATAAACTTTTCCAGAGTTTTGCATTTCTACACACCTACACAATGTGGCAATAAGCTCTTTTGTCAGGCTGATGGACACTGCTGACTATGCTTGCAGTTTACTCCTGCTTCCAGCCCCTGAGCTTCTTTTGTATTTGATTATAATAAGGTTTGCATTCATGCCAACTATTTTTATGCAAATAAAAATAGCAAGGCAGGTAGCTCAGTTAGCAGAGCATATGCTCCAAGTACCGAGGCTCTGCAGCAGCCGTAGGTTCGATTCCTGCATGCTGCCCTTTGCTGCACGCAACAACGCCCCACTTACTCCCCCTTTCCTGTTGTTTTTTAAATAACAAGTCAAGATATTAAATTAATTACAATCATACTATTGGCTTGATGGCCTCCAGTGAGATTACTTTGTTATTATTGTGTTCTTCCCTCATTGTTCAGAACACTACAGTAGAAGAAAATAAGAGGGGATGTGAGAGTGGCTGCAGGAATACAAACACTAACAGACTCACCAAGAAAGAAACAGTGAGAGACTGGATGATGGGCTTTTGTCAGAGTGACAGATGTTGGCCTATTTTCTCCTCACTAATCTGAAGCACAGAGCTGACTGCCCACCACATTGACCACACACACACACACACACACACACACAGATTAGATTTTCTCACATATGCGCGCACAGATACACACAAACAGACGAGCGCACACACACACTTGCTCACACCTGTCAATCTGACTTTCTCACATTTAAACTACACACACATTGTTTTTCCCACAGACAGTGCTTCACATTCACCAACTCTCGCCACAATTTTTCCCCTCATCACACGCTCACTCTGTGACAAACGCACACAAACCCACTCCAGAGTGAGGTGTCAGCAAGATTAGTGATGACAGTCTAAAACACCAATGACATTCTGTCAGAAACACTCACAGCCACACTGAGCCGGGAAAATCTCAAAATGCTGTTTACGAGTGAAAACTACCTCAGTCCAGCTAACTCCTCAAACAAACTAACTGTACAAGGCAGCAGTAGCCCATCAACTCCTGTGTTCTGTGAGGTTAAATGACTGCTTTTGCCAAAATAGTCTGGTCGCAAGGTAAAGCCATGAAAATATTCTAAATATCACTCACACTTAACCTAACGGAAACACTTGCATTATGAAGCAGCACAAACAGGAAACCGCAGGGTTGGGTTCATCAACAATGACTTAACATGACTCCTACACAGATGAAAGCAAATATGACACAGCAAAATAATGCAGATACCTGAAAGTCCAAACGACGACACAGGAGAGAAACATTTCAAGTGTAGAGATTCAGTTAGAAGGTACAGAAGTGGTAAGACGTGAACACAAAGACACTTCTAGAAACATTTTTCTCTCTGCTCTCCTGTACAACACATGAGCTCAGTTTCACAACACACACTTGTACGAGGGGGAGGAAGGAGGGTCATCACGGCATCACACCGCAGTCAGAGAGATGTCACCGCAGCGGGTTAGGCTTATTTTGGCCCCACTCCAGAGTAGGTCTATCTCAGGTGTGGCTCAGAGAAGTAAAAGTGGTAATGGAAATGCAAACCAGGTTTGACTCCACTGCATGACCAAAGGCACCAGTGGAAAAGCCCAAATAGAGCCCTCAATATTCAGAAATTCACATTATAAACAGATCACCACCTATTTGGCTATAATTTAGCATCCTGACATATAGGGATGGTATCGTTAGAATTTTATCGATACTACTAATCTTATCGATACCGCTTATTGATTCGGTACTTTAGCGGTACTCATCAATTCTTTTTCATTTGTAAATATTTGTGTTATAAAAGATATTTTAAAAAAGAATAAACTGAGACCAGCATTAGAAGCAAATATTTGTCTATCTAAATGTTGTCTTTAGAGCAGCAACAGTCATGTTTGCAACAGCAGAGCCTCTATTTAAACTCAATAATATTTCACTGTAAACAAAAATCATAAAATATCAAAAAAATAGGTCATATTAAGAAAAGGAGATGACAGGTCGATATGTATACTCAGAAAAATAAAGAATTCTGTCTGTGGTTGCTGACATCACAATGATGAGTGAAGTTCAGAAATAATGGAGAACTCAGACATCAGTCAATCTCATTCATCCTGTCCTCCGTCCTCCACTGCTCATGTGATTCTCTGCCTGCAGAGAGAGGAGGAGTTGCTTTGTCTCACCTAGCAGTGCAGACGTCTTATCCAAATATGAATTTGACAAAGTTTTAAGGTTCATGGCAAACAGTCAGACACCATACAGACAGCTTTTCCTTCACTTTGTTTATAACAATTTGCTATGAGCCAAACTAGTGTGTTGTGCTTGTGTAAAGCATAGTGGGTGGATGAGAAGACAGACAAAGTGGACTGATGTATCGTGTCTTACACTTTACACATCTGTACTTGTTGATCAGGTGTATTGATAAAGTATTTAGTATAGGCTTTTTATTCATGAGGGTTTTACTTAACTCTTTCAAGTGTAGTTGTTGTCAATTTGAGTAATCTTCGAGTTACTTCACCCGTTTCATTTCACTTTCTCTACCAGCGGTCTCGCTCTGCTGTGCACTAACCTCGCTCTGTGTGTGTGTGTGTGTGTGTGTGTGTGTGTGTGTGTGTGTGTGTGTGTGTGTGTGTGTGTGCGTGTGTGTGCATGTGTGTGTGTGGAGGAGCTGCCCCGACACAGAAAGAGGAGAGCCTGGATTGCAGTTGTGTGATAACAAACCCTAAGTAAGTACCGGTAAAAGAACAGATAATGCTTAACAATACTCTGGTCTTAAAAGAGATGATTCACCCCAAAATGAAAATTCAGTCATTATCTACTCACTGTCATCCAAACCAAGGGTTGGATTTATTTTGTCAGTTTGCAAAGAACTGCAGGAGTTTCACAGGAAAATGGCATTGCAGAATCTCCCAAACAGTGGAAGTGAATGGTGACCAGTTTTCAAACAAAAAAAATATACTGCCTGTCTGGTGTAATCCAAGTCTCCTAGACTCCCGACCGATCACTCCACACACACACAGTTCAGACAGTGTGCATGTGAACGTGGCTCCAAGCTAAGGATCTACAGTGAAGATTCAAGCTAAAAACATGGTGTAAATAACATTTTTTAAAGTCAACTTGACATGTTAGGAGATTTTGATTACGCCAGACAAGCAGTAAGGAGGCATTTATATTTTTATTCTGTTGATTTGTATGTTTGAAAACTGGTCACCATCCACTTCCAATGTTTGGGAGATTCTGCAGCACTTGTTTTGCTGAGAAACTCCAGCAGTGTTTTGAGGACAAAAAAGAACATTTGTGGATGAACTATCCCTTTAAATAATTAAACCCCGGGGCTCATTAAATACTGGGCTGCAATACCCAGGTTTTGACCCACTCTTGTTTGTTGATGGAGAACATAACTGCCCGGGCTGTATCTGACCCACTCAGGACAGACACAGCCTGGTTACATTTTGGACAGATATAACTCATCTGAATCTACGCAGGTTAAATACCTGTTCTGTTGGCTGGCTATGAAAACAGTTCTAGAGGTGAACAATCAAGGCTTGTGTCAAATCATCACCAATCCAATACAGGAAAACTCCATCAAGTTATGCATGTAAAAAGAACATGGCTCTGCTCTCTGTTATCACTTCTGTTTGTTTATATTTTCCTGTTTCTGAGATTAAATAGTCATCAGGACTTATTCACCAGCCGTGTGCGTGTGTGTGAGTGACAGAGACAGAGATGATTCACTGTTGCCACTTACGTGAAGCAGAAAAAGAGCGTGGTGGAGCCGACAAGGAAGAAAGTGGCTGCCGACACGGGGACATATCGGGAAGGTCGCAGGGGTCTGCTGGGCGGGACCACGGCGTGGGGGAGGGGTGATGAGGATGGACCCCGCCCTCCACTCTTACTGCTGCCACCTGGCATCACTCCCTGTGTGTCTGTTCAGCAACTGCTATGCCGAGAAATTTGTCATTCAGAGTTCAGTATTTCTTTAGGTGTATTAGTGAGTGGATTTGTAGTTTGGGGACAGAAATGATGGAAGAAAAAAATGTAAAGGAAAGAAATGGCGGGATAGTGGAGGGGGGTTTCCTCTCTTCTCACATGGAAAAGAGGAAAACACTCCCCTGCATCACAATGCTGTGATGGGAGGAGGAGTGAATGCTTGCTTTCTTAGGTTCTTAGGTCAATCCTGATCTACTGTGTGTGTGTGTGTGTGTGTGTGTGTGTGTGTGTGAGTGTGAGTGTAAGATTAAAAGAAGCTTACAAGTCGCTCTGCTGTAAAAGCCTTGTTTTCCTGTCAGCCAGAAAACCAGGTGGGAAGGCAGGATGAACAAATAAGCCACATATTATAAAGAGGCAGAGGTGTCCAGACTCTTACAGAGTTGCAGATAAATACATAAAACTGGTTCAACTCTGCTGCAATTAAAATGCCAATCAATGAGAAATACAAGCCAATAAACAATAATTCCGTAAAATCAATCTAAAAAAAGATAATTTGCTTGTTGTATAGCAATGTAAATAGACTTGATGAAAATCATGATAAAAGGGAAATTAAAAAAAACATGGCTGTTATTTAGATGTAAAAAAAAAAAATTTGGACCCTTTTGTCAAAACAATAATTTAACTCCTCAGTGATTTGGTGCTATGAAAGACAAACAAAAAACCTCAGCTAAACTGATCCAGCTTGATTTGATTGGTATATGGATGGGAGTTCAGTGAGGTACAAGAGTTGGCAGAGGTAGAGCTGTTTTAGTAGGAAATGGCCTTAAAAAAATGGAACGACAATGAGAAATGAAATGAGGCTGAAAGAAAGATAGAATTGAGAGATGTGATAATCCGACTCTGCTTTCTATTTTCCTTCGTCTGTGACTTTCTTCACGTTAGAAAAAGTGACCGAAAATGAGGAATTGGCTTGTTTGCACACAAGTCAGTGCTAGAAAACTGTATGGAGATTCCTCTTTGCTTAAATGTAGTTGTTAGCACCCGGAAATCAGCAGTCTGGGCAGCTGTTGCAGTGTGAGGAAAAGTCTTGTAAATAAAAAATGAGCACCCCTTGCTCTCTGCTAGAGAAGGAGACAATTTGCTTTCAGTCCAGGACTCGTATTAGAAACAGCAGTCTGTAAGCGGGCCAGTGGAGTAGCCTGGTTTTCCTGTGTCGGGGCATCCCTAAACCCCGCAGGTGGCCGATTCAAACCACCTCACCTGCCAACTGCACCAGGGATGTGATTGGAAGACAAAAAGCAGGAAGTGATGCCCTGGTTCTTTCCAAAATATCTGCAGCAAAATCCAGTAGAACATCCATTAGTATCCATGTAATTGGAATTTTCTGTGCTAAAATTACAGTGTTGATCTGGAGGACTGGGGGTTATGTGTGTATAGTTAATGGTATTAGTTCATATCAGCCAGCATAGAAAAACTCAGCTCCCCTGCTGGTCTCCTCGTTCCACTGTTAGTGGACGACTGCGCCTGTTATGTAACCACCGCCTGGCCTCCCAGCTACAGGCAAATTTCTTTATTGCTCTCGTCTCCAGGGACTTCCAGGGCTTTCCCTCTGCTTCCTTCCCCAGCAGAGAGCACTGAGGCTTGGGTAACACCCTCCCACAACAATCCCTTAGAGGACAGACCCTCTCAGGAGCAACGTCCTAAAAATGACCTCAACAAAAAAGTGAAAAACTGCAGCATTTATGTGTTGAAGATGGCGGCTCCTCAGGCCATCTGGATCTTGAGGTTTTCCAGCTTTGAAGTAGCCTTCTGCAACTTCAAAAACAGGATGCCAGCTATTTTCCCCATCCAGTGCTAATCAGAGGTCTCCTTGTTTGTGATACAGATGAAACCAAGGGGTGGTAGCATTGAATATCAACTTCAACAGGTTGTTTTGTCTCAAAACAAGAGAATCCAGTCTGATGGGTGGTCAGGATGTTGCACCTACAATGTAAAGAGAGGAATAAAGGGTTGGTTAGAGAACAGATCCTCCAGATTTGGCCACTCTTCCTGCAACAATAAGACACAGTCAATCCACAGAGTTAGGACAATAAAAAGCCTGGTATGTGATGATAATATTATGTTTTCCTACTGGATCTGACTGTGGCTGGGTATTGGTACATGATATATTTAAGGTATCAATTGAACCCAGTACCAAGTAGTATCCAAACTCTGCCTGTTGAATGATACCTACATTCAATCTTTTTGGTACCCAGATCTAGGAAAAAATTCTATTTATAAGGTTTTGCTCACAGCTGATCACTGCGTTCCTCATAAAGGAGAATGTCTGAAAAAAAAACTACTTAATTAAATAACGTGGGGCTGCACAATTCAACACAATATTATCTAAATTGCAATAGGGCCAAGTGCAATATCTAAATTGCAGGACTAGAACCTAATCACAATTTTTTGAAAAAGGAAAAATGTAAGAAAACAGCATGATGAGGTACTGCAGTACTGCAGACCTGCCCTGGCATTTTCATGTTTGGTACAGGCCCCAATAAACAGCATATCATCATGATTTTAACTGTTTTTTTCCCAGTAAAACTGAAAATTATGGGCGCCCCTATAGCTCAGTCGGTAGGGCGTGCGCACCATGCATTGAGGCTGTTAGTCCTCTGCAGCGGCCGCTGGTTCGAATCCCGCCTGCAGCTCATTTGCTGCATGTCATCCCCTGTCTCTTCACCCCCCTTTCCTGTCATACCTTCAGCTGTCACTGTCAATAAAGGCAAAAATGCCAAAAAAAACAAACAAACTGAAAATTAAAACACAAAAATGATCAGGTCCACTAATTGCAAAATGGCTTTCTTACCATATCGTGCAACCCTAGAATGAAGTACTACACTGGTATCTGTATCACTTTAAGGGTATGAATATTGTGACTGGTATTGTATTTTTTTTAAACGTCACCCAGCCCTGTGTATTACACTGTTCACTGTACACATGAGTTCGGCTCTGAGCTTCTACACAACTACATTCTTACCTACATCCGCTTCCATTAACACAATAGAGATCGAGAGTTGAAACTCAACCAAACCCCAACAATCACCAGAACTTTGTAATAAATCTAGAAGAAACTTAGACTTTCTGTTTACTTTCAACTAAAATATTGAAGGGTAATTGTTGAAAGGCCTTTTCACTGCACAAACCTTCTGGGGGGGGGGGCAAGAACCTTTAAAGAAACTTAGGAACTAAACCTGCATTTTGACTGAAAGAACCAAGAACCGCAGTTAACACTGACATTGGCCACTTCATTAGGTACTAGAGCTGTGTATTAGCAAGAATCTGGTGATACGATACACATCACGACACAGGGGTTATGATTCAATATATTGTGATAAGTTGTGATACTTATTTCTTTTTTAAAAATTGACTTTTGGAAAAATCTCAAAGTATAAAGAGCACATCACTATTTGTCCAAAAACTGAGTTAAAAAAAAAACACCTTCATTTTAACCAATCAGAACAGATAGATGAAGAGAGATAAAAGCACTGCTATCTAAGCAGTAGGAGGTTTAAACAAGACAAAACTAACCATTGCCACAAATCTTTGCATGTATCTCAATACAGTGTTTAGAGTCAATACAGTATCACAAAATACAATACTGCAATACTCAAGTGGATAAATATTTTCTTATACTCCTATTGGAACACCTATACCCAACAATTTTTGGTGACACCGTCAGAGATATAATAACCATACTCTATGTTTATTACTGATGTCACAGTGGTGGTGTTGTATTGGACTATTATAGCATATTTAAAGGTGTTTCTAATATTGTGCCTCTCTCATGTATGTAGTCCAGTTTAACGCCACTGCAAACTACAACCTAAATAATAAACATGTAGATAAAAGGACCAGTTTCTAGGATTTAGTAGCATCTAGCGGTGAGGGTGTAGATTGCAATCAACTGAATACTGCTCATCTCACTGTCCCTGCCGGTGGCTGTAGAAACACAGCAGACTCTGTGGAACAGGAGCCGCCATAGATTATAATGAGCTAGACAGTCCATGCAAAGATGGCACCCATTCAGTCCAATGAGAGTTGCTTGCCTGACACATGAGCCGCAAAAGTTTTGTAGCTTCTGGATTTCCTTCCTGAAAATGTGCAATAGTGTTTCCCCCGCTTGCTCCCGCCCACAAGGTTCCACTTGGTCCTGATGATGTCACAGATATTCGAGTTGCTTTTTTCAGATCAAGTTAAGTTTTAGAAATAAAAGAACTCCATGGATCAAAAATTCATCATAGAAAGAGCCGTAACTGCCCTCGTTTATTAAACAACATCACAAGTGGCCACTGGAAAAACTGGTGGCAAGGCTGAGCAGTGGTGCTCTATCAGTTCAATCATAAGTCAATGTGTGCCGCTCCCTCTGTGGATACAAAGGGCTCATTCTAAGGTAATGATCAGATAAAATAGCTGAAGATCTGACAGGACAGTGGAGACAACACGCAGCAAAGGGACGCAGGCTGGAATCAAACTGGGACCGCAGCAAAGGACTGATCACCTCAGCACAGGTGATAATACACTAATAAAAATATACTTCTGAATATTACATTGCATTTATGTCATATTTTGTCAATAAATCATCCTAAATCTTACATACTGGACCTTTTAATCAGTACCTCTTGAACAGTGTCAATCTGAACCGAGCATTGTCTTTGTGAAGGCAGAATTTATGGCAGAGCTGTTGTAATGAATCATATTAGATTGTGTTACTGCACATAATGAAGTGGTTGGTGTGTGTATAAGCATCTGTGTATACATCTGCCAAGACATTACAAGCAAGTGCAATACAGAAATGGCAAACTAAGCTTCAGGCCTTTTATAAAAAAGCATCTTGGTTACACAGTTAGCAGCACTATCCACCAGTGGAGATGCACGATATGGAGCCTATTTCAGCCAATAATCAAAACAGTTGAGACATTTTAATGGATCCAAACATGTTTCAGCTGACAGGATCCCAATTAATTTCACTTATCAGATTTCAGACATTTGATCTGTTGTTAATAAAAAACACTGCACATAGCAGCATTGCATGTACACACTAAACTTTTACTACTCAACAGGAAAACATGTCACAAGACACTGAAATGTGTCTTACGAGTGTCCTCACTATGTCATCAACGTGAACTCGCTTTACTCTGCAGGACCAAATAGTGAGTAAAGCCACCAGCTGCCCCTCTGCCTCCTCTCTGATTCATCACAGAGCTCTCACAGCTCAGCAGCTTAACCACAGAAGGCTGTTTGCAGAGACACAGACAGGCAGAGACACAGTCCCTGTACACAGTTGTTCACTTCATGGACTCCAGATCTTTCAATCAATACGCAGATGAGTGCACCTGTTCAGGCCAGGCATGATGGATGGACCTGTCTCCCTACACTTTATCTATTACTGCTGCCCCGTCCATCAACATTAATTGCCCCCCCTTCCCTTTTTCTCTGTGCCTCAGCCTGTACTGATGTTCAGGGTCATATTACAGCTTTTTGTAGCTGTACAAATTCAAAGAAAATACATAAAATCTCCTCTGACAGCAGATCTGTAGTCCAATTAGCGTCCTGTATCCTTCACTACAAGAGACAAACTCTGACAGCAGTCTCCAGCAGGGCTGCAGTTAATGTTAATTTGTGTCATCTGTTCTTCATAAATAAATGAATCCATTCAGAGACACTTATGTGAAGGAATCAACCAAGATATTTTGCACATGGTTATCAAGTTCAATTTGCAGGAAAAACTCCATATGTCCCACCAGTTGAAGTCAGGTTAAGCCCATTCACACAGAGCTAAATAATAAAAGAGGTTTAGGGAATGTAGTTAACAGCAGCAACGCTCCTCAATATCTACCCTCATCTTTCTCCACATACTTTATATAGTCCACCCAGCCTTTGAGAACTGGGACAAATCATGTCCTACAAAAAAACTCTGAAAATTATGAAATATCAACATTTCCATTTTAGGTGGAATTTTATTCTTTAAGTATTTGTATACAAGAAATATATGTGTTTGCTTTTTAAACATGTTCAATAAAAACAGCTTTGCCCCAGACAAGAATTCAAAACTTCAAACTATTTAAAAATGTGTTAAAAGCCTTCAAAATCTAAAACTAACAATACCCACTGATAACACAGGTATAAAAATATGATATTATTATCAGCTTTGTTTTAAAATATTTTTTTAAATGAAAATGTTGGCCCTTTAAAGTTGTGTTCCAGATTTCTGTCAAAACTAGAGATGCACCGATTTTAATTTTCTTGGCCAATTCCAATTTCCGATCTTTTTAAGGGTCTGACCTGCCGATTCTGATTTCCAGTCTTTCTAAGAACTATAATTGACAGTATTCACAATCATTTTTGCAACTTTTCCTGTAAAAATTAAATCAGATGTTCATAATAAAACACTGACTATTAAATATTCATGAAATACTATTTTACATTTTCTCCAAAGTCCTTCAGGTTACAGCCATTATGAATAGGGGGAACGCAATCTCGCGAGATCATAGAATCTCGCAGGATTTCCCCTGACGTGATTTCACATGATCTCCTGTCGAAGCAGATGTAAACAAACTGGAGACAGTGATTCAACAGTTTGCTGCAGTAAAACTTTGCCATGAGAAACACAGGTGCAGAAGTTAAACAAGTCTGGATGAGAAAATGTTTGAGGAGACGCATCAACACAGGTTGTTTATTCTTCAGCCTGAACAGGAAGTGAGATTTTAACTGTCCCTCTGTGAACAGCAGTCTGCTGCTGGCTAACATTAGCCTGAAGAGCTACAAAGTTTAGACTGTTCTGAGACATTATGAGCTGCTCTGTCTCGTTGTAGACTGTCTGTCTTCTCTTTGTCCTGTTCTTTGAATCTATCGCTGATGTCGACTTCAAGCAAGCACGTGTCTGAGTGTGTGTAGCGGTGATCAGCGCAGTGGTGAGTGTGATATCACGGTCAGTTTGTCTGCTACATGTATGATGTGACCATCGTGCAGAACATGTATGTGAGAATGATGGGCACAGAATTGGACATGTGATGCTGACCGGCCGGTCACCAGTTAGGGCCGGTCACACTGAAACCCGGCCAGTTCCAGTCTCTGGCCGGTCAATCGGTGCATCCCTAACAAAAACCTGATTTAATCAGGCATAAAAAGGGTTAACTACACCCTAAGGACCCCTGTCTCACTTCCTGGTTTTAAAATACTTTGACAAATTCATTAAATAATATTGGTATCAGATGTGTCTCAACCATGTCAACTCTGTAGTCCTTCTAAATCAAACTAAATAAAAAAAATGTAAAATTTAAAAATGTGTATTTTGATTTGCACTGCAAGAGAACTCTGAGACACTTTAAAAAATAAAATGGCTGCCCAATACAACTGTGCTGTGAAATGAAAAAAAATGAACATTTTGTCAACTCTGTAAAACTTTGACATCTACATTTAATAATATATATATATATATATATATTAATTGGCCTGATACAAGCTTTAATAGCCAAAAGTTTGATCTTTTTAAATGTATATTCCAGCACAATTATTAAAAATCCTGACCCCCTCAAAATACAATTATGTCCCAATTCTCAAGAGTGAATGAGTCCCAGTTACAATATCTGGCTTGTAATAGCACATACTTTCAGCATACACATCAAATCAGTTTGACTAAATCCCACCAAGAAATCATGTATGTGATAAATATATAATTATGGAGGCATGGTATGGATTTCTTTTTCAGCTGATACAATAACCACAAGGAAAATACTGATAATTTTCACATTTATGTATGAAGTTCATATAACCTGTACTTTATGCATACCTGAGGGTAGGACAGGCTCAGATGCAGTAAAGAAAGATGGGTGATTTAAAGGGACAGTTCACCCCAAAATCAAAAGTACATCTTTTTCCCCTGGTCTTCCATGCTGTTTATCCATCTATGCTGTTTTGGTGTGAGTTAGAGACTTTTGGAGATATCAGCTGTAGAAATGTCTGCCTTCTCTCCAACATAATAGGACTAGCTGGCAGTCGGACTGCGGTGCTGAAAACACTAAAAAGTACATTTGAAAAACTCAACAGCAATGTCTCTTTCCAAAATTCATGATGCGGTTACTCAAAATAATCCACAGACCTCATTGTGAGTAGTTTCATGTTTCAGTTTCCAGCAGAATTTAGAGAAGTTCCAGTAGATTGTGCAGCAGAAAGAAAGTGGTTCCTACATGAAACTGCTCACAACAAGACGTGGTATTTTGAATAACAAAGTCATAATTCAGTCACATTATACTGGAGAGAAGGCAGACATCTCTATGGTCGATATCTACAAAACACTGTGACTGACATCCCTGAAAAACATCTAGATGGATAAATAATATTACAGGCCAGGGGAGAAGTGTCTATTTTTTGATTTTGGGGTGAAATGTCCCTTTAATATTCCATAACTCTGACCTGAACCAAATCTAACCGACATCACTATTACAACAAAAACAAAAAAAACTTCTGACTCTTCAAGTGTTCAGTTAGTTTTTCTCATATCAAAAAACTTCACAAGTATGCTTTGGATTTTATAGAATATTTTGTCTAAGAATAGAAGTAAATACTTTATCATAATCTGTCAGTTCTAATATTATTATAGCAAATATTTATTGTCTATAATTTCATTTTCAGAATAGTAAATAAACATATAAATTTCATTTCATTATTGAATGATTTTTGTTGTGAATCGCTAATGTTTTATTTTAGATCAATGATTGTATCAGTGATTATTGTTATGTTGTCAGCAAGTGCTAAACATATTTTATGAATGAGCTATTTTTTTCTTTCTTTATTTATTTTTTTTTAAATAATATCTGAGTTTGTACACCCAGTAAAATCAAAGTACCTTTCAATCACTTTCAGAGCCTGTATTAAACATTTCTGGACTCTGAAAGCCATTGAAATCACATCTAAATTGTCATTATAAATACAGCTGCAAAAAATAAAGTGCCTGCAGCAATCAATATATATTGTCACTTTGATTGTTTTGATCATGAACAGCTGGAAAACTAAACAAAGTTAATAGAATTATTTATTTCTTACTAATTTCCAGATTAACAGATCAGAGAATAGAGGATTTATTGAATACTTATGAATGACAAATGTGACAAAGGGACTGTTTCATTTCAAATATTAAAAGATTTTTGATTTATGTGAGTGACTGTGTATATCAAACAGCAGATCATGTTGAAAACTTAGCATATCCAAATTCAAATATATTCCTAACCTTAAAAACATAACCGGTAAAATTAGCCAATTCTAAAGCGTTCAAGACTTTGTGGGAACCCTGTTTAATACAGTTCTATTATCTGTATTATCTGCATTACTGTATTCATGCACAACTGCCAATACACTGAGATTTTTGTTAAAAAAAAAAAAATTCTTGATAATGCCATACTGGCCTTTTCAACCCAAGCATTCTTTAAAAGAAGAATGAATCTACTCTTTGAATGGGCTTAACAAAGGCGAGCTCAATGTTCAGGTGTGGAGGGGGGGTTTGTAAAGTCTGATAAGACACACGTGCAGCCTGCCATGCAAACGAGCTGGAATACAAGACATCACTTCTTGTTCATTATACAATATTTGCCTACACTTGGCAGGCTGCCGCATAATGACATGTCAAAGCCAAAATCAAGGTTCATAACTCTGTCAGATAGACCTGGTACCTCCATGTAGCATGAAGCCTTACACTGAACATGTACTCTTGTAGAATAAAGACTCAACATGCTAGTAAAATGTAGAATTGCATTTATGAAAGCAAACCATTCAATAAATCAGAGACTACACACACAATGAGATATGTTACCTTATTAAATGATCTTCATTCACTCAAATCTATATTGCAGTGGAGGTTTGCTTGCATTTCCTCAAGCTCTATTAACATACAAGATTCAACTGTGCATCCTTACTCCATCAGGCAGGATCTCTACCCTCCAACGCTGGAAATGCTAGAAAATCCCCAGACACAATGGCACCTTCTTACATCCACAGAAGCCTACAGCTTTTAGAGCACTTCCACGCATAAATCCTGGGTGTGTATGGCCCGCTGCAGTCACGGCAGCGCTCTAACAACAGCAGTTGGGAGCATCGGTGTATGCACCAAACCGGCAAAATGATGGCTTTCACCCACATGCCAACAAACCTAATTTCCTGACCACGAGGCTTCAATTTTGGATTTCAATTTTAATCGAATTTCGCAGCGTTGAAAAAAACAGGTCTGAATGGACTGGCTTACTAACATCTCAAATTCAGGCACAAAATGCTTTATGGATACAGCTGAGCCAGGTGACACGCAAGCCCTAATTGATTCAGTCACACGGCCCAGCAGCGCTGGGTTTGACAGCTCAGTGGACACGATTCAGCCCGGCTGAAGATGTGCCATTCTCTTGCAAGGGGGATGGAACGGTCACGCCAAACTCCACTGGAAAATAACACAATTTAGTGTGGCGGTTACGATAAGCAAACGTGCATGTTTCAACACCCTTTTCTAGAGCCTTGTGGGATCCACTCCGTAATTCGGCGTGCTTGTGTAACCGTGCAGTGGCTTCTGGGTTTAATTACCTTTAAGTAACGTTACAACAGCTGTTCCTAGCCAAATTTAGAGAATAGAATTTGGCATAACGTTCTGTGCATACAAGTGAAATATGTGCAGCCCACATTGTGGTGATCCTGTGGGTGATACTGAAGCCAGGGTGGGGACGTACAGGAAGGACGACAATAACGTTAAGTTACAGACCTTGAATTAAGAGCAAAATTAAACTACAGTTTTACTAATTTTCCAGCGTTACGTTAACTTAACGGTACCTTGCTTCTATTATAATGCTGACTATAACGAGTCCATAATGGTGAAACGAAAGTAGGGTGGAGACAACTAACGTTAATGAGTCACAGCGGCAGCACGATAATGGAAATTATCGAACATGATAAAAATAAAATGTTGTTATACATAAGCAATGCATTAAAAGCAAAGACAGTTAATGGTTTAGACGATAAGCATTGTGACTGGTGAGGCTCGGTGTGTTGCATGAGCTCCTTTTCAATGTAGCATTACCATTAGCTCGCCTTGAGCTACTCAGGTCTCCATTGGTCGACATTTCCTTTCCTAGGACGGCAAAATAATGACCCGCCCTTATCCGCTTCTGATTGGCTTACGCTCTCCTCATGCCTAACACTACCCAACCCAAACGACCGAAAACAACGAAGGCAACCACTACTGGCCAATCAGAGGCGGAGTAGGGCGGTTCATTTCTACGCCATCCTGGGAGAAGCAAATTCGCCTCCATTGGTTTACCCTGGCTAGCATCAGCAGGCTAACAATTCACCTCACCTGCGAGGGGTTTGACAATGCTCCTGGGTCCAAAAATGGTGAATGGGAAGTCCCACTGTTGGTCGTGTTATTTCCTCTTAATCACCAGACACAACTCGTTACATCCATGATTATCCAGACGAATTATTCAGCAGTGCCAGCAGCCTCTAACGGTACGAGTCTTGCTTTGGTGGCTAACTTAGCTCTCCCAGCGCTAGGCTAATTTACAGATAACGTTAGATGGTTGGGTAGCTAACGTTAGCTAACCAAGCACCGATACGTCTGACGTTATTTTACTACAAGCACTTAGCTCAAAGTGTTAGCTAGGGGTGGAAGCTGCTTGCTTTTTCAACTTCTTTAAAATAGCTAGCATCAGTGTGCAGGCCGTTCTGCCAGCACAGAGGTTAAAAAGAAGAAAAGCAAGTGAATATAATCCCAAAACAGGAATGTGCTCTTCTCATATATCCATAATACTGGTGACCAAGAGACTCCCAGAGGCCGACATATTTGTCAGTACTACAAAACTCTGATGCCAGGGTCCAACAGCAGAATTGTCGCAATAAAAATAGCGCTGGTTGGACGAGAAGGGTGTCAGTCAAGCTGCGAGCGTGTTCTGTTGCATCTCCAGGCATGACCCCGCCTCCCATACAGTAAACGTCATGGTTGCACTAAATCGTGATTAAATTTATTCCCCAGCACAGCAAAACACTGTATGGGGCTTGTGGACTGAGTTGCCAAAGATGATAAAGCCTTGCTAATATGTTTTATTGTTACTAAGCATGGTTGGCACATAAGCTGTCTCTGACATGAGGTTTTAATCCTCTCATGTGACACACTGACACAGTAACGTATGTTTGTGTGTGTGTGTGTGTGTGTGTGTGTGTGTGTGTGTGTGTGTGTGTGTGTGTGTACAAGTGCACGATACTGTAAGTGCCTCAGTGCCCATAATGAGAATAAACATGCACACACTCACACCCCCACACACACACACACACACACACACACACACAAACGGACTCTCTCTGACACACACACACTGGCTACACAAAGGGGAGATTAAAATGACAGCAGGGGCCACGAGGATAAACCCACACAACCAAGCTCCTCATCAACACACACGCCCACACGCACACATATACACTCACACACAATCTCCAAAATAATAACAAATCTGAAATCCTGCTGCTAGGAAATCATACATGGAATTGGATTTTGACTCTGTGTGTGTGTGTGTGTGCGTTGAAGCCCCTTAGCAGTTGGTATGTGAGTCCATAAAGCTCTTAAACTAAAGGGGCAATCATAGCATGGAAAAAACAATGGATGATTCGGTGATGACCCATTTCCCATAGGCTGTCGCACAAAGAAAATTGTTTTTCAACATATGTGAATCCATATGAAGCTACGCACGAGCCTGATTCTTAAATAACTATTGTTATTATTATTATTATTATTATTGTTGTTGTTGTTCTTATTATTTCATGTTATATGGAGATGAGGAACAGTTACTTGCAGTGGCATAAACTTGTTTCAGTGTGCACATGAGAGTTGAAAAAATTGTAACATAGCCTATAGTGAATATTTAGGGCAGTTGTTATAGTGTGGTGTTATAGTGTCACGTCCACCTCTTCAGAAAACCAGAAAAATTTCATGCTCCCTACCTCCCTACTACACATTTCTTTTTAATCAATCAGCAATCATTAACAATATTTGGGGAAGCAACTAAAAAATAATAATCCAAGTTTAATTTTAGTGAAATAAAGGTTGGTATATAATAGGTGAGGAGGTGTGAAGAAGAGTTTATTTGAAAAGTGGTAAAAGACCGCCTTCTTATGAATGGATTTAAATGTTGAATAATAGTCACAGTGTATGAAAGATGTTGAACATTTAAGGTTTGAATGGGCAACTGAATATATGAATGAGTAGGCATGAGCTGAAAAGTGTAGAAAGGAGTATGGACGGTTTCAAAAGTGGGAAAAAGATGAGGGATGCAAAATACAGTCTTTGATTGCTTGATTAATGTCTGGGCGCTGGTCTACATAGCTGGGTATTAATTATTATGTAATTATTATGAATGGGACTGAAAAAATCAAATACATGTCATAATGTAAGAAATATGTGGAAATACACATGAATACAAATCAGTTCTTTCAAGTGTATTCAAATGTGGTCCTCCATTATTTTTAATGCAAAAAATATTTGGGCTGTGTTAGCAAATTCCTATTTTTTTAAAAATGTGAAATACAACACACACACAGTTTCATTTAACATTTTTATTGATTTTTAATTCTGTACATTTCTCCACAACAAATCAAAGCAAAATTGCAAATCAAGTCAAAGACCAAATACATGTAACACAACATATATTTCTATTTTGAGAAAAGTTATTTACAGCGAAAAGTTCTAGATTATAGTCTACCTGTTCATTTTTTTTTAAAAGATGTTAAACATCTGTTACCTCTTACATTTAAGACATTTGAGGCAACTGATTCTGCTGTGACCAGCAGGACTTAATTGCGACAGATAAACAACAAAATATGAACAAACAGTAGGTGCATACAATCAAAGCAACACCTCTACATTGTGATGCAATCCAATACAACAGAGATACAATAAATACTACTTTTCTGAAGCCTATATGTCAAATTGCTTGTACACCTCGTCAGAATAACTTATGTGTCTGGAGTATTGGACTGCATCATATTTTAAGGTGCACTGCTGTATATTCTGTCTTCTTTATTTGTGCGTTTGCTGCCTTTAAATCAACAAACATCCTCAGATTGCACTTTGTAGGGCTCAACCCAAGGCACTTCTAAAGCATGCAGATTATATCATACATACAAACACACATTTCAACTATTTTACACATAATGTAATCACTGGATGCTTCTTATCATTGAACAATTGTCATATTTATCTATTAACACTGTACAAATTTTACTAGAATCCATGTGTGGCTCTCAGCCTGTAGACATTCACAACAAAACAGTAATAAAATCTTTATTCAGCGTGGTGTGCTGGCTGCATTACATTCATTTGCTTCTTCGATTGCAACGGTGAAATAAAGCAGCTTTATTTACCAGCTCCTACAAGACATTTGATTTTTTCCATATATGACCTCTTTTACTGTATTTCATACATTTTCCTAAGAGTCTAGCTTCATTTTAATTGTTTTTTTTCCAAACAAGTCAACAAACAAGAGAGGAGAGGAGGAGGAATTGTTGTTGCCCTTAACTCCTGCTAAAATAAGAATGATAAATGACATTTCAATGACATCTAAAAATGTGAAAGAAATTCCATTTATGTGCACCGAGATCATTCAGGTTTTTTGAATTTTCTGTCAGTTAATACTGAGGTTACTTTCTAAGACATCAACCCCTCCTCCTTCTCATTTTTGTCCTCTTAAGAAACACTGGCCTGAGCAGAGCTGTGATTGGCTGAAATATCATTTGTGATTTCACATCAAACCATTTCGAGATTTCACAAAGCACTGACTAGAGTAGCAATCTTTCTAAACTGGCAGAAAGAAACACGATGCACTTCTTCTGTTAAGGATGATCTGAAAGTAAGAGGAAAACAAATTCCCTTACACATCTTCCCATAATTTGTTTCAAAATGGACATTCAAGTTAAAGTCAAAAACAGCGAGCACCCTGGGTAGTGGTAATATCATTTCATTAAATTGCAAATGATTACTCCTAACAAGTCAAACTTGTCAATGAGAAACTGTTCATCTGTGAGCTTTATAGGTCTTAGTAGTGGATTTAATTATTGGGGGATTATTTGCAATGCTATGTGCAGGTTGTTCATCATGTTGCTTGTTGCTTTCATTTTAACATGCTGTATTCAGCAAGTAGCTGCTTCAAGAGTAGATCCTGTATACTGTATTTTGTTACACAGTATATTTGCTGTGTCAGCTATTGAAGCAGAGTGGCTACTTTTAGGCTCATTATCTTACATCACAACTTAAAGTGAGACTATGTGACTTTTGTTCAACAGCAGCCACTACGACAAGATACAGAACACTTCAGTTTATTGCACTGAGCAAAGAATTCAACTTTCCATTGGAAGAGGAAGAATATAGATAGCTTTTTCCCCCCAAAAGTTCCATGGTCTTGTTTTAAATATCTCATCATTATGAGATAGAAGTTTTTGTTGTTTTTTTTCTGTTTGTTTTATCAGGATAGCAAATCTTGTTTCTGTTATTAACAGTAATTGCTTTATTGGCTTGTACTTTTGAAGTTTACAGTTCCTGAGTATTGCTGCTATGCCAGAAAAACATCAGTATCACATGCCCTAAAGTCATAACAAGATATTTCTCATGTTATAACAAGATATTACAACACACACACTTGTCACATTATAACAGGAAACTTTTCTTGATTTATACATTTTATTTGAAGGGGTGTGCATAAAACTGTCATTACATGGTTATAACCATATCATGACTTGTGTGATGAACATGAGGAGTCTTTATGACTGTTGTCATTAGGTGTCATTCAATCAGTTATGTTGTTTTTAATGCAAAGGTGATATAGTTGGAGAAAAAAATGTCTTTGTCATGACTACTTGACATTATCAACCGGTCTTGACAGTGTAATGACAGTCTTATGCACATCTTGTCAAATTAAGTGTATTAAGTGTAACAATATATAATTAATCTTGTTATAACATGACACAATGAGTTATCACATTATGATGTGAACTGTTTTATGTTATAACAGTATAAATTGTACATCAATAAGCAAAAACTTTTGTTTTCTTGTTATAACAAGATATTTTCATGTTGTAAGAAGATATTGTCATATTATTACAAAATAGAAACCCATCACATTATAACAAGAAATTTTTGTTGTTATAACAATATAATTATTATATCTTATAAAAGTTTCATGCTATACAGTAGTAATTGACTGTTATTAATGGCAGCTTGTTTTGTTACAATGTCATAACAAAAAAGCTTTTCTTGTTTGAACAAAATAAACGATCACATTATAACAAGATTATTTTTATTGTTATAACTTGACATTATAACAATGTGTTATTGTTTTAACTATATAACTTATCACGATGTTTTATGTGACAGCAGAATACATTGCATATTGTTAAAACAGCAAGAGTTTCTTTTTATAATGTTTGAGTAATATAAGTTATTAAGTTATAATGTGAAATGGTTTTGTTATAACAAGATGAAGAGTATATTGTTAGAAAAGTTAAGAAAAGTTTCTTGTTGTAATATGATAAGTTTGTATGTCATAGTAATGTGAAAATACTTTCTTTTTCTGGCGTGGCAGCCATACAGTTATTGTGACGGCCTATATAACACAAGGAAGTTTGAAGCCCATTCAGTAATCTAAGAAGTTACGGTACACTTTGACATATGGCTGGAAATGCTGTAGTAGAGGTACTTTATGTGGTTAATAGACAGGATAAGACATGCAGAAACACTGGTATGGTCCTTGAATCGCTCCATATTGCTCAGGTCAAGGGTTTGGGGGAGAGGAGCTTTTCCCAGCATGCATTTCACTGGTCCATCACATTTACACACACATTTAGGATGGAGCAGAGCTGAGGTCTTTATGCTGTGAGGTGACAGTGCTAACCACTGAGACACCTTCATGTGTCATTTTGAAATGATCACATGATGCTGACATTAGGGTTACTATTCCAGTGTGAACCCTGCCCATATACCACACATACATACCATATACTATTACTGGCTATAATATTTGTGTTTTGTTTGTTTTAAATAAAGATAATAAAAAAAATGTTCAATATGTATCGCTTGTCTTCTTTTGTTTTGTTTTTACGAGATGTCATAGTCTTCAGACAAGAATGCGGTCCTCAGAATACTCATACTACTGAACAGTAATTACAAAAAACTCACTCTCGTCTATTATCTTAAGCAGTATGCCCGTTTGGTGTGTATCCATTGGCTGCGTGCCCATTGGCTTGGCTCTTGACAGTTCCACTACCTGACTGGGTTAAAGGTGCATTCTCTTTGTCTGATTGGCTGGCGGCCAGCCTATCACGCTGCGCCTTTGCAATGATCAGGTTTCTACGGTGATAGAACAGATAGCCCGGCAACAGGAAGCCAGTCAGGGAGAAGATGAGGAGGCCCAGATTGATCTGTTGTAAGACAAGAGACAAGTCAGTGCATGAGACAAACCTGTTGTAAAACCTGTTTTAGGTCACTCATTCTCGAGAGTTGGAACAAATTATGTCCTAAAAACAAAACAAAACAACAAAAAGTAAAACATAATTATTACCAACACTCACATTTTTTGTGAACATTCATATATTCGTATATATGAATTATACGTAATTTATGAAATGGTTTGCTTTAATTTTTTACATTTCTAAACTGCTCTTCAAACAAATTAAAAATATGTTAAAAGCCTACAAAAACGTGATTTAATCAGGCACAAAAAGGGTTAGCTATACCTTAATGACGCCTGTCTCACTTCCTGGTTTAAAAAAGGCACATGTACTGCTCAATCACTGGTAAACTTTTTTTTTTTAACACCTAACAGAGTTGATTTGGGAGTTGACATTTAATTTAAAAAAGTGGATCTCTATGTGGTTGGCCTGTTACAAGGATTAATAGCCACAAGTTTGATGTTAAAAGTATATTTTCCTGCATAATTGAAAATTAAAACCCCCTCAAAGTATGGTCTTGTCCCAATTCTCAAGAATGAAAGTTGTATGTTTTATATTCCTGCCTTCTCTTTGATTGTGTGTGCACATGCTCCTTACCCAGTAAGGATCTCCCTTCAGGTGTCCCACCATCAGAATGAACAGCGGCTGTTGGAGCAGGGCAAAAGCAGCACTGATCATTGACTGCATGCCTGTCAGGGTCCCAAAGTGGTTGGCTGGATATCTAGAGTTGGAGGGGAGACAGAGATGATTAAAAGTCATCAAGAGAATAAAAAGAAATCTGAAAGATCAGTCAAAACATATTAAAAGACCAGCGTGTATGATATAGTGGTCTCTAGCAGTGAGCTTGCGGATGACGGGCTCAAGACGTGGGAGACCCCATATATGATGCTGACACTAATACCTTGGAGGTAATGTTAATAAAGGGTTTAAAGCTGCACCATTAAATGTTTATATTAAAACACAATGCTTATTTTCAGGTGATAATACACTACTTGTGAAGGTTATATTCCATTTCTGCCAATAAATCCCCTTTAAACTTAGCAAAAAGAGAGGTACCTCAGAAGTATGGTTTAGCAACGTGAAAATTAAAATGCTTGACGGACACATTTACATCTGACCAAACCCAAATACCAAGGTGCAGTAACACTCTACAAACAGACTTCTTTTCTGTTAGTAAACCTTATGACATTTTTGTGGGCGGAGCCTAGGTGGAGGCAAAATAATTCCCTAAACATGTTAGCTAAGATTAGCTAACATGTGTTGTTGGCTTGTTTCTTAACAATGGCTAATGGAAATACAAGTGTAAAAGGTAAAGGCATAATCTGCAACATTTTCCTAAAAAAAAAAATGTACAGACTGAGACCCGTAATCCCTTTTAATCATTGCTTATGAACCATTAGAGGAACATGATGGTGGCGGTACCTGCAGAGACTCTGCCCCCTGCCTGTATTTCTCATTATTTTGCTTTGCTCAGTACGCTTTACCAACCAAAACCTCTCCATTCTGTTTAATAAAGAAAATAGGGGTGAGAATCTAACAGCTTTCTTATCATGTTTAACCTTAGTTGTTTTCTTTTTTTTTTTTTTTTTGACTGGCAACTGGTATATGCTAAAATTTCAAATTTGAGCCTTTGCTACTTTGATTCTGCCACCCCAACAACACAGCAAGATGATTTTCTTTTGGTTATGCAAGCTAAAACAGTTTCCTTTGTTTCACTTAAGTCTAATAATGTGAAGTAATAACGACGTTCATTTGTTACACAAAACCATCTAAGAAGTCATCCTTAGAAACTGTTTGGAAAAGGGCATGCACTTTCAAAAAACACTTGGCAGGTGATTGGGTGAACCATCTGTTTATCACATCTAACACAAGCTAACTTCAACCAATCAGATCAAACTCTTGCTGAAGCCTGTCAGAAGAAGAGTGAAAACATCTTTTCCATGTGGAAAAACCTTCATGCTCGTTCTTTGCTCTCCTTTCAATGAAGAAATACTCTCCCGTTCTGACATAACTGTTGCTATTACAGTATCTACCGTTAACCTCTTCAGGAGCCACCTCCTACAATGCTAAGTGGGTGCACCATGTTTGACACAAATGGATAACTTGAAACCTGGCAAGATGGATGTTTGCGTGATCTTGCAAATCCAGCTGCCTCACCAGGTAGCCATAAACCTTGAGAAGAGAAGAAAAAAAATGTGTGGACTTTTGCCACCTCAGCTCTTTAGCTGCTAAATACTCCACCAGCTACCTGCTAATTTTATGTGTCAGCCAGTTGGTATTGGGCAGGTGGTGTACAGTGAGTATGCCAGAGTGTTTTCGTTGAAAACAGTTGCCTCCATCTGGCGAAAAGTGACAAAATAAGCTGCAAGATGCTAAAAAGTTCTGTCGGGCTGAGGGGGATAACAGAGTAAGGCTCTCCCTACAAGCAACACCTTTCACATTATGCATAGTAATTTAAGAGCCATTGTTAATAAAACTATGAATAGTACAGCTTTAAAGATGTGTTACTCACACAGCAGCATAGAGACCTCCACAGCAGGAGTGGATGAATCCTCTCACTATGGTGTGCAGAACAAAGGACACCATCTAACAGACAAAGAAAGCCAGAACAACAACGAACATGTCCATAAATGATCGTCAAACATGTCAATGTCTTTCTTTAACTGTAAACAGTATTCTTCTAACCTGTACAGGCAGGTTGTCAATCAAGGAAATTATTCCAAAGGTGACCAGTAGGATGTTGGTGAAGATGAAAGCTCGCATGGCATTGGTCAGTTTCTGGATCTTTCTGTCTCTCTTTGGGGGATCTGAGTGGCTGAAGAGGACAAATGTCAAAAGAGGCATACAGCTGAGGAGAGGGTCTGGATGTTACAGGAGTATCAAACTATCCTGTTATAAAGAGGACTGGATTTTGTACTTCATGGTCAGTATGGAGAGCAATCAATTAGTCTTTCAGACTACATATGGCAAGTGAGGATTAAAGTCCAAGATCAACTAGAAAAAAATCTGTAGAACACTTCTGAAGGCTCATTTATGCTTCTGCATGTTTTCTGAAATTTTACGGATATGGACGAAATGGAGCAGTACCAAAGGTATCCTAGGGGGCAGTGTAGCAGCATAGCCAAAACTTTGAGTGAGAACGACCACAGGACACAATGAAAAGTTTTTAAAATGAGGAGCTGAGTTGGCAATAACTGACCCTTCGCTAAGCCCCACCTCCAAACAGCAACTGTCCAATCAGCTTAGTAATGGTAATTAGAGCTGTCAAGCTTTGCATCTCTTTACATATTGACGCACTATGCAGGAGGCTCTGAGAAAAGTGATATTATGTGTTTCTTGAGTTTGGACAGTGATGTCTTTTTTGTAGTCTCTCAAAAACATGAAACACAAGAGCTCAAGTGTGGTGAGTGGATTAAACTCTGTCTTCATCTGCCCCAACGTAAGCTGCAAACGTTAGCATGTCCAGCTAACTAGCTGCAGTAATTTTACCTCCAGCAAACTTGTTAGATACCACTGCATCTGCATTTCTTATGTGGGAGGGGTTCAATGTTAGATCTGCCACTGTTATCATGAAAGTTTGGCAGGTGTAGCTACGGCAACTAAGCGCAGGGTCAGTTGTGAGTTAAGGGTCAGTTCTGGTGGGTTTGCAAAAGTGGACCTGTGCAGAACTCCAGGTTATATCATTTGAAACAGACTTAAACATTTTCAGGCATAAATGAGCCTTAAACCTTGTCGCTTGTCTCCCTGACTGCTATTCAACATTGTACACCTAGCAACACAATGCCTAAACCTAAAGAGAAGTCACTGAACCATCTTCATACCTCTTTTCTATTTGTGTGTTTGCATTTTCTTCTTCACAGTCCTTCATTCTCCAGTCCATGATGTAGCCAATCAAAGGACAGGTCAGTAGACACAGCAGCTGCATTGTACCAAAGATAGACGAGTAGAAACCAACTGGGGAGGAAATGAAAAGACAGAGACAAGTCCATTGAAAGGCATGTAGCAGAAAGAAGTAGGAGTAAATGTTAGACAGATCAAGGCCTCTACACACAGTAGGTTACGCACTGTCGGGGCTGTGGTCAGGATTTTAGAAAATACTGGAGTCTTGAAACCCAAGAATACAATTCAGAGGGAGTGATTTAGCTTGAAAAAACCACTGGATATGATAATACTGTGTATGCTTTTAACTGTAGATTGTGAACTTTTCATTACGTTCCCAGATTTCTAGAGAAAATGCCAGAGTTGAGACCAAGTCATTGTTTTGCCGGTCTAAGTCTTAAGTCTTTGCACTCAAGTCCCAAGTCAAGACAGGCAAGTCCAAGTCTGAGCCCTATACAAGTCAAAATGCATTCTTCACCATATGTATATGCAAATTGAAATGTCAAATGAAGCTGGAAGTTGTTGTGTCTCCATCTGTAACTTTTGACTCTCATGTTTTGCATACTGCAGTTCAGTTTTTGTTGTTGCCCTTGTACTTTTTGTACATGAACAATGTTTCCTTTGGTATAATTTTTTTCCGGGTGGAGCTCAGTAACATAACGTTAGTTCTTCATGGTTCTCTGCTGCAACTTGATTGGATGGTAATCTCAGTTGAGTCAGGAAATGCAGGCAAATTAATTGATTCATGGCAGACTTTTTCAAATAACATACTTTTTAATCAAAAAATTGCTCAAGTCTAAGCGAAGTCAAAACTCAGTGGTGTAAAAGTTAAAGTTGAGTTGAAAGTTTTTTTTGATTTTGTCAAGTTGAGTCTAAAGTCATCAAACTGGCCACTTAAGTTTGAACTGAGTCTAAATCCTATGACATCTCTGGAAAATACTAAGGACAACACTTCTAACTTCGTTTGACATTTTATAGTTGCACAAAGAATGGTAAGTCTGTTGATAAAATGGCGTTACATTTAGTCACAAGCATATTATGACTTGTTTAGGACTCAAAACTAAAAGAATTAAAAGTCTTGAGACTTACTTGTGACTTTCAAAACAATGACTTGGTGCTACCTCTTTCAAGTATGCACACAAAATACAAGTGGTAGAATCAGTCAAAACATTCTCCAAAGGTCTTTAAGACCCCATCAGCCCAGTAGACAGTAGTCACATGAGGACAACCTGTCCACTCTTGACATCCTGACTCATACCTTGTTCATTCGCCTCCTTCTGCAGCTCGTCTGATGCTGAAAGAGGAAACAGCTGCAGGTCAGGGATCACCACAGATGGTTTAACACAAATTCTATTGAAACATTTAATGTAATACACAATATTAGTGGAAACATGCCAGCTTATGACAATATAAAATGATTATAATAGCTTCACCTATAACTGTCTTCATTGATGGAGAAAAAAATTATAATTATTATTCATGTAGGTTATCATTCTTACGGTTAGGGTCGCCATGGGTGACCAGGAACTCCAGCATCTTGTTCATAGCACCCATGAAGAAGATGAGCCTCAGCTGGGTCATCGCCATGGTGATGAGACTCCACAGGAAGATGGGAGAACACATGGAATGACAGAGTGGCACTGAGCCTGAAGACGGAGAGAGAGAGAGAGAAACATATCATGTGTGAAATCAGCCTTTAGATCAGGTGGAGAACTACACAGGGAGTCAGGCAGTTCCCAAGAACTCTGGGAGTTCAGCCATGTTGTTACAGTTCACAGGGAGGTCAGGTTCATGGTAAATTCCCTGAATGCAATGTAAAAATTAGTTTGCACGGTTTAATGGCATTTTACAGTGTTTGTAACCCTGAAAGACCTGGAGCTGGTGTTATTAACATGCAAAACTTGACTTAATGACGGCAACTGATTGATCAGTGTCTAAATGTTCATTGAATCTGTATGCCAGCTAACTATATATTGTAGTTTTTTTCCACCAGCCCAGTGAGGAACCAGTTTGAAACACTCCCAGAGACAGAAGACAGTGCGAGGCAGATGGATTAGACTAGTGCATGACGCACGTGATGAGTGACACCTTCAGTTGAAGCCTCAGGGAGTTTCACACTGCACTACAAGAACCAGTTTCACTAAAAAAAGATATTAGTATGGGAAAAATAGTGGAATTAATGAGACTTTTGCTGTTGCTGCTAGTTGTAACTGTTAGTAGTAGCTGTAGCAGGCACTGTGTATAACAGAGGTACTGTGTTTTTCACCCAATACAATACTAAATGGCCAAATTAAAAATTCAAAAATATCTGGACACTGGTGGACTCAAGGGGCAACTGTCCCCCTGGTGCAGCTGTGTTAAAAAAAAATGCAAAAGTGCCCTCTTGGACGCCCCTATCGTAAATAATACATGATTAAGTGTCCACTAAGGTGCCTTCCAGTGGAGAAAACATAGTGATGTCCACTCTAGGGTGTCCTTCCAATGGTGTTAATGTTTTAGAGTGCCCAGTCCAGTGGATAAAACATGCTAAAATGCCATCTAAGGGCTTCCTCTGTGGCTAAAACATGATTAAGTGCCCTTCTGGTTGATAAAACATAACAAAATGCCCTTCAGGGTGCCTTTCCAGTGACTAAAACATGTTGAAGTGTCCTCTAATGGCCCCCTCCAGTTGATTAAACATGGTAAGGTGACCTTTAGGGTGCCTTTCAATTGGATAAAACATGATGAAGTGCACCAGTGCAGTGGCATATGGCTGTGCTCACCGCTTTGCACCAGTGGGAAAACAGAGTGCTTGGAGTCATACTGTATAGTGTGATATTCAGTTTCACGGGCCTTTACACCATGACAAGAAGAACGGATCTGATAGAAACTAAAGCTGTTCCGATACAGTCTTGTCTTTCTTGATACCAGTTCCAATACCTGAACTCTGAGTGTTGGCCAATACCAAAAAATCTCAAGATTTCAGTCCACTCAGTAAAGAAACTGTTTCCTTTTACCCCAACCCCCTAAAATTTCAGCCCAGTCAAGTGCAAAATCACAAGAAGAAGAAGAAGGAGGACAAGTTAAAACTCTGGGTCTTACCTCAGATCGCCACAAAAACAAACCAATTCAGAAGATAAACTTTGAAATAAGAGTGTTCATAGTCACAATTCATTACAAAGATTATGTACAATATATGTATAAACAGGGTGGTACTGTGGATCAATCAGACAGTAACAGTCAGGTTTGCATTGTTGGCTTTAGCTCCGCAAACATACTGGAAACTCTGGAGGAAACTGGATTATTCCTCCTCTCGACACAGACTCCAGATAGCAGGCTTGTGTTAAAAACAAGCCGGCAACAATAATGCAGACTTTGCAACACAATCGGATGAGGCCCCCCAAAAATGAAGCTCCACTAACCATAAAATTTAGCAATTTTTTTTTTTTTTTACCCAGAATGGTGAAGAAATGACTCGCCCCACTCTGCCTCTGATTGTTTCACCCTAATAATTTTACCCTAATCCTACCCAGTTTCAATCCTGAAGTCTGAACCTGCACAAACCAAGCAACCCACTAACAAAGACAGTGAGTGCTAGCCAATCAGAGTAGGTCAGGACTTTCCTCTCCTGGGGAAATTTATTTTTGTGTGTGTGTGGGGCACTATTGAGAAGTAGCACGGTCCTGTTTCAGGGCTAATAAATGACGTTGCAATGGTGCATTGACTCACATACTCGCCAATACCCAATCTTGCATTTTAGGCCGTCTTGGAGGCATTTTCCAGTACTGGTATTTGTATCAGAACAACCCTTGTAGAAGCCTCACACAAATGTGAAAGGCATTATCCTTATACCATGCTCACTTGCCAAAGAAAAGCCCATTAATCTATATTTACATATCTAAATCTAAAGTTTTGCACAAGCAATAACTGTCTTCCCTCATTACCATCCCATAAATGTTGTATGCAATGTAATAGTTGTTCACCACCCTTAGATACGACTTGACAACAGGTCTGTCTGCTCAATTCATAGAAGCTTTTGTCTCAGCTATGAGCCAGAAAGCTAACATTATGCTAGCAAGTCAATAACTCTGCATACAGTTGACAAACAGTGAATATAATTTAACTGTGTGTTTATCTATAAAACTAGCTAGCCATCAGTAATAAATGTAATTACAACAAAAACGTAATATTAGTCATTATGTTCCTTACCCTGAGTTGTGCTTGTGGAGTTTGTCTGCTCAGGTTCTGGCTGCTTGGCTCCCATGGTGTCTTCCATGACAGTCACGTGGGTGACGTACGTCTCTCCAGTCATCTTGTCCTCTGTCACAACCCCAGTCATCTTCACCTTTTTGCTGCTCAGAGAGGAGAAAGAGACTGAATGCATAATAAGACTAAAATAACTCCAGGCCCTACCTAATGATAATACAAATGGACAGAGAATCATTCTCTACATATGTCCCCTTATTTTCCCCATTTGGAGGAAATGACAGGAAAGTGACATATCTATGACCGTTGCGTTTTTCAGTCAAGTATCATTTATTTGATATGACGGGAAAATTTGAGCTGATTGCCAGTGAGATGAACGGTCAGGAGGAAGGAATTATCCTCTGATGACCAGATTTTCAACTTTCATGTCAATCTAGCCAATAGTTGTCTGGTTATCTTGCTCTGCATTGTTTGCTCATGGTCCTGACTAGTCCAGCACATGTCCCTTGTGTATTTCCTAAGTGCAAATGTCTATCAAGCCTGCAACAAACAATCATGCTGGAAAAATATCATTCAAAAGATCAAACTCTCAGCAATTAAATCTTGTACCAGGCCAACCTCCTAATGATTAAATTTTACATTAAATGAAGATGTCTTACAGAGTTGACAAAATGTTCAATTTTTTTCATTTCACAGCACAGTCATAGTGGGCAGTCATTTTACTTTTTGAAGTGTCTCAGAGTTGTGTTAAGCAAAATACACATTTTTAAACCATAATTCTTATTCAGCATTGATGTAGAAGGACTACAGAGTTGACATGTTATGTTTGAGACACATCTGATAGAAATATTATTTCGTGAATTTGTTGAAAAATAAAAAAATTACCAGTGCCTGAGCCATATTCCCACTTTTTTTCAAACCAGGAAGTGAGACAGAGGTCCTTATGATGTAGCTAACCCTTTTTTATGCCTGATTAAATCACATTTTGTAAAAATCTGACAGAGTCGACAGAAATCTGGGACACAACTGTAAAGGGCCAACAATTTCATAAAAAAGCAAAGCTGATTATAACAGCACTTCAATGTTATCAGAGGCTATTATTAGTTTTAGATTATTAACACATTTTTTAATTGTTTAAAGTTGTGAAATCTTGTCTGGGACAAGGCTGTTTTCTGGCACAGAGCAAGTTTAGAAATTAAGATATGAAAGCAATCCAAAGCATTTTATAAATTACACATATTTGTTATGTATATATAAATCCTTAAAGAATAACTTTTCACTGAAAAAAGTGGAATTTCTGTGTCGGTATAATACTTTTTTTTAGTTTTTCTTTGATAGGACTTGATTTGTCCCAAGTCTCAAAAATGGATTATGTATATACTCCATGTTCTGTGTTTTCAGATTGTCTCACGTGATCATGTCAGTCTACCTGCCTGATTCCTGCCTCTGTCTCGGTCTGTTAGTGAGTCTTCAGTAAACTGACCGTATTCTGTTCCAGTTAGCACCACAACTGTGACAAACACAGCGTGGTTTTCACAGCATACCATCAAGTCAGTGTTGTAAGCTTGACATGTCTGCATATGTGACTGAAGTACAGTATAAGACAGAACAGCGAGAGGCTCAGGACCTACATGTCACTCATGTTTTACAAACTACATGTATCTGTATTTTTGTCCTCATATTTTTTCCAGTGATCATTTTGTCAATGAAATGTATTGAAACGTCCTATTATTTCATGGATATATTGTAACAACAATCTGAAGGAAAAAATATTGACAACAAAAATTAGAGTAAAATCTCTGTTCATTTAGCCCTGATGAGTAAAGTTCAGACAAAATAGTTGGCTCTGTTTGGGTGGACAGATGACTAAAAATACAGTTGTAAAAATTGTGCTAAATTATCACTATATATTAATTAGTCCAGCCCATCCTCACCTGAAAAACAGACGTATAGATTGTCTATACAAGCAGCATATTACGACCAGACTTGGAGAGAACAGGATTATGTAATCAGGATACAAAAAAAGGTGATTAAAATGTTTCACTGAGTGGAAATTTCAACATTATTTTGTCTTTAAATCGGGAAAGAGGAGCAACATCACAGTACAGTGACAGTTCTTCCTTTAGTTGTAAAAATACAGTCATCATCCTCGAACTCTTGTACGTCTAAGCTAAAGAAATATTTACAGGTCAGTCCTGCTGACGTTAGCTACATATAAATCCAGTTAGCTAGTTAACCTGTCAGGGACTGCAGCTGATATTGTGGGTACAAATAGAAGTTTCACACCAGAATAAGTTTATGTCAGTTTACCTGAAGCCTGAATAGCATAACATAACTTAGCAATGAATGTTTAAATGTCCATAATTACACCTGTTAATCTAAATGTGCATTTATTTTGTACGTAACAAAGTAAGGAATATCTGGACAAACAGTTAATAAATCTAACAAAGATCATAAAATGTTAAGATTATGTTTAGATAATCCAAAAGTCACTACAAGTAATCAAGTTACATTGCTTAAATATTGTGATACTTGCATTTGGTCCCTGACTACATTTTTTTTGAACAGGTAATTAGTGATTGTATTAGAATACCCTCCCAAGATTATACACCCATATTGTTATTGTCAGGAGGTGATCTCTGCTGGCCGTAGTAATGATGACAGGAGCACAGGGTGAAATCAGGTGAGGTATAAAGGGAGAGAGAGAGGTGGGCTGGATGGATGTCTCAGACAAACAGGACTTTGACTCAGGAGACTGGGATTCAAGTTCTGTATCAAACCAATAACATACACTGAGTTATTTAAAGTTTTTGGTTTCTGACTATGACTTCCATCATGTGAAATAAACACCTTTCTTATTTTAATCCAGACCATGATCTCTTCCTAAACCTAATCAAGTAGTTTTGATGCCTAAACCAAACCAAACTGCTGTTATCCCTTCAACCACATGTTTAATGTCATGTAACTTAGGCCACGTGACTTGTGTTATAAGGATATCCATAAACTGGAATTACTAGAATTTCTGAGAGTGTAAAATCTTTCTCAGTATCATTTCATATTCATTAACTGACCACAGGATGTAGTGTGCGTACTGACGTGTATCTGACGTCTTCAGGTGCAGGGAAGGATTCAGCAGGCCAGTTTAAGAAGCAGTTGAGGAAGACCATGCAGGCCATACCAGACCAAACCCACATGATGACACGGAACGACACGCCAAGGTCATAAATCACCTGAACACAGAGTTATGGTCTGTCAGCTTTCTCCAGCAAATACACATTTGTAACTATTGAATAACAGATTAAGAACAAATGGCAAAACGTGACTGAATATTTCACAATAAAACTGAACAAGCAAGTTCATGATCCTTAACAAGTATTTTTTGTGATTATTGTGTCACATGACCAGTGAATCTGCATTTTTACTTTTAGCAGCAGTTAAAGTAGACTTGTGGATGCATGCATGTGTGCGTGTGTGTGAGAACACCTTGACAGCAGGGAATGTGACTGCTGAAGAAGCATAGGAGCCGATCATCAGGGACAGGATCGTTGATCGTATGTTCCCAAACATGTTAGGCAGCTAAGAAGACAGAGAGAGACAGATTAAAGAGACAGGAAACTTCTATGATGTCAAACCAATAAATGAACCATGAAACCATTGTCATCAGTCAACAGGAAATGGAAATAAACAAGACTAGTACAACACTGGATCCCCAGTGTTGTACTGTACAATGTGCTCCTGAGGATGTAATTGAGGACAAGCCACATCTATTAATTTTGAAGGATCAACGGCCAATAAGGAAACTCCAACACTGACTACGGTGAAGATTCATCACTCAGTCAGTCAGTAAGTTGGGGTCAGACTTTTGCACTTACAGAGGCCCCTTTGCTGCAGTCCAGCCAAAAATAAGCTCCTGCACCCTGTAAACACCAGGGTTAGGTTTAAACACTGAATGTTTTCAGTCCAATGACCTCTGACCTTTTTCAGGCATTTGTATAATACAACATGTGCAAAGTAAAACAAAACAACAACAACAACAAGAAAAGAACAGATGGTGAAGCACCTACTGCAATGCCACTACAACTGCCAGATACAACCAGTGGAGCAAAGTTTTGAATAAATCACCCATTCTTCACCAAAAACTTTCATTTCAATACAAACACTCTAATTTCAATGTTTAGTAAAAATGTATTAAATGTAAGGATTTATATATGTGAAATATATATAAGTAATGAAATGTTATGGGTTTGCTTTAATTTTGTTTTTTTAATTTTTAAACTTGCACTGTGCCAGAAAACAGCCTTGTCCCAGACAAGAATTAACAACTTCAAATAATTTAAAACATGTATTAAAAGCCTTTGATATCTAAAACTAAAACCTACTGATAACATAGGCATAAAATTGTGCTATTATAATCATCTTTGTTTAAAGAAGATTATTTATGAAAAGTCATGTCCCAGATTCCTTTCAAATAAAAACCTGATTCAATCAGGCATAAAAAAGGGTTAGCTACATCATGAGGACCCCTGTCTCATGTCCTGGTTTAAAAAAGGTGGGAACACTGCTCAAGCGTTGGTAAACTTTCTATTTTTTTGACAAATTCATGAAATAATGTTTAATAATAATATCAGATGTGTCTCAACCAAAACATGTCAACACTGTAGTCCTTCTAAATCAAAGCTAAATAAGAATTATGGTTTAAAAATGTGTATTGTGTTTAGCATTAAGAGAACTCGGAGACACTTTTAAAAAACCAAATGGCTGGTTCAATTTCTTATATTTAAAACAAAACAAATTTAATAAAAACTGTTGACAGTCGAAGTCTGCGACACTCATTTGCACTTTAGTGGATCGTAACATATGAGGTATAGAGTTAATCTGCAGACGTTGTAGTTTAAGATTAGACCAGACTTTTCTATAGGTTTTTTTTTAACCTTGGCAAAGACCAAAATATAGCCTGCAACAGACGAGGTAAACTTTGCTTTTAGCCTAGCAGTTGTTGATCACTAGCAGTCGCTATAAAACAAGGTTCAAGGTTTTTCAAAAATTGTTGATCACTGCAACCACAAGAGGTCCTTGAGCATACGGTCATAAATGTGCAAAAAAAAAAAAAAAAAAAAAAAGAAAAAAAAAAGGCTAGACTGATGAGTCTATAGCTGTTATGAGCAACACTATCAGTGAGTCAAAGTCACCAGCAGGTGGCGCTACTGCACTCTTATAAACACAAGCTTCTCATCTGAGTTGAAAGTTGAGCTGACTACACACATGTGCATGTACACATTGCACGCATGCGCATAGCTCCTGTGTGACTGTCACCCATCTCTTTGTCATGACAGCTTGGCGTGTGTGTGTGTGTGTGTGTGTGTGTGTGTGTTTGTGTGTGTGTGTGTGTGCATGTGAACATTCTCTGACTATGCAGATGGTAAGTTTTGGTGTGTGCGTGCGTGTGTTTCACTCTAACTATAGACTCGGCTGCAGTGCTGCCAGTCACACTGCACCCTGCACGTGTCTCTGATCACACTACAGGCTTCACACTCACTTTCAACTCACTGCTCATATCAGATATTTAGGATGATTAATTTTCTCCTCTACAGTGTCACCAACAGTATATACACACCAGCAGGAGCTGAGGCCATGTCAAAAACACACGTACTGACAAAAAAAAGTCTGATTTTCATACCTTACACAAACATTGGATGATTAACACTACGGGTAGTGTGTTGTTTGTTCCTGAGGGTGACACTGGGGAAAAGGTCATGAACATGAATGAATGAATGAATGAATGAATGCAGCGAACTGAATGGAAATCAGCTTGTTAGACTGTGAGACATCTTGTGGGGAAAGTTCACAGTTTGTCCTGCTGGTGGCACCAGAGGAAAGAGCAGTTAATTGAGCGCTAGAGAGTGTGTCAGACAGACAGCGTGTCAGACAGACAGCATGTCTGAGGGCCCTTTCACACCTGCCTTGTTTGCTCTGTAATTTCTGGCTCTTCTGTTCTGATCTGAATAAAAATTCTTGGTGTGAAACCTTCACCACGGGGATCATTGGAACACTCAGAGGAAGAAGAGGAGCGCTCAGCCCTGATCAAACTGAAGCATGGCTGAGTTTTTTAGGGTTTCACACCTAAAAGTCCAGACCAAGGTCAGAGCCAAGGTTCAGATTTTTGAGACACTGCACGATGCAATTATCCAAGTGGACTAAAGAACTTTACATGTCATACCTACATCCACTCATCATCTATGTGGGCTGTGTCTCTGTATTTGACATTGATTGGTTTGCAGACAGGCGTGTGTCTGACGTTGGCATGTTTACAATTTGGCAGGTAGCCTGACTTCAGTGGCTGTTTATGAAGAGAGATGAATGAAGAGATTTACATCGTTGTCACTATATTATTATAATAGCGCTACTACCAGCAGGACTAAAGTGAAACAACAAACGAAAACTCTGTCTCCATCTGCTCAAACATAAGCTGCAAACATTAGCAGGGCCAGCAACTAAAGTTAGCTTACTTCTCAGCCAACATGCAGTAGCAGTAGCTTACATCAGCCAGCTACACTTATGAAATCTGCTTTTGAGTCATTATTTTAGCCAACAAAAGTCACCATCATCAGCTAGAAATGAGAAGCTGCTTTTGTTTACATTGCTATGGAGTCAAGGACCTCATGTTTCAACAATTACTCCCAATTTCAATGTTAAATCTGCCACCGTTATCACCGTAACCTGCATAAATGCAGTGCGAGAGTGGAAAGTTTGACAGCCTTAGCAACAGTAACTAAGGAGGATTGTTTTTTCTTATTTCGTAATTTCCTGTGATTGGTCCAAACCAGTTCTGACAGGCCATGATCAGAACTGGAAAAAAGAAAAACAACGAAGACTAAATGTTTAATTGACATTTGGTCCAACAACTTAATAAAGTTGGAAAAAATTCACAAAAATCTCAACACTTTTCAACGAAAGACAGATGACAGACAGAGGAACTGATCTGATTTGACACCGTCAGACATACGTCCATCCATAAACCAATCAATTCTATAGTAAAGGGAGAGTATGGCATAAACATATTTGTAGATGCCACATTGGCCTTTGGATCATAGGTCAATGTTACTGCCATATTGGTCTTGGCATGACTGACCTAAGAACAAATACATATGACTGGAGGAGGTGTGAGTCAGCTGACATAGATACAGTTATTACAACAACAAGCCGAAGCTGTCAGTGTGGCCTCTACTTATAATATGCCTTCTGTATAGTGTGCACTTCTTTAATGCGTTTGTCAATGTGACAGCAAAACCAACTGAATCAAATGTATACAAAGAAACAGAAACATAAACCTTAGTTTGAATTTTCAGGTGTGAAAATGCTCTTATGAATGCAGATCCAACTTTTTCCATGTTCAAATGGTCATTTGGATCAAGTGACAGCCCCAAATTTTGAAACATGCAAAATGCTAAAATTCAACGTAACATAGCACAAACAGTAAACTGTAACATTATAAAAGGTAACATCAAACTAATGTTTGCTAATGTTAGCTTATACACAACCAAGTAACACTGTAGTTGTAAACTAACCGACTAAGGAGATATTGTGTACTCTGGTTGTGTGTTTTTTTGCCGTCTGTGTTATATCAAAGGTTTTGATCTGACAGAGTCTGCATTCATTGGATAAAAGCTGCCCTACTGTGAAAGGAACCAGGTTTAAGTAAAGTGAGAGTTGATTGTGTTAGCTGGAAATGTATGAGCTTATTTGACCTTTTGAGTTAATCCTACAGATGCGCCCAGTGGGTATGTTGTTTAGTTACACTAAGTAGTTTGGAGTGTGGTCACACTGTGTTCTCAGGCTTTCAAATGAAATCTATGGACAAACACAACTCTAACACATCTACATTATAAAACAGATACATTAGAGGTTTTGTGAGATCTCATCCTGAACTCATGCTCAACTATTTCTGTTAAACATTGTTCAAGCAAATAAACACACTCATGTTGCCTGCCCCTTTTCCTATTGGTCTGTCTGTCTCTCTGCCCGAGTCTGTATCTACGTCAGCTGACTCACTGTTTTTATTTTGCCCATTCTTTGCCTTTGGCCCCTGCATTTCTATGGATGCATCCCAGGTCTCTTATTTGTCGTTTCCTCGATCCTCAGCTCTCAGAAGTTCTTCATCGTCGGCCATCTTGCAGGCCGTCCCAAGTCTCTTATTTCTGCTTGGAGGATGGAGGATGGATCCCTGAGGAGCAATGAGCAAGGATACACAAGAACAGACCTCATGGAAGTCACCTGACCGGCTGACACACTGATTCACACTGGCTATTTACTGATTGGACGCTGCAGCTGATCAGACTGATCTGATCAATCAGAACATGACTGGAGTTTCATAGCAGGGTGAAGACAATTGATGTATTAAACAAAAGTGCATCACTCCCAAGATTCACATTTAATTTATTTCCTGAATCACAGTCTGTGTTAACTGCATGTCTGTGATGTTCATATTTTGGTTAATCTGCAGATCTGATGGGCCACTTCTTAAAAATGAAGTTTATGATTAATAGTGGATGGATCATGGGTGGAAGTGCCTCTCCACCAGGAGAGAGGCGGTGCACAAGTGGCACCGGAGCTGCGAGCAGGGAAACGTCTGCTGCAGCTTCTCTGCTGCCGCTGTCATCACAAATGGACGCTGCTTCACTTGACGCTTCAGAGAAAAGGATGTCTCATGTCTCTTAAAACAGATTTCCTTGTGTCCTCTCTTCTCGCTTGGATTCCTCGTGTCTCTCCATGAGTCCCCAGTGAGAGGGACTAAGATGCGAGGAGAGGACGCAGGTGAAGGAAGCAGTAAAGCAATTTCAGAGACCTTGGACGTACCCTGTGAAGCTTTGCCATTCTTCATCTTGCCACCAGACACACCTGTCCCAGTCACCTGACTCTCACACCCACCTGCTCACCTGTGTCTCATTCTCCAGTCACCTGTCCGTCTATACCACACCCTTGTTGTCAATATTACGTGGTGCCTTTGTTCTTCAGATTTTTTTTTTACCTGAACCCAAACCTGAATCTGATAAAGGCATAAAACAGGGACAGTCGCTCAAGTTTATGTTATGATTGATTGACTAAATGCACGCAACATTTTGCTCAGCTTCCATTCCTGATAGGATTTTTGTTAGTGTAGGAGCACCACAGTGCAGATGAAGTATAAGAACAGGAGGAAGATGTTTCATTCTGGTACTAACTCAGTGTTTATTTAAACATTAGATTTGTTTCCAGTGTTCAAAAATATGTAGACATAATTTGTTCATTTTTATTGTTTCATATTTTATGCAAAATATAAAATGAAGTTATTAATAAAATGTTTTAAAAGTTGGTACATGAATTATTAAAAAAAGGAACATGTTAAATTTTTGCCTAAATGTCTGATGTACCTGTGAAGATGCAGAGTGTAAACTGGAAACTAAAGGCCATTTTTATCTTAGCCTGGATACATTAGAACGGCATTTCCCTGGTGACCCACTTTTTTAAAAATGACAAACCATTGCAACCCAATTCACCGTATCAAGAAAGAAGAAGAAGAGCTCATCTGCGCAGAAATGAATGTTCCTGACTATTTTTACTGCCCTTCCTGCATCACCTTATATTATCTCAATGTTTTACTGAAAACACATGTTAAAACTTATGAAATGAGAAATAAATGCATTTAGCAGATCATCTCATGGTTTTTATTTCCTCTTAAAACAACATTTTAGCCTAATTTATAAAGGAGACCAAATAAGTGCATTTAGATGGAATTAACTCTCTTGTTTTTTTCCTCTCATCAATAAATCATCTGTAGCTTTATTATAACTGTACCGCAGACATAAACTTAATTAATTTGCAGAATTTCCTCCACACCTTTTATTTAATTGAAGACCCAAATAAAATCTCATGTGACCCATCTGTGGGTCCCGACCCAGTCTTTGGGAACGACTGTATTTGAAAATAGCAGTTAATTAATTCTCCAAAACATTCATATGTGTTTCCAATTAAAGGGTTAAGCTACTGACCTTCTCTTTTACTCACTGTGTGTGTACCCTGTTATCTCCAAGTTTCCATCAGGTCCAGCACTATTTATCTTTATTTAGGAAGTATGTGAGCACATTACAAACTAAAATAATTAAGCTAAGTTATTAAAACTTAATTTTGACATAGGGCCTCAATAAACAGGGGTAAAATTTAACAGAATAATGCAGAAACCACAACAGTTATTAAATATATTGTATTAAAGTGGTAAAAAAAGATCAGATCCAGCTTTGAGAAACAGTAGTGATCATTTTAATGTAATGTACAGTAAATATGTTGATGACCAAATATCGCCTGTATGTTTGAGTCTCTGTCTCCTGTTCTCAAGTTCAGCTAATGTCACAGCTCTCTACTTTGACTTTCTCTCTCCTCAGTAATATTTCCATGTTGTTCCACTGCTGTTTTTCCATTCTTATCTGCCCTCCCCTCTTTTCCACAGCTCTCCCCCCACCCTCTCTTTCCATTAGTTGTTCCATCTGTTCTTGCCATCAGTTCCCAAAGCCTGCCTTTTATCATTCTTTCTTTGCTTCTTGTGCACAGCTGTAGTGCGTGCGGAGTTTGAGAGATGATCCAAATATAATATAACATATCAACTTGAGGTTCTCTCCAGAGTACCAATCTATTCCCCAATATACATGCATTCAGTAAATGTGTAGTGGTGTTCTAGGGATGGTAATGTCCAATCCATTCACCAGGCAAACTGCTGATTTTGTACAATTCTACAAAAAACAGAATTATCAGTGCCAAGTATTTTTTAAAATTGAATACTAATGTTTTTCCAACTCTAGATTGGTAGCTACAGTTCAGTAAAGGTTAGGAAAAGATCAAGGTCATGGCAAATAAGCTATGGCAAAGCTAAAATGAGTGTTAGGAAAAAAAGGGTTAATGGGTATAAACTACTTCTTGTACTGGCACTGAACATTGACACATGATGTAAATTATGAGCTGTGGAATCAATCAACATGAATGTAATTCTTAGGATAATATTGGTCCTGAGTAAAATATCTCAACACCCAACACTGCTAGTTAGCAATGCTAACATGCTAAGATTGAGACCATGGCAAACACTATACCTGCAAAACTTCATGATAACTTTGTCATTGTGAGTCTGTTCTCAGTACAGTTTCTGTGAGCAACAAGAATGGAGCCATGTGGACTTTTCAGCTTTCTAAAAATCTAATAAAGCCAATACTGACCCCTGCGTAGATCACTGGAAATAGGAGATTTTAGGCTTAAGCTATTGCGTGCAGAAAGCTTAAAATACCACTGGTGGCTCAGGTCAGTCACTTTATTACAGAACAAACTGCCTTATACACTTTGACCAGAGGTGAAAAAGTTCACACATTCTTTAATCAAGTAAAGTGAAAAAGTGCAGGCCCTGAAATCTACAAGTAAAAAGTCGACCTCTAAAGGACATTTCTATTGGCTGTTTCTATGTAAAGCTAACTGAAGCTCACCTTTTCTCCATTTTAGGCCCCTTTTCTTGTTTCTTTCAACTTGTTACACCTTTTTCATCTTGATACGTTGTTTTCACACTGATGTGTGTTTTATGTACTTTTAAATGTTGTTACATTTTTCTTTGTTTTTATTGTCTGGGCACATCTTTTACATTGTTTTTTGTCTTGTTACATATTTTACACTGTTTTTTGTCTAGTTATGTTTTCTACACAATGTTTTGTCTTGTTACATCCTTTACATTATTTTTGGTTTTGTGTCCTTTTTTTGTCTTGTCGAGCCTTTTACACTGTTTTTTGTTGTCTTGTTACATCTTTTTTGTTGATTTTTGTCCTGTTGTATCTTTTTTTGTTGTGTTTTGTTTTGTTATGTCTTTTATGTCATTTTTAGTCTTATTGCATCTATTTTGTCTTGTAACATATTTTACATTGTTTTTGTCCTGTTATGTCCTTTAGTCTTGTTTACGTCATTTTTTTCTCTTGTTATGCTCTTTATTTGTCTAGTTGTGTAATTTTCAAGAAATGAGCTTTCCTGTTATTATTGTTGTTCCATCCATTTAGGTTGAAATCAGTCTTGCTGTTGAGAAGGCAGGACACAGTGATGTAAGTAGTTTTTTTGTTGTTGTTGTTGTTGTTGTTTTGAGTAGAAAGTACAGATGTTTGGATTCAATTGTAGGGAGTGAAGGTAAACAAGTTGTCAGAAAAATAAATACTCAAGTTATTTCCCACCTGTGAGTTTGACAGGACCAGATGTGTTGACAGCTAGTTAGGTCAGCTGGGAATGTACACTGTTTACCTCAGGTAGTTATGTAAGAGCTTATCAACAAGATAATATACAGCACAAAAGACACAAACACACACACGGCAGACGAGAAGTGACAGCAGAGAGACCAGAATGACCATGTCAAGGACTTGGTCTAGGTCAGGAAGTGGGAGAAACAGAGAGAGAGAGAGAGAGAGAGAGAGAGAGAGAGAGAGAGAGAGAGGTGGGGTTGACGGGAGGACAGGGCCGTGGGAGGGTGTGTTGACCACCCATGTTTTTGATTGGCTGAGAGGCCGCAGCAGAATTTAGAACAAGAGGAACAGCATGTGCTTTCCAAAATACACACACACACACACATACACACACTGGTCCAACCCACGTGCAAACACCTACATCCACACACACTTACAAACACACAGAAACACACACACACAGGAACACTGATATGACTGCAGACAGGTGGACTGGACTCAAAACAGTCGATTCACAGTCAATCACTATGGACCTTTTCATGGTAACGATATTGACATAAAAAAGAGGCAAACACAAGTGTTACCAGTGACACTAATTAAGGTCCTGTTCCATTTAGTGTAGCAGAACCTTTCCAGTGAACCAACACGCACAAAAGCAGTGCTGTGAATCAATTTAAACTGAATGGAATGGAGCCTTATTCAGTATCACTGGTAACACCTATTTCATGTCGAAATGCCTGTTGTGAAAAAAGTCCATGTCTGTAGGTTGAACCCTGTGAGCATTTACACATCTGGCCACGCCCCCGTCTGTGATGTCACAAACAGGCGATTTCAGTTTGACTGATAGAAAGATGGAGAAGTGGGGATGTAGGCTGTCCTAATGACCCAGCGGTCTTTGCAGTGTACAGTGTGGCTGCGACATCCTAGGTTCATGTCCAGACAGCAGGGACCTTTGTCCTGTGTCCCCGACTGGACGTCATGACGTTCAGATTGCTTAGCCCTGATGTTGTACATAAACTCCCTGTCTGCAGTGCAGGACATGGACCTTGAGACAGTAAACATCCGAGGTGTGGACTCAACTCAACGGAGACACAACTACTTTCACACATTCTTTACTCAAGTAGAAGTACAGATACTTGTGTAAATAAAAAGACTGGTAAAAGTAAATGTACTGATTCCCAACTTTACACTTTCTGTCTGTTTTATCTTTTTCATATTTTTGTCTCGTTACATCTTTTACATATTTTTACATCTTGTTATGTCTTTTGCTTTGTTTTCTTCTTGTCACATTTTGGTGCGTCTTTTATGTCGTTTCCATCTTGTTATGTCTGTCGTTATGTATTGTTCTCTTATTTTTGTCTCGTTACGTCTTTTTCATTGTTCTATTTTCATTACATGTTGTTACGTCTTGTTGCATCTTTTTGGTCATTTTTGTCTTGTTACATCTTGTTACATCATGTTGCGTCTTTTTTGTTGGTTTCATCTTGTTGCATCTAGTTACATCTTGTTAAGTCTCTCTAATATAGTGTACATTTGAACTGATATTGATTTTTTTAGGTGCTGCTGACCCTGTCCACAGCACGACATTGCTTATCTTCATCTACTGTAATACACTGACTGGATCTCGTACAGCCCCACTTAAAAACAAACAGAACTGTTCCCATTAGTGTTGTTGCAAACAGAGCTCCTCTGTTGAGGATGTCTCCTGGAAGCCTCCCTGTGGAGGTTTTCCAGCCATATATTGAGAGGAGATCCCCGGGCGGACCCAGACCACGCTGGAGGGATTATATGTCCCTTGTGGCCTGGGAACGCCTCAGGATTCCTGGAGGAGTAGCTGGAGGAAGCTGAGCTGGAGACAGACTTCACCTCACCTGCTGCCACCGAGACACACAGGAACTTTGTAATACAAGGATGGGAGTATATATAGTAGTATAGAAGTTTTGAGAAATGTGAGGATCTATCATTTAAAGTAACCATCCTCAACTTTCGGTTGCAAACACATTGTTGACACTTCTAACCTAGTTTGCAAATACAGTCTGTGTATGTGTGTGTGTGTGTGTGTGTGTGTGTGTGTGTGTGTGTGTGTGTGAGAGTGAATCATACTGTGAGTGAGGTGAAGGTCAGGCAGATTCCTCCAAAGCCGTTGAAAGAGACAGCGAAGAAGATGAGGACAGAGAGCACTGATGGAAGACATGGAAATGAAGAAGACCGTGAGCTACAATCAAACTTTAAAGGTACATCCAGTTTTTTTTTATTATTATTTTTTCATTTTATGTATATACATATATATATATATATATATATATATATGTGTGTGTGTTTTTCGTTTTTCTTTTTTTACAATTTACAGAGCCCCAGAGCAGCCATAGAAGACAATATAACATTCTTAAGAATTCAGACAAAATTGTATTTTGAATTTTGATTTTTACTCTTCAATTCTACTCAAAAAATATATTTGAAAGGATCAAACTTGTAACAGGCCAACCTCCTATAGATTAAAATTTTAATTACATGGGAGCTGACATCTTATGGTGCTGACTAACTGTTAATTTTTTTTCACAGCACAGTTGTAGTGAGCAGCCATTTTATTTTTTAAAGTGTCTCAGAGTTCTCTTAATGCTACTGAAAATCTACATTTTTTAAACCATAATTCTTATTTAGCTTTGATTTGGAAGGGCTACAGAGTTGACATGTTATGGTTGAGACACAGCTGATAGAAATATTATTGAATGACTTTGTCGTAAAATAGAAAGTTTACCAGTGCTTCAGCAGTATTCCTGCCTTTTTTAAAGTAGGAAGTAGCTAGAGGTCCTTAGGGTATAGCTAACCCTTATTATGCCTGATTTAATCATGTTTTTATAAAAAAAAACAAAAAAAACTGAAAGAATTGATGGAGATCTGGAGCACAACTTTAAAGGTCCAACATATTCATAAAAAATAGTTTGTAAAACAAAGATGATTATAACATCACATTTTTATACCTGTGTTATCAGCAGGTATTGTTAGTTTTAGACTTTATATATATATTTCATAAATATAAATCCTTAAAAAAATCACCAACAAAATAGAATTAATGTTAGTATTAATCATTTTTAATGTGTGTTAGTGTATGTTTGTTCTCGTTTGGTCTTGATTTGTCCCAGTTCTTAAGAATGGATGATACATGTACATGTATTGCATTTTTTCCTACATGTAGCCCTTGAAATACTATTGTTCACCCACCAGATACAGTTCATTCATGTTTTAATTAATTGATGTTCACAAGATAACTGTATATAGAGGAATCCAATTCCAACGTTTTAGATATCAGATTTATGATGTGAGATAAACATCTCAATTAAATGGCAGATTTTGGCCTATTTGAATCCTTTGGTTCATTATAAATCTTATGGTTAATTTAGGATTGTTTCACTGTAACAGCATAATAACTGTTGTGTAAAAACAGTGTTTTTAATGACAAGTGTATTTATGAACTTGTAATAATGCTGAAAGGTAAATAAACTAAAGTAAAGTAAAGTAAAGTAAACTAAACTAAAGTAAAGTAAACTAAAGTAAACTAAACCAGCCTGTCTGGAGCCTCAGGTGCAGTACACTATGTCCGACTTGTTTTGTGAACCCACATTTTATTACCTGTGGATACACAGTGGGTGTTCGTGGATTAAGACGTGACTTAGTTATATGCTGATAGTCTACATATTTGCTCAGTGCAGGCCTCGTTACGGTGAAGCAATTGATGCCAAGTTCAGGTTGATTTTATAGTTGAATCCCAAACTTTTAATGTACAGTTGTTGCACTGACAGGTAGTTCAGAGCATCAGTGTGTATGAACATATAGGTGTGCAGTCAGTTTATACTTGAAACCACCAGGGGTCTCATACAAAGAAAGTTACTATATACAAGTAAAAAAAGGGGAGGGGGCTTGGTGCCATAGATCTGAGGTTAAAAGTGAGGATAGTTTTCTGTAAGAACGTTATCTTAGGCATTAAAAGAAAGACGATGTGGACTGGTGAAATCTTGAGCTGCACCAAGAAAAAGGGATGTGCAAGAAGCTCTGTAGCTTATTATAAACTTGTGGACAGTGTGTACAATGTTACACACTTGGGTTGAAATGTCCAGCAAGAATATATATATATACACCAAACTGTCAGCTGTCTGTAAATCAGATATTCTGTGGCTCGACTCAGCAGATTAGCAGTCTGAACAGCTGCTTTGTTAAAAGTGCTCTTTTGACAGCGGCGATGAAGATGAAACTACTGAACATACACTTTTAAACTGCCAAACATCTAAAGACGTGTGAGGGATTTAGGTTTTAATATTAATGTGAATTATAAAGCAGTGATGGATTATGTCTTTGAAGAAAAACTTCCCAGGTTGCACTAGGAGTTTTATCGGACAATAATATGTACTGTTGTGACAAAACTATGGAAGACAAGGTGTGTAATAATCCATCACCAAGTTAATATACCAAGTGATGTGGTTCTTAAATGAACAGTAATTGAACTGAGAAGATGCACATTAGTGTAAATTATTCATGACATTTGTTATTTTCTATTTCTTCTGTGTCTCCAGATATATAGTATTATATATGTATATACACACGTGTTGCTACAGATTAGACAACAAGACACCTGTCCTTTTTACATACTTGTATATATTTCTATTTCACTATTTTTCCTCATATATTGTAGTAGACTGTATATATTTTTATATACTGATGTTCTACATTCCTAATTTTCCTAATTCCCCCCAAGGATAAATAAAGTATTTCTGATACTGATTCTAAATCAGGCTGATCTGTTGTACTGGCTCTCGTGAGCAAGAATTAGCCAAAACTTGAAATTCAATAAATACAGTTTTGCGAGATTGAAACTTGTTGAAGGCTTGTATAATGTTCTGGGAGGCTCTGCAAACATTATTTTGTATCTGAGTTTTTATTTCAAAGATTTTTTTCTTCACACTTTTTTTTACACTGTTTCTCCAGCACATTTTCGGAGTTTTCAGATTTGTCACTGTTCTCTTATGTGTCCTCTATGTAGCCTAGATATGTATATTTTTCTCTCTATGACCACTTTAAGGCTCTGTACCTTTGTCCATCAATCCTAACTGACAGTGGGTGCACTCAACATGTCAGTTATATTCTCTCATTGCAGAGAAAATGTGTGTTTGCACACATCTATGGTAAAGAAGGAAGGTCAGAGTTGAAGAGGGAACACAAGCTGCAAAATGTGCTTTCCACTTTGGGTATTAATTGCAACATTTGACTTTATCTTCCAAGTTAGTGAAACTGGATGCTGGTTTACAGCCTGTTTATCACCTGCTCACTGTTCTTGTCTTGTCTGATGTAAAGATGCTGCAGTGAAGCTTGTGTGTAAAATGTTAGGAATGTCTGCAAAACTACAAAAAAATGAGACTGAAGCTGTAATATAGTGGGTGTGGGGGAAAATGTGCTATTGCAGTAGCAGGTTTGGATTAAAAGAAGCGAATGATGATTCAAGGTTTGACGTGTTGTTGTGTGTCTCACCTTCAGGGTCATATGCGGCGGCAGCTATCATCGCACAGGATGCTGCGAAACATGCACTGAAAAATACACAAACCGGACATCAGAGCACTGATGGTCATGATAAAAACTGCTACAAAATAAAAGAAGCGTGTGTCGTACCTGCCAAGGAGCCTCAATGGGCGTGGCCCGTATTTGTCCATCAAGATCCCCAGGGGCAGAGTGGCTGCGCTCAAGAGGAACGATCCAATGGTGAAGCCAAGATTCAACACCTCGTCCTGCTCCACACAGCTCCGCCAGTGGCCGCTCTCCACAGACGTCGCATTGGCGTGGACAGTCTCATTTTCTGGATAGCATGATAGAAAAAACAAGTCAGGAGAGAGTGAACTGCTGAAAGTAGAGAAGCAACAGCTGCCAAAAAGCTTCCTCATTGCACTGAGAAGGGACTAAAATAAACACAATATACTAGGACCAACATGACAGGCCCTGGCTGAGAGGGGCACCAAGACAACGTCATGGGCGCGTGCTATAAAAACCATAAACCATAAACTGATCGACTCGTGAGTTGTGACTCAGGACGTGTGACAGAGAAGTGTGTGTGAATATGAACAGAAGTGTCGACATGATATAAAAATTTTCTTTGATCACAAATCCTGAAGTTTCTCTATAATTCTTTGGTGTATCAGTGAAGTGTATGAACCACCCTGGAGGTTTGAGTCTTTAAGGCCTGAGGTATACTTGCTTTTAACTACCCTGACGCCACCTGGTGTAACAATGCTGCCTCCTGTGTCCATTTGGAGTGATTGTTTTGCATGTCCTCAGAAATTAACACCACACCCTCTTGGTGGGGGCAATGGCAACAGTGAAAAAGTAAGTTATGTTAGCCCAAGTAATTTCACATTAAAATTTAGTGAAATAATTTCATGTTATAAAAGGAAAGTGTGCTAACAAACAAGGTGCTTATATTAGGGGGCAATTATGCTTAAGTTGCCAAAATGTCCAGCAACTGTTCTGTCAGTAGGACGATGTTCCTGGATAGGCTCATTGCTGTAGCGTTTCACAAAAAGATATTTGAGTTCTGAAAAACTTGTACATGAGAACACCAAAGAAATCCTTCTGCATCCTGGGTGAAGAGAGGAAAGTGTTGTGTGTCTGACTTGTCTACTTGTGGATGGTGACTGCACTACAGATGAGCAGAGAAGCTGGTTGGATGGTGATCTTACCGATACAAAGGTGGGAGTAGAAGCCTTCGTTCTTCAGCATGATGAGCAGTGAGCCCCAGCCCAGCAGGACAGCAGAGAAGAGCAGGTTCTCTATGATGGCTGTGACAGCCATCCACCACCTCCGCCTGTACGCCTGAGCCAAACTGGGAGCCATGACTGCTGGAGACACAACAACAGGAAACATATCAGAGGAGAACATTAGTCCACACCCAACCCTACCAAAAAAAAGCCCTACTAATTCCATTATTTTGTTAAAAATGTATTGTTTTTTGCTTAAATTTTTTAATTTTTAAACTTGCTCTGAGCCAGAAAACACCCTTGTCCCAGATGTCGGAACTTTGAAACAATAAAAGAATGACATGTCGACTCTGTAGCCCCTCTAAATCAAAGAATCATGGATTACAAATGTTAATTTTGATTTGGACAAACTCTTTCTCTGTCCGTGGAATTAACGTGGGGGATTCTTTGCCAACAGAACTCAAACTGGATGCTGGCTTAGATCGCCAACTTGAACTGAAACAGTTTTTGAAGAGCGATCAGTCATGCAGGCATGAATAATCTGGTGCTTCTTATTTTATGGTGCTTTACTGTCTTATAGTTGGTGTCATTTTCTGCTGTCTGTTTCCTTGTTGTTTGTGTTTTGTATTGTCTCTTGTGTATTTGTTGCTGGGTTTTTTTCATCTTAAAGGCCCAGCTAGAGATGAGCATTGTAAATCTATAAATATGCATACATTATAAAGTACAACAAATCCTTAATCTGTACCACCCCATTTTACTACCTTAGTGCCAAATCAGAGTTTCATTCACATAATGTAATGTGATCATACTAGTTGTCAACAGTTTGGCTAGATTAGCAGTCACTTTATCTGGAGGTGAAACAGAAACTGGACACACCCATAATGTCACTAATAATAATCCCTCACTGTGCATGAATATCAACGGCAAAACTGAACCAGGAAGTTGGTCCATAAACAGACAGATTGGTAAGAATTTGACTGTTTTCCTTCTCATGCTCTTCCGAGTGTGTTTCACCAACCTGAGGGTTGTTGGTCTGATTGTTTGACGGCTGTTTCTTGCTGCCCTGTTGGACCTATTTTTAGTGATACAGACACACTCTCAGATCTCAGCACTTTGGTAGGTACAGTATTATCAAAACTGGTAGGGCTCAAAAATTAAAAAATACAGTCCATAATTCTCCTTCAAGTTGATATATCAAAGTTAGGAAATATTTCTTACGTGTTATAGATGCTGCCATTTTTTCTTTCCTAGTACAGATTTTTGACACCATATATGTCTACAGAGTAACAGACTGATTTACTGGTCAACAGCTGTTAGTTTTTTCCACAGAGGAAATATATGGCTGAAAGTATTAAGAAAATATTACCGCAACTGCAATGCTAATTTCAGTTAGCATGTTAATGGTAATTCCCATTATGTGTTAGCATCAAACTAAGCAAAAATACACACAAACACAAAAATACACAAGGTGGTGCCAGTAGGATGACATCAGATTTAATTTTGAGTTCAATTTTCATTCCATATATTCAAACCTCATATCACACACTTGAAACTTGAGAATATGGAATAAAATTTGATTATCCTTAGCTTGATGATAACTCATAATGGGAATTAAGAGAAACTTAAACTCCAAGGATTTTATTTAGAACACAATTAGGAGGTCTTACTGAAAATCTTTTTATATTCCAAACCCTTTTATATTGTGGTACAGAAAACAAAACAAACAAACAAACAAAAAGTGGGTTCTCCAGAAGCAAATGGTTCAGGGAAGTTCCTCAGAGCTTCAGGGAGAACCCTTGTATCAAAAAGTGTAGTCATAGTTCTTGATGTGACGGCCCTCGACACTGATTAGAATAATTCTGTATTTCTCTGGGTTTGAACATGGTTGGAAACATTTTGGATAAAGTAAGTACTCAACAAAATATATAACATAGCTCTCTTCATTTATAGACATTTAAATGTGCAAATGTTACATATTATACCTTAAAGGTATTTCATGACATTGATGCCAAAATCATGTAAATCCAAAGCTGTCATGAAGCAGTCTGACTCAGATACACAGCACTGCCTGATACACTGAGATATAAAAGAGCAGCCACCTCAGCACAAACAGCACTGCACACTTCCATCATGTCACAGTCGTGGTAATACTGTACAGTGATGTCATCAGCCGGGAGCTGACAGGAAAGCAGTGAATATTTGAGGAGGGGGCGGACGGGAAGATGAGACCAAAGAGGGACGTGTCTGACCCCACATGACCTTCTACTGCTGCTGGAGTTATCAAGTGTCATGCTCTGATCCAGCCCACGTGCAAACACACACACACACACACACACACACACACACACACACACACACACACACACACACACACACACACACACGTACACGCATGCATAGAAACAAGCTAGAAATCAATGGACCCAGAGTTCTACCCAGCTGTGAGTGTGTAAATATTTGATGGACGTATGTGGTCAGTGTGTGTGTGTGTGTGTGTGTTTGTGTGTGCAAAGCTTTGGAAAGCAATGACACCACCTGTATATGGCACATGTTTGCACACTGGCAGTCCTGCTGACCGTGGAAATAGCAGTGTTCTCGCTCTCAAACACACACACACACACACACACACACACACACACACACACACACACTCTCTCTCTCTCTCTCTCTCTCTCTCTCTCTCTCCCTCACACACACACACATACATTTATAGCCAGGATATGTGAGGGAAACTCTTCAGTCTGTGGTGAACAGTGACAGTCTTGGCTTGGTTCTTGGGTCTGCTTGCAGTCATGTTTTCATTTCAAGAGTTCAAAGTTTGTTTGTTTGTTTGTTTTGTTCTCACCTTGTTCAAACAGGCTTCTGTAGAACATGACAGAAGTTTATTACAAAACAACCGAGAACATCACTGCCTGTGGCAAACCCTAAACACAGCAGTTATAACAATTGTAAGTAACTTTGACAAGAACACGCTCAGGTATCTTTCAGGTAACTAGAACCATAAAGGGCTCTTTGGCTTGTCTCCATAGGAGGACCCTTTCTGGTTCCTGTTAGAACCTTTTATAAAGCTTCCAACTGAAGTGCTTTCACAGAGTTCTACCTAGAACCCAACATAAAGGGTTTTACCTGGAACCTACCCAGAACCTACTAAAACAGGTTCTGCAGAGAACGGCCCTATGGTGTAATGGTTACAACCAGAACCCTCTCTGGAGGTTCCATTGAGAACCTTTCCACCTACTAAGGGTGCCAACTCAGGGGGTTCTACCAACAACCTTCTTATATTCCAAGGGATTTATCAAGAACACATTCAGGAGATTCTCCTGAGAACCTTTTTATAGTCTAAGGGTAGTACCTGGAGCATACCAAGGAGGTCCTACAGAGAACCTTTTAATATTTCAAAGGTTTTATCGAGAACACACTGGGCACACTTTCAGATAATTCTAACTACAATCCAACATGAAGGGTTTTACCTGGAACCACCTGTGAAAGGTTCTGCACAGAACCCCCTATGAGAGGTTCTACAGAGAACCCCTTTCTCTCTGGAGGTTCTTTCAAGAACCTTTCCACCTTCTATGTGCTGACAAGAACCCAACCAGTTCTATGGAGAATGTTTTCATATTTTAAGGGTTTTATCCAAAACCCACAGGTGGGGTTCCTATGACAACCTTTTTATATTCTAATTGTTCTATCTAGAACACACTGACAGGTCTTTTCCACCAACATGGAACCAGCCTTGTTACGATTCAAGTACCCAATTTTTAAACTGTTCTGAGCATTTCCACCAAAAATAACCTGTTACTTGTTACTTGGTTCCCAGCTGGAACAAAAAATAAAAAGCAGATTTTCCTTTAGAACCAAAGTGGGCGTGTCATTTTCTACTCATCACTGTGCATTCCACAATACCCTGAAGGTTGCAAAGATATTTAGTGTTCAAGAACCAGCACTGGTGGAAAAGGGCCCTCATGTGGGGGTTCTATAGAGAACCTTTTTTAGATTCCAAGGGTTTTATCTGAACCCACCCAGGGGGCTCTGTGAAGAACCCTTTTATATAATGATACAAAAAACTTTGATGAAAGTGTTCTTCAAGGATTTCAACAATCCTTCAAGAACCCTTTCTTCTAAAAATGGTTATTTGGATAAAAGAGTTATTAATAGAACACTTGGTCTTACAAAGAACTCTTGACAAGAAGCAAATAGTTGTGAGTAGAACCTCAGCTCTTCAGGAAGAGCCCTTATTTTTAAAAATATGACAGCAGTATGTTTTCATTGGTGTATAATCACCTGATGATAAGGATCATTGTTTTCGTTACTGTAGAAGGAGTCATAAATACTCACAAAGATGGCAGCTCCTCTTCCGTGGAGGCCGCCATGTTGAACCACCACTTTTCTACAGTAGCCCAGAGCAGACAAACCAAACACTGGATCTAGATCGGGCTGTTTGTGGTTCGTGCAAGTTTCACAGTTCTCCTACATGCTTGGATGGGGAGACTGAGACAAGGTGTTTGCAATCCACAAGCTCGGCACTAGATGTGATTAAATCCTTTAAAAATCTCTTTACATGCCAGGAGAATTAAAAAATGTTGCTGCGGTTCACTTGAAAACACAGCTTTGTTATAAGAACAAACAGCAGAAATGCAGCAGAAGGTTGTGTTTTTGACAACGTGTATGAAAAAAATCACATAATTTATGTGGTCAGTCCTCGTCACACTTCCCTCCTGGAAAACATCCACCACCGCCTGGAGTGAAACCCGATTACTGTAGGTCCCATTGTTTATAGTGATTATGGGATGTGTTCTTGACCAAAACACTCAACGTTTTTGTTGTTGTGGTGTGTGTGGATGGTGTGTAATATATCTGGTTATCTATGATAATTAAAAGTACAACAACACAAAGCTCAGGACTATTTTCTGTGCTTTAATAAAGTGGGAATGATTTTCAAATGATTGGCGCTCCTGAGCGCTTTAGGAAAATATGAAATGGGCGTGCTTTGGGTTCGGGGGTTAAGGAAATCCACAACTCATTTCTCGCTGGTGGTCATAATATTAATTCTTGTTATCAGTGATTAATTTCTTCCTATAATAGATATCTGTAAATTAATTAGAAGTAGCCAACCACTGACTTCAATTCAAACTCAGTTATAGATCTCTACAACTCAATCTTACAATTCCAAGTCTAAATATCTATAATATACAATAAATGTACAACTCAGTTCTCACAAGTCAGTTTGTTAATTTTTGAATTCAGCAATTCAGTTGTCGCTTGTGGTCGATGTCAAAATGTCATTTGCACCAGTGAAAACTAAATCACTACCAGTCAGCCTCACTGATTAAAAGTTAAAAGGGTTTGTCATCGACTGATGCTACAGCTGCTGAAAGCAAATCATCAAAATTAAGTAATGAATAAAATTTTACTTTCACGGTAATATGTGTCAAGGATTTTACAAACACAGTAAATTGCTTCAAAATGCTTCAAAACCAGGATGTAAAATCAGGATTTTAAAACTTTACATTTAAGTAAAATAATAGTTTGGCAGCAGAATCAAATTGCTTATGCGATACTCACTCTTTGTTTTATTTTATGGAGCAAAAACTGAGCTTTGTAAGATTCTCAACCTGTTTTCACAAAAAAACAACAAAAGATCAGTCAGCATCAAACACAGTCAGTCTTTCTGTCAGATCAGTCCTCATTTAAGCAGAAGTCTGGCCAGGAAAGTGATGTTGTGGGCTGAAATCACGTGTGATCAAATTAACCACATGTTCTCTTTTAAATTCTCCATAATCGCCACATGATCTCGACAAAACAAAAGTTGAATACTCGTGATAAATGATGTTATTATCTCGAGAAATCTGATTTTATTTTCTTGGGATAACAAGATAAAGTAACCTGCCGCCATATCCTCCTACACATGAAAAGCTGAATTCTTAAAAAAAATAATCTCATTATTTTCAGAAATCTGCCTTTTGTTTTCTCCAGTTAAGTAAATAAATTGATCTGTTGTCACAAGAAAACAAGCTTTGTTATCTCCAGATAAGGTAATAACACTGAAAAAAATAATTGCAAGCACTGCTGTTGTTAACTTCATAACAACCAGACAACAAAACATTCAGTCTTTTCAGTTTTGCAGACTATCCAGATGCTGAACAATAATGAACTTGGAGATCAGCCTCTCTTATAATCCCCACTTAAAGTGTGAGCACGTAACTTTTTTGAAAGAACAATTAATGTGATCTTCCCTCTTCAAATAAAAAAACGATAAACGTCATCTGCTCAGTTCTGTGCTCTCCACAGTCTTACTTGAACTGTTACCAAGTAATATAACATTATCCAAAGTTTTTACTGTGAAACAAACTGAGACAAACTGTCATTAGTGAGTCAGTTTGCTGACTTTATGACACTACTGGTGCTAATTCTTACACTGTATTAAGCGTTTAGCACTATCCTGTAATTGTCACTTCTGGCAATAATGGCCGCTGAGCAGCTGAAGTTACACAGACTGACTTTAAAGCTCACCTTGCACAGGTCATCAGCCTTCATAGTGTAAGTGAACACAACAAAGCGTCCATGTTGGACCTGATGGAAACACACACAGGGGACACCTTGGCCCATTCGTGACTCATCTAGACACACTCTATATGGAGCTTTTGACATGCCGGCCCATCACAGTACATGGATCCCTAAAGGACATGCTGACTGGATGTCTTTACCACAGAAAAATGTCTTCAACCAACCTGTTCTCTTCAATCTGTGTACAAAAAACATGATTTTATGTGAAGCGTATCCAGTTTTGCATGCATGTCATGCACCAGTCCTTCCCATTAAGTGTCCCGTTCCTCATCATCCATAGTCTAGTGACCTTTGTTGTCATGGTAACAAAAATAAACACCTTGCAAAAAGGTCGCAGTTTGGTTTGTTTTGGGCAACAAAACTACTTTTAAGTTTTTAGATAAAACGTAATTAATAGGAAGCACTGGTGTATATTCCCTGCACACAAAACTGGACGACTCAAATATTGTGTCTTGTTTCTGTTTTATGACTGCTTTAATTTTCGGTTACAGTAAACTTAAGAGGAAATGCAGCCAACACAGAGCTATCAGGAGTTGTGGTTTGCTGACCATCATTTCCAGTGTTGTGAGGACAGCAACAGAAGGCACAGATGAACTGATTTTGTTCCTTTTAACCAAAGTAGTGACTGATTTTTTTGTCAGTTAATGCATTTAATTACAAAAAAAGAACTTCTGTGTGTGGTGACTTATTTAAATACACGAATCGCTCATGAACACAGTAAACATGTTGTACAAACACCTTTGACAATGTCAAAGTAACACTCAGCCATCAATAACATATCTGCTGCCAGAGGCTGAATCATACAAAAGCTGTGGACCTTCTCTCTCCTTTCCTTTTTAAATCTCACTCAGAGCTCCTGCTGTATGCTGGACAGTTGAACTCTTTTGGAAACTAACTGATCCTCATGCAGTTTTGGCAACATAACCCTGACTGAGAAGTACCTCAGTCCCATACAGCAAAAAAACCCCAAAAAACTCAGTGTCATGAAATCGTCCCTGCAGACAGTCTGAGGAGACACCTCACATTTGTCTGCGAGTGTCAGAGTGAAACAATCTGAACAGCAACATGTTTAAAGTCACTTACTTTCTGAGTTGAGCTCCTCCAGGAGATGATCTGTGTTTATGTGATGATTCAACAAGTTCTCCTCACTGCTGCTTCTGTTTCCAGCTGTTTTATAGTTTAATCTTTCTTTCTTTCTTTCTCTCTCTGAAGTGTGATATGGTTCTCTGTATGTGGCTGCTGTATTCACTGGCACACGTGTGCTCACATTGGCTACCTCTCTCTCTCTGTACACTATGTCTATAAATGGAGCTCCAGTCTTGCCCACCCCACCATGACCCCACACACACACACTCAAACTTTTACTATATTCGTGAGGACATTGACATGATGCATCCCCTAGCACCTTACCCTAACCTAAATCTAATTCTGACTCTGAACCCTCAGTCTCTTTAAATTTGTGCCCCTCTGGTTTTTGGAGCCAACCATTACCAGTATACACATACACACACACACACACTTTTTGACTTCATAGCACCATAGTCTTGCTAAGTGTGTCCTGACCTACAACCTGGACACACTGTATCTGATGGTCAGCTGCTGTCGTATCTTCAGTTTTGGTGATTTTAATTCATGTCTGATCCCCTCAGTGTCATGAAACCAGCACAACTTTTTGCCTGTAATGCTTCAGTTCCTGGAAAGCTGGCTTGTTGACACTGTCGGCACTGATGTGGTGGTGGCTTGCTCACTGGCCCCATCATGTGGTCAGTGACAGTACATCTGTTTCAGAAAGTTTTATCAGACCTATTTTGACATTTGAGGTTTGTAGGGAAAATGGATAGAGGAAAGTAGAGGAGAGAAATGTTGTGTATTGTTGTAACATTATGTTATGAACCCTGGCTAACAGGGGATGGAGGTGGTGACGATGCTCTTGGCAGGCCTGTGTTGTATCCCGTCTGGTTTTCAATTTACATTTACTGCTGGTGTGTGTGTGTGTGAATGTGTGTGTTCAGCAGCTGTGTGTGCTCCTGTCACCAGATTCGTCACACATTCACAAACAAGCAAGTCAATAAATAGCTACATTACAGACACCTATGAAAACACCAATTTGAGAAAACATAATATTTGCAAGACGGCGCCATGCTGGGTTTGATCTCACCAGAGCAAAAGTCATAATGTCTCCAGATGCAGAGCTCTGTACCAGGACACAAGATCTCAGCTCTACAACCACATACATCACTACACGTTCTGACAAACACAGACTTTTTAGCTTAGTTTCTTAAGCGATTGTGTTTTATTTTATCCAGGAGGGGGTGCTGCTTCATTGCTGTCGACTCATTGTTGTGGGATGTTTGGAAACACAGAGAAAGAAGTTCTGAAGTTGATTTCAAAACTGGACCTGGAACAGAATCATTCGTTAACTGAACAAACCTGACCTCACAGAATGAGACATGAGGGATCACATATAGTGGCTTGGCCAAACCAAATAACACAAGAAGGGAAATAACTGGAACTAATACAAAAGAAAAACTAACTCAACCCCAAATCCCCCTCTGACATGGCAGCAGATGGTGTGGCCTGATTTAAGAGTCCTCTGTCCTCGGCCACAACTTTTTCTTCTCCAGGAAGTGACCTCCCATCAGCGCGGAAACTCAAACAAAGAAAGACAAAAATGATTAACATGACAGAAAAATGTTTATTCTAACCCTACAATGTGAAAATGTGCACTCAGTTTAAACAGTGTAAGGCAAAAAGGAAATAAAATGATTACAAATCAAATCAAACTGCGTAATGTGGAGTTTAATGTGGATGTGAATAGTTTGGGGTGTGTAGTGAGGTGAGAGTGTGAGTAACATTACTATTTCTGGTTGTCACTTTGTGTGGCTTTGACCATCACACAAGTTTCTTGTTATGTGTTTCCAATATCACATTATAATGTGAAACTTTTCAGGTTAACCAGATAAAAGCTTTAAAAAGAAATAATAGTTATCAGCCCTGAATGAACATTTGAAAGTGTCAGACTGATGACATGATGCTTTAATTCTGCTCATGTGACGTGTGGTGTCTGCGGTGTGGAGCTCTTCAACATTGTGCCTCCCTGAAACAATGTATTGTGGAGCTCCTGTAATATGTCAGACAAACACGGCACACTTGAATTCAGAACAGTTTTATATTATTTATTGTTGTTTTCATTCTGTTACATCGTTTCCAATGACAACAAACTCTTCAACAGTAGAATGAACAAGGACAAAAAAAAGTTACAAATAAAATCAAGAATATGGTGCTCTCTTATTCAGCTTTAGCTTCAGTGTAACTGAGAGGGAGCAGAGAGGAAGAGAGGGAAAGAAGGGGGAAGTAAACAAAAGAAACATATCTGAAAACTGTTTCTCTAATTATGAACTTCTTCAGTTTAGCTTTTATTCAAACAAACGAGTCAGCCGAGAGCAATTTTTTAATTATTGTGACAATGTGAAACTGTAAAAACCCTCCCTTCACTCATTCTTCTCCTAAATTCATGGCTATGAGCTAATAACAATAATGATAATAATAATAATAATAGTAATGATAAAGAACAACGTGTTGGTATGTTTGTCAGAGCTGGACTGTCATGGCAGAGTGCAGCCTTGGAAAAAAAATAAAACATTAATAAATAATAAAAAATAAAAAATAAATACTCACTACTGAGTGCATCTACGTGTGTTTCTTCTGCCTTAATATCAAAATGAAAACATATTGCAACAAATGTCCTCCATCATGTGAGAAACATTTTAGAATGAGTAAGAATTGAGAAAGAACAAAAAAACAAAAAAAACAAAAACAAAAACAAAACGAGGCAGAACTGTGGGCAGCAAAGAAGCAACAAGGAGCAGTGGTGGCTAAATTCTTTTTTTTTTTTTTTTTTAAAGACAAAATAAAAAAACTGCCTGTTTCCACACCAGCCCACCAGCTGAGTTGGTCTAACATCTCTGTAACAGCTTTTCACCTCAGAAACTCTATTCTAAAGCAACACCTTTGTCATTTCATTAGATGTTATTATAAAGAGCCTAACACCTACTGCTAGAACCACTGACATCTGACATCTGACATTTGGAAATAAAAATGAAAAAATAAACAAAAAAAACCCAACAGAATTAGATCAGGTCATAATATTATAAGAATAAAGTCAAATAAAAAAAAAAACAAAAAAAAAAACAAAAAAATAACAAAAACAAAAAAATATGCAAAAAAAGTCATATTATTATGGAAGTGAAGTCATAGTACAAGAATAGACTGACAATAAACTGACTGACTAGAAAAATGCCATATTATTTGAGTGAAAATGTGATGCTGCAAAAAAGGGGGAACTATTGAAGAAAATTAGGTCCAGGCATCAGAATAAAAAAAAAAATCAGACGAGGATTTTTTTATTTTGTGTTTTGAGAAAAAAGTCAAAAAGTAAAGTTGGATAACAATTTTGACTTTATTCTAACATTTAAAAAAAGAAGAAGAAAACTTTTTATTCATTTTTTCTTTTGTCTGACACACAGGTCAAAACTTTATTCTCAATGTTTCAACTTTGTTCTGGAAATGCATAAAAAAAAAAAAAAAATTCTCTTCTGATTTTTTTTTTTTATACCTGGCAAAAAGGTCAATTCTATTCTTAACATTTTAATATTATTCACAGAATGCAAAAAAATCCAAACAAGCAAATAATAATAATAATAATGATAATAATAATAAACCCTGATTTATTTTTTCAAAAGGTCAAATATATTCTCAACTTTTCCATGGATATTCTCTATTTTTCTCTGTTAAAATGATCTATGTATATGTCCACAGAGAGGCTGTTTTGCTGTCATGCTCCTACCTCCAGGATTGAACAATAAAAACAAAACAAAACTATATTCTCAACATTTAGACTTCATTCTGTCTGGCCCTAACACTCCTCTGTAGAGAGGAGACTGAGATGAAATGAGCACAGCTGTTTCCTGCTCACCATAAAGAGACGCTGTACATATCGTGACTTTCCCCTCAGAACGCCATGGCTTCTTTCTCATAAAAGTCTGACTTTACCTATCTTTTTTATCCTTGCAAAGTTATGGCTTCACTTTCATAACATTATAGCTTTTTGGCGGCAGCCCGAACACTCGTCGCTGTCACTGCGGCCAAATGTGATGTACAACTAAAGTTATTGCAACTGCATGAATCAAATCGAACAATTTTCCCACAAAAAAAGAAAAAAAAATCCCTTCAATGGCAAACAGAGTGAGATGTCACAATGGCATCACTGGAGAACATGGCAGATGGGTCACGTTTTAAAAACACACTGAAATCAAACACTCACTCACTGTCAGGCGTATTACAGCTCAGGTGGTCAAACTGAAATCGTGCATCATCCCCAGTATACTATCACAGAGGCAGACTCTGTGGTAAACAGGCATGGGGAAAAAAACAAATCAACAAGTGGAAGAAAGAAGCTAAAAAAATACAGTAATAAACGTACAGTATATTTAAAGCTGTAACATAAAGAACCGTATTAATCCGTTTAGCTTACATACATGTAGCACTCACATCATTTAGATGCTGGAAGTACACATTAACAACCTCTACTGTGTTTAATCATGAATATAAATAATAAAATCAAACAGACAACTCATTCATCCTGATGTGAAGGCTTACATTCAGCTCCATCAGTCTGTGAAGCCTCAGGATCTCTACACGACTCACAAGAGCTTCTCGGCGTCACAAACAATCAAGAAAAAGAAAAGACAGTGAACTGTAGGTGTTTTGGAATGAAGCTCGGAGTGACTTGAAATGCTCTGATGAGCTGAAACTCCGCGTGGACCCTTTAACCACCTGTAGACAGCAGCTGTACGGACGCTGTTTCTGCAGAATCTAATATTCACAGTACAGGCTTTTCAGCTGTGAAACGTGTTAGGAAATGTGTGACTGGCGTGCGTTTGACATGCGTTCTGCTAACAGTCGTCCTTCACGGGTTAAATGCTTGTTTACAGTATCTACAAAGACAGTTCCAACAATGAGACTGGAGTGTCAATTTTTGCATCGCAGCATGAAGACTGTCGCAGCGAACATCTGGGGGATTCTGTAGCACATGTAGTTATTATCAGGCCTAAAAATCAGCTGTTACTGACCACACATTATTACTGCTGAATTACATTGTACATGTTATGTTGGTGCGTGTGTATGTTTAATTCTGGACCACTCAACAGTTTTCTAACTTTTTCTATCAAATCCACTTATTTTTCAATCATCTAAAAGGTGCTATGTGTAATTAGTTTACAACAGTTATTTCTAATCTGTGAGTCAGGACGAAAATTTTCATCAAGTGGAGGATTCAGTGTCACTAAATTTAAACAAGTCGCACCACAAAAAGTAGTTCTTAGTTAGATTAGTAACCGGCAGGTGGAGCTTCTCCTTTGCTAAACGCTTGTTAGCTTGACCCCTTTAGACTGAAAAGTAAAATGTCTGACTCTGACCTCGCCAAAAAAACCTGTTTAAACATGACGTTAACTGAAAAGATTTCAAAATTAGTTTCACAAAAAGCACAAAATATCTTAAAGTATTAGGGCCAGGCCAAAGTTTAAAAAAAAAATGGGAGGAGGAAATATTCTTTTTATTTTGCATTTCTGAGAATCAAGTCAAAATGTAGAGAATAATGTTAAAAAGTTAAGAAAAATGTTGAATTTTAAGTAGTAGTGCCAGCATAAAAAAACTAAACAAAATAGAGGTTGAAGATTCATTTTTATTGTTCGTTTTTGGGGGATTTTAAGAATAAAGTTGAAACATCAATTTTCTATTTTATTCTCGACATTTTGGCTTAAATACCTCTGACCTGTTTTTGTTTAGGTCTGGCAAATACTGAAAAAAATCTCAAAATGCAAAAAACAAACCAAACAAAACGAAACAAAAAATGTCCTCCTCTGCTTTATTTCTTCTTATGCCTGGCAGAAGAAATAAGAGTAACTACATAAGTAACTCCCCAAATATTCCTCTGCACACACTAAGTAATGTTGTTTAGGTGAGCTTTCCCTACATGAACACTTCATATATGAACAAAGCAAATTCATTACTGCATTTACAATATCTTGTCTGACAAATTGACATTTTGGAAGTTATGTTACAGCTTGTGATGCTGCAGTTTCTATTGATTACATTTGACTTGACAGTGCTACAGATGTTCCCTTTACACAGCACTAAAGTCTATTAGCTAAGACATTTATTGGTGCAAATTGATTTGTTAAATTACTAGGGATGCCCCGACTGCTACTTTTTGTTGCAGTGTGTTTTGGATTCATTCTATGTTCGTTGGCATGCGAGGAAAAAGTTCTTCAGGAATTCAAAGCAACACGGACTGAGTCATCGATACGCAAATTCATTCTGTGGGTGAAGAGCTCCTTTGGGTTAGTTGGCATGCGGCGAAGACGACAACTCAGCTGAGAACTGGCTCAAGTTTTTTTGTGTCAATGATTGGAAAGCTTTAATCCTGATCTCCCTTTTTACTGAATAATGATAACAATCAGCTGATCGATTGGGCATCCCTATAAATTTCTAGTTTAAAGCTAGCTAGTGGTTACTAAGAAATTCAGAATAAAATTAGGCTTTAACTGGGGCCTCATTACAGAAACTTCATCAGTCTGAAGTCCTTTCTCATCTCAGTTTAGGGTGACATTTAGGATTGTTGGTATTAGAGAAACCTGTTTCCTAACTGCATTAAGGAAAACATCCCATCATATCAGAAGGATCCTAACTGGAGAATTTAGGAATCTTAACCAGGTGTTCATGGATATATAAACTGCCCAGATGATTCATCTTGAATCTGATTCTTATCACGGGTCAATAATTGGCAAGAAAACTTCCCAAAAAGGTGACGTTCCCTTCCCTCAACACACAATTAATTCCTGTGACTCAAATCTACAACCTAATGCCTGTCTTTTCTAGTGAATGAGGCAGCTGTTGTCATGGATACAGACAGTCTCACGTACATTTTAAATAGAGACACAGGCATGACAGGAAGAGAGCTGATTGAAGCATCAAGTTTCTACAAGTACTACAGCTCTGATCTGAGGACTGAGACAGGAAACAGCCAAGAGTTCAGGAACTGCTTCTGTCACAGGAAGACAGGACTTTGACTATCTTGGAAACTTAAGTTAAGATAGGATAAACACTTGGAACATTTTTCTGTAACGAGGCCCCAGGTCTCTAAAAAACTCAAAGAGAACAATGTGAGGAACGTCAGCTGCTGTTTTTACATTGTTTATCTTCAGGGATGAATTTGGCAGGAAGACGCAAAAACAGACAACAGCATGCTAACATGCTAATGTCAGCATTTAGTATTAGAATGCAAAGGTCAGATCAGCAGGTGAACATGCTGTGTTAGCATTAATGTACAGATTTAGAGTCGGGACCAAAGTGCTGAACGACAAGCTGACTATCATCCCTGGATCAAAACAAGGGGGAGCTCAAACACAAGCTTTGGGACTGAAATCACATGTGATCACAACTATGAACTACACATAGCACCTTTTATTATTGAGGGAGAGATGTTCTAAACCTGCATCACTCTTTCTTTCTTGTCGTTTTCTGATTGTCTGTTGGCTAAATGTTTCACTCTTTACATTCTGCAGAGTATTCCTCACCTCTGCTCACCTCGTCTCACCCTGACACATTCCTCAATCCTCTGCATTTATTCCACCATTTCTTCTTCAGCTTTTCTCTTTCTTCTCTCCTCTCCGTCCTTCACTGCTCGCCCCGCAGTCCACCCGTCCCCTCTGTCTCCACCTGTCCCATCACTCCCAGAAGATGTTGGTGATGTCAGAGTCCAGGCTGAAGATCCAGATCACCAGTGGCGCAGAGATCAGGACGAACGACCAGGACACGCCCCTGACCGACTGACGCAGCCTCATCATCACGATGCCGGCCAATCCCCCGCTAGCCCTCGTCCTCTGCAGCTCCTCTTCCTCTTCCAGGGACTTTTTGAGCAAAAAAAGAACAAAATGGTTAGACACAGACTGGATACAAATACTCACTGAAGCACCGTCAGGCATGTCTCCTGACCTGCATCTGGCTGCCGGGCTCGATGTAGTTGCGGGCCAGAAATTTGAGAACCTCGTCCATCAAAATGACAGGAATGGACATTTTCAACACCACCACCCACTGAGGCCACGACAGAGGGCGGATCTGGAAAATGACCTGAAGACAAAGACGGATATTTAACAGCAGAACAGCCAAAGCTTTCATTTTGACCGTTATCAATGCAATAACTTAGTTAAAATCACAATGCTGCTGCTACCTGCCTTTTCTTAAAAGTGTCTGTATTTTCATTTAGAATTATTTCTATATAAATTACACAAAAGGAAAAGAAAATGTAATCAGTTTTACCTATTTGTCATATTTGCCACTGTCATATTGTTACTTGCATTGCATCTTGGTTGCTTAGCAACTATTGTCTCTGTCAATAAAACTTAACAAGTGGTCTCGATTTCCAGTTTCCCAACATTAAAATACAAATAATTAATTAGACTCGATTGAAAATACAGTAGGGGAGACCAGGGATGGCTGTAACACATTTTGTCTCTGTAACTAGGCCTGAGCGAAATCGCCAAAAAAAATATCACAATATTGAAGTTTGATATCAGTTGATATGGATTATTATTGATCATGTAGGTTGTGAATAACAGGCTAAGGTGATTAAATGAGTAAAAGAATCACAATAGTTATTACTAAATACCTCGATATGGTGACATAAGTATAGGGATGATCACTGGTGCTTCCACAAAATATTAATCCTATGAGGTTTTTGATTAATAATCATCAGTAATCATCAGAGGATATAATGACTAAGTGGGTGAAGACAAATAATAGAACAGCTAAAACAAAATGACATCACTTTACTGTAACGCAGCCTTTAAAACCAGGAAAAGACAACACTTATGTCCCATCATGATATAACGATGTCCAATGTCTATCACAATATCTAGTCTCATATCACGGTACGATATGATATCAACACATTACTCAGGCCTACCTATAACTCACTGAAACCTAGTGTTAAATCTCTCACATTAATGTTAAAATAACACGTTTATAATCTTATAAAATACATTTAACTATTTCTCGCTCTGAGTGATTCTACATCAATCTAAAATTTGAATCAGATGGTTATTATTCTGTAGAAAAACACTGCTGTGAATATATGCTATCATGAGTTTACTACACATGATGGCAGCATATTGATAAATACAGGAATACATTTGACAAGATTTACATTTGGGTGTTACTTCATTGTTTAAAAAACTAACAGATTAAATGCATCAATCTCCTAGTCTGGAGTTTATCACAAGAGATAACACAGTTTGGAAGTCAAAGGTCAAAATGAGCGTTTATAGCGGTAGTTATGAAAATCTGGCACTTCTAGTATTAAGAAGAAAGAAGAGAGATTTTTTTGGATGTGTGGTGTGTGACACCATGGGGTCAGCGCAGGAAATTCAATCAGTTCTGTGTTAATCACTGTATTTTCTGACATGAAAATGATTAAATGTGTACCATTTTTTTTTACAGTAATCAGTTGTATCAGTGGTACCTTCAGAAGATGTATGCATGCTTACCGGCAGTGGGTCTACATATAGAATGAGGAAGTGTAGCGCCATGGACAGACAGATGGCCCCCACCAGCCAGGGGTTTGACCAGGGGGGCATCTTCAGCAGGGACTGGTTCTCTGACAGACTGGACAGCACAGGGAAAGAAGGAAAATGTTATTTTTACTGTTTACACTGTCTGCTCTGTCACTTTACAGTTCAGAACAGCTTCGTGTCTCTCCTTGACATGGTTGGAACGGTTATTTTAAAAATGTACTTCTACATTCTAATGTTCTACTTACTTTCTGTTCTGATTTAATTTAATATAAAATATGGTGAAATTGTTTATCATAATATGTTTTTAGGGCTGCAACTAACGGTAATTTTCTCAAGTAAATAATTAGTTTGGTCCATGAAATGTCAGAAAATTGTGAAAAATGTTGATCAGATCTCAAGATGATTTCCTCAAATGTCTTGTTTTGTCCACAATTCAAAAATATTCAGTTTACAGTCAGAGAGGAATAAAGAAAATAGTTGCCATTAAGAAGTTAAGATAAGAGAATTTTGATTTTTTCTAATTAAAAAAAAATACCCAAAATGATTCCTCAATTATTAATTCTGTCACAATTTTGTCAGCTGAAAAAAAAAAAAAGTTGTACGTTTGGAGATTTTTTTTCTTAAAAAAGTGACTCAAAATAGACGTAGATTAATTTAATAGTCAATTCATAGTAGATTAATTGTGTCAGCTTTAAGTGTTTTTATGTTTGTCCAGCTGTTCCTTCCATTGTTGTGTGCAATTTATTGATTGATTGATTCATTTTAAGACAAAATAATGTTGAAATTTCTACCTAGTTAAGTATATTTTCACAAGAGGTCATGATAATGAATTGGCAGCTGTTTTAAAATTGCAGTCCTCCTGATAACCCTGATAAATGCATCTGTGATCTGATTACAGTTTTTTTTCTGTAAAAGTAATGGAATACAGTTATTTTTTTTGTATCCAGATTCCATAATTCTGTTACATATAATCTGTCACCCCTCAGTCCAAAGCCTTCAATAACTTACATGCAGTTTTATACCAAATTATCCCATTCTGATCACTCAGGTAAGAACGATGACAGTCACATGGGTTATTTCATAGAGGACAGCACTGTAGGATATGTAGTTTAGGATGTTTTCCTACCTGTTCAAGGCGTTGCACATCTCTATGGTAACCAGGACAGACAGAGCCATGGTCATGGGATAAGGAGACTCAAAGACTGAACACTGCACACCAGCAAACTCAGCGTGGCCTTCACTGCACTGCAGGTAGTGGGACTGTGGAGGAAACAAACCAGTGACATTCCTGCCCACCTTCCTATTTACGTCTCTACGATCTACTGAGGCAAAGAATTCTAACACATTGTTCACTTATTTTCCTGCAGGTGCACATCTCTTAAAGGGTAACTCACACCGTTTTTAACCTGGACCCTAATTTCGCACATTTTTGTGTTGAAGCGACTGATGGAAACAACAATTTTTGAAATTACTCTTAAGCATTTGAAACAAACTGCAATATAATTAATCCTCACAGGTAATTGTGATCTATCAAAGTACGTCTAATAAAAGTGTTTGTTTTTGTCACTGAACCATTCAGGTTGTTATTTTAAGTTTTACAGAAAGGATCTCTACAGACATAGACCTTTTTTTTAAAGAGTATGATACATTTTGTTTAATCTGAAAAAGTTTGTCTCACAGCTCTCACCAAAGCCACCAGACTATTTACAAAAACAGTAATTGTATTGTCGTAGAACATTTCAAAATAAAGCAAATGTATAGAACATAAAGCACATAAGGGGGATATTACACACGATTTGGAAGTGCACACACTTGAGCTATTACTGGATTAATATCTATGTTGGAAATACTACAGAAAGCAATCACAGCTGATCCCCAAATTCTATATTGTGAGATGCAGAAGTACTCACAGAGATTAATTGTGTTTAAAAGAAACAAATACTTTTAATAATGATGACAGCAAACAATGTATATTAATTAACTAGAAATCCATCCTCAGAATCCACCCTCCATGCAGCAATAGTCGAGATAATTAGTGTCATACCACACCCCATACTACAAAATTAAGTATAATGTTAGGGGACAACCAGTGAAATTCAACAGAATATGGGGCAAACCTATAGCAATATATGAAATATAAAGGGACAGCTATTCTTATAAAGAAATTTATATAGTTTTTGCATTTACAGATTGGATTTGGATTTATTGATTTGGATTTGTTAAATACATTATTTAAAGAAGACCCTTTGACTGTTGTTTATTTTCCTTGATCTTTAAATCTGCTTTCTATTTACAAAGTATTTATTAGGCTAACATTGTTATATGTGCACTGTGGCTTTTATGGATGAGAGAACAGTGGAAAGACAGTTTTGTTGAGCTTTATTTTGTTTCTGTTTCTGTTTAATTTGAATGAAGAGTGTTTTAAGAAGATAAAATGACTGTTTCTGTAAATGGAGTCTGGTTAGTTTGGCCAAAGCAATAAATCATCCGTTTCTGCTTAAACAGAACATATCTAACTCTGTAACAAAAGGTCTGTCTCTCTAGGGATGTAGTCACTTGGACACAGAAACAAGGGAAAATACAGATTTTCATTATTATGTTGTAAATTATGGTGACATTTTAGCTCACTCTGTTTGTGCATTCATGAAACTACAGTATGTGATGTAGGGCCACAGAGTGGGACAAGCATGACAGAGGTGTACAGTAGTGATGGAGAGATGTGAGTTTACCAGCTGATAGAAGGAGAGTTTGGGTCCATCGTGGGCTGCCATAAACCACCAGGCAGCAGCTCCCACAGTGGCTGCTCCCACATAACCTGCAGGAAAGAGAAGGGTGGAGAGGAGCAGTTTAGTTTGGAACCTGCAGGAGATTTTTGTGTGGGTGGTATTACTGATGATGTCATTCTTTCCTCACATCCAATGATGAGGTAGCGACAGAACAGCCAGCTGGAGATCAGGGGCTCTTTTGGGGAGCGGGGAGGGCGGGACATGATATCTAGATCCGGAGGGTTGAAACCCAGTGCTGTTGCTGGGAAACCGTCGGTGACCAGGTTGACCCATAGCAGCTGGACTGGGATCAGCGCTTCAGGCATGCCCAGTGCAGCTGTCAGGAAGATACTGAGGAGAAGAGATGGAGGAGAAGGAGACCGTGAACTGCCCAAACTGATCCTGTCAAACTTTCCATTCTCACGTTGCATATATGCCGTTCACAGTGATAACGGTGGCAGAGTTTACATTGAAACTGGGAATAACTTTGAAACATGAGAAGTAAAGTGAAGAAGCTCCTCATTTCTAGCTGACCACTATGGATTTTGTCAGCTAAAATGGTGACTCTTGCTAGCAGATTTCACAAGTGTAGCTAGCTAATGTGAGCTTATGCTTGAACTCCTTGAGTCAGCTAGGACATCCGTTACCAGCTTTTTTATGTTTCCATCTGACACATGATAAAAATAAGAACCACGCAAAAAGGTCTGAAACATGTAAAGTTACCTAACAGCTGCATACATGATATAATGTTAATGCTAATGCTAACTCATGCTAGCTGAGACTGAGGTGAAAACGTTACCCCAGCCAACACTAGTCAGCCGGTGAAATCTGACACATACATGAAGGTTATTGGATGGACAACAGAAATACCTGTCATTGATGTGGGAAAATGAAGCAGAGGGATTAGCTGACAGACCAGCCGCCTCAGCAAGAGACATTGGCGCTGGGAATAAGTCTTGACTTTGTTAAATGCAGTAGTATCTAACAACAATATGTTTGGCTGTAGGAAATATCACTGCAGCTAGTAAGCTAGAATTAGTTAGCCAGACATGCTAATATGTACAGCTTATGTTAGAGCAGAAAAATGCAAAGTTTAATCCATTCCCCACATGTTTAGTCAAGTGTTTTATGTTTCTGAAAGACTACAAAGAAGACGCCATGATCCAAACTCATGAAACACTGAGTATTTCTCATCTCATAACACTTTAATCTGTACAAATGCAAAGCTTGACAGGCCTGTGGCACCTCAGTGACAGTTGCTATTCTACGTCTGGACAGTTTCTGTTTTGGAGGAGGGGCTTAGTGAAGGGTCAATTATCCATCCAAATAAAAGTTAGACCATCACTGGACTTCAAGCTTTTTGACCAGATGTTCAGCATCCACTCGTATGAGCTGTGATACTAACCAGACCACCTCTCCGATGTTGGATGAGATCAGGTATCTGATGAACTGCTTCATGTTGTTGTAGATGGCTCTGCCCTCCTCCACTGCAGCCACGATGGTGGAGAAGTTGTCATCAGCCAGGATCATCTCAGAGGCTGACTTAGCCACTGCCGTGCCGCTGCCCATAGCAATGCCGATCTCTGCCTTCTTCAACGCTGGTGCATCGTTGACCCCGTCACCTGTCTGAAAGCACCGGAGAGGGGAGGGGTGGAGGAGGATCATTACGCGATATCACAGAAGGAGGAGTGCTGTTTCACTGCCTGTGATAGTACAAGGCGGTCCTCTCACCATGGCAGTGATGTCACTCAGGCTCTGCAGGTACTCCACTATACGACTTTTGTGTGCCGGCTCCACCCGGGCGAAGCAGCGTGCTGTCCTGCAGGCCTGACGCTGCAGGTGTGGGGGCAGCTCATCAAACTCCCGTCCTGTCAGGCCCCCGTTGACCCCTGAGCCCTCCTGCTCCTCTTCCTGCTCTGTGATGATGCCCACCCTCCGACAAATAGACAGAGCTGTCCCTTTGTTGTCCCCTGCAGAGAAAAATGAAGAATGATGGGATGTTCGTTTAAGGGTGGTATCAGTTTCTCCATATATATAAAGTTTCAAAACTAACCATCAGCTCATTTCATCAGTCATCTCACCATAAAATGAGATTACCTGTGATCATGATGACTCTTATGCCAGCCTGCCGACACATTCGGACTGCGCCAAGCACCTCTTTCCTTGGGGGGTCCAACATCCCTACACAGCCCACAAAGGTCAGGTCCGACTGGGAAGAGGGAAGAAATGGGGGGACAGAGTGCAGGACAGGTTTAACTTCTCCACTTTCTTCAGCAGCCATCACCAACACTTCATTTCTTTATTTAGAGCCAAGACTGATAAGAAAAGATGTACAACTCTATAACTATATATATTATGAAAATTTTCCATACCTTATAGTAACATGTGACCAACACTTTTTATACTTATTATTATATTATTTACAGTTCATTGACAAGAACACAGTGTTTTGTTTGGAATTTGATCTTAGCTATAACACACTGTCTGGACTGTCTGTTGGTTAAAGTACCAATATCATCATCTCTATCACCATCATCATCATCCTCATCACAACCACTATCTTCATCATCAACACAAACATCATCTTCATCACCATTATCATCCTCATCACCACCACGATCCTCATCACCATCATCATCATCCTCATCACTAGGAGTAGCAGTACAAACTGCAGTAGTACCATAGGCTGCAGTAGTAAAAGTGCAGGCTATAGTAGTAATATAATCTGTAGTAGTATAGGCAATAGTGGTAGTAAATACTGCAATAGTACTACTAGCAATAATGGCAGTAGTTTTGGCTGCAGTGATGGTAATTTAAAAGTAGTAGTAAATGCTGCAGTAGTACAGTAGTATACTACAGTAGTAGTATAGGTTATATTAGTAAAGGCAGCAGTAGCAGTAGCATAGCCTGCAGTGTCTATAGTAGTGTAGGCTGTTGTAGTAGTAATATAAGCTGTTGTAGTAGTAATATAAGCTGTTGTAGTAGTTATATAGGCTGTTGTAATAGTTATATAGGCTGCTGTAGTAGTTATATAGGCCGTTGTAGTAGTAATATAAGCTGTTGTAGTACTAATATAAGCTGTTGTAGTAGTAATATAGGCCGTTGTAGTAGTAATATAAGCCACTGTAGTAGTAATATAAGCTGTTGTAGTAGTAATATAAGCTGTTGTAGTAGTAATATAAGCTGTTGTAGTAGTAATACGAGCTTTTGTCGTAGTAATATAAGCTGTTGTAGTAGTAATATAGGCCGTTGTAGTAGTAATAGGAGCTGTTGTAGTAGTAGTATAGATGCTATAGCAGCATTGCCACAGTGGCACAGTGTGTAGCACCTTCACCTCACAGCTTGTGGGTTCGAATCCTGGCTAGAAGTAACATAGCCTGAGGTAGCTGTAATAGTGTGGAGTGCAATAAGGGTAGTGTAGGAAGCAGCAGTACGTAGTAGGAAGTTGCAGTAGTACAGACTGCAGGAGTACTATAGGCAGTAGAAGTATCATCATCATCAACATGATCATCATATCATTACCATTACCATCATGCTAATCATCATCATCATCATCATCATCATCATCATCATCATCATTATATATAGGCTGCAGTGTAGTAGGAACAGTAGTAGTAATATCAGGGAGTAGTATGCATCATCATCACCTCATAATCAGAAAAAGCAGCTGAGTTCTCCAGGTTGAGGCAGTGAATGTCAGGAGGATTGTCCCTGGTTGCCATGGCGAGGCATCGCAGCGTGTCTCTGCCTGATCCCCATTCTCGCACAGTAGACAGGAGCTGCTCTCGAACCGCAGGGCTCAAAGGTACACAAGCAGAACTGCTGATCCGGATGTAATTACAACGTTCCAACACACTTTCTGGAGCTCCCTGAGGAGAGATGAGTGGAAAATTAGACACCGGAGGGAAGAATAGTCAGCAGATAAGCAAATGTATCATAGTGAGTGGTGTGTGACTCACCTTGATGAACATCTTGGCTCCAGCAGCAGATCTGGTGAGTTTATTGGATGAACAGAAGACAGACATGGACTTCCTGTCTCTGGAAAACTCCAGTGTCAGCTCCTTCCTCATCAGCTGCTTGATGACCTAAAAACAACCAGTAAAAAGAAAATTACAGTGTGCACAGTTCAGCTTTAGTGAAGCAACATACAGAAATAAAAAGAGAAAGGACAAAACACAGAATATTTGCTACTTCCACTTTTGCTGTGTTTCCACTGCATGGCATGGTTCGACTCTGATACCACATAGAGATCTTCATGGGTCCTCCTGAACCCTCCAGGGACCTGACCCTGGACCCAACAGGTTCAGACCCATGTTTTATACATTGGATCAGGTCTTGATTGGGCCCTGTTTTATTACCACAGGTCCTGGGTCTGTGGATCTGATAAGACATGACACCCATGATCATACTGCGCTGATCATGGGTGTCTATTCCAACTTGCAACACTCAGCAAATGCAACCAAACTGCTAACTGCATCGGTGGCCACAAAGTGGCGGCAAATGGCGAGCAAGTATCCCTCAGGAAGAGGTGAGGATTCAGAGAGCAGAGTCTGGAGAGCACAGATGATAACAAATTAGCAATGCTAATATTAGCAGCCGACAATGTCTGAGCATCATTATTGTAGTTGTAGTTCTAAAGTTCAAACAGTCTCTATCTTTATTATGTTCAGTGCAACAAAACTTGGGCTGCACAATTAATCGCAATTTTATGGAAATCATACTACTTCTATTTTCAAACCACAGCAGGTGCAATATTTGTTCAAAGCAAAATGTCATGAGGCAGAGATGTAATTTTAGAAAAGTGCTTTTGTGTAAAGAACAAACACACCAGATGTATAACATTTGAGTTAAAAAAGTTTACTCTTTTAATGCAATATAGTGTTTTGACAATCGCTACGGTATCACAAAATATAATATTGGGATACTAGATATTTTCTTTTACACCCCTACAATGGAGGATATCCTTCCCCTTAAAAATCGTCAGCCAAACTGTCAACGGCCAAAGATTTATGACTGCAGTTTTGCAGTCTGTGATGATTCTCTCTGAAAAATCAGTGGTCTGCTATTTTTTCATTCCACTGTGCAGTATCAGCTCAACTTGCCTGGAACCTTGACTGTTGTGATGTCCAAAAAAAGACACAAGTCGTGTCAATGGAAAACCAAAAAAGAACGATATTCATGGTTCAACACTCAGTTCAATGTTGTAATGGCACTCATAGCTCACAGGTAATGAGACACACGAGAGAAGAGAATGCATGGAAAAGGTTCCAGCAAGTCCTGCATAATGGATGCAGAGGTCAGAGGGGATGATCAATGAGTCAGCTATAACAGCACTGTCTTTAACTTTACAGGGGCTTCTCTCTCTAACATACACACTTACAGAGCAGCAGGCCGTAGCTCTCTCAGCAGGGCTCAGTCCTCTCAGGTCGGTGTCGAACACGTTCATTTTCTCCACCAGACAGCAGAGGGCAGTCTCTGTTGCCTCCCCCACTTTCTCATACACACCCTTGGCCTGAAACACACAGACACAGGGAACAGAGGTTAAAGTTTGCTGTTGAGGGACATATTTACTGACCAGTATATGTGTATATTTATGGTAGGCTTAGTTGGTATCTATTTTTTCATACCTTCATACCTTCCTGACATTTCACCCGGGGATATACAGTATATGATGGTATTGTCTAGTTTATAATGCCTTGTTTCTAATATGCAATAAGCCTTCTCAGACGAGTCTTGTTGTGTTTAAATTAGGGCTGTCAAAGTTAACGCACTGATAACATGTTAACGCAAATTCCTTTTAACACAACAATTTTTTTTTATGTGAGATTAACTCGCAAAGAAACTAGCAAAGAAATAAGAGGTATGGGGGGGAGATGAGTGAGTGCTGATCGAGCTGCAGCTCCACCTGAAACCAGGTCAAAGTAAAAATAAGGTTGACCCACAGCAGAGAGAGAGAGTGTGTGAACTTTTTATGATCATGAATCATAATGTTACCATACACTTCTGTGGTGTGCGATTTTTTTATGAATATCGCGCATCATTTCATCATTATATAGACTGAGCTGAATAAAGGTGAGGATTGGTGAGAAAAGGTGAGAAAATACTGTCCTCAGAGGAGAATATTTTATTAAAGAAATGAACTATTATTAATAATTATAATACTAAATAAATAAATGCATATAAATAACAACCTTTTCCTAAAATACTGCTGGCTCTGCTGTGTTTGAATTTTAAATCTGAAACTTGCAGTGCACCACAGACACTTCAATTGACTTTTCTATTGAAGCTTTTAGTGTGTTTTGGCCTTAATGTTAAATTGAACAGGTCAATATGCTCATCTGTACCTGATGGAGTTGGGTTTGTTATAATTTGAGCATACATTTTCTACCAAATGCAGTACCTTTGAGGGTTACTGAACAATATTTGTCAGTGTTTTTAGTTAATTATTTCATTTAATAAAACTACATCTGAAACACTTGAAAAATATCCCTTTATGGTGCATTTTGAACAAATAAAAAAATGTGTGATTAATCTGTGATTAATCGCGATTTACTACAGACACTCATACGATTAAATATTTTAATCAATTGACAGCAGTAGTACAGCAGTAAATACTTTAAAAGAATATACAGGAAATAAGCAGCCTTATTCCATAGATTCTTGCTAAAGGACTTGCCGCTGTCGAATAGAGATGTTATCCAGACGTATAATGTGGCTAATAAACTACTTTTGTAGTTGGAAAACATAATCTCCAAATAAAGCTATATGTGGCAACATTTTATTGATTCCACATCTAGTCATATTTAATTATTAGATTGAGGAGTTCAGCTATAGAGCAGAAATGACCAACCAATTATTTTTCTACCTTTCTACCTTCTCTGTTGGACAAGTTCCCTACTGTAATAACTTCATTTCATTTTATATTTTTACTTTCCATCAATAAAAAAAACTGTTGCAAGAGATTTCTAAACACCGCCATCATACCTTGATACCTCCCAAGCCTAATTTGTGGTAATAAATTTTTAGAATCAGTGTAAATGATCCAAAACCATATACGGTGATCTCTGATGGTCCAAGCGGTTGCTTACCTCATTGTAGTCCAGTGATGAGTCATTGCACAGAGCACAGATGGAGGCCATCTCCACCAGGCCTTCATACTGACTGCACTTCACCACTGAGCCGTCTTTATAACTGGACAGACAGACGGTCGGACGGACAGGCCACGACAGAGAAAAGAATAAAGGTGAAAGTATGATTAAAAAAAGGGAAAAGGTGGAGGGAATGTACACAAATCAGTAAAATGAGGGAGATATAAATTGTGGGTTCTCATAAACCATATCGATGCATAATCCACAAACTGGTGGGTGTGAGGTTAAGTATTAAAGGTTAAAGACACTCACACTTCCCCCTCAGGGGCGTAAGTAGATCCAGTGACTGTGAACTCGTTCAGTCTGCAGCGCTCCCCCGACACACTGTCTACGACAAACATCTGAACACACACATGCACATAGACATCGCAGTAGTTAATTAGTTCATTAATGTGTAGATGATCACATCTGAAGTTAGGTTCACATTCCAACAAGTCACTCCACTTCATAAAACTCAGAGTTTTTTTGTTTTTTTTTTATATCAAAACTAACACTGCACCGAGGGCAGCTTCCTGGTGTTTCATTTGGAAATCCATGTGATGGAGTCCCCTACTTTATTGTTCTTATCTTATTGCCTCTACTTTGTTGATTTTTCACTTGGTGTTAAGCCAATGTCAATAGGAATTTTAAACAGAGATCCTGCAGTACTGCTGCGAAGAAAACCTGTAATTTTGCTGACTGGCATAATGCTGCCCCAGTATGTGATTTTAGATAGCATGCCAGCATTTTGGAAGCAAAGGAGGCGTGTAACACAACATTGTCGGCACTTAGTGTGACATATGTGTTGGGCAGCAACTTTGCTCCTACACAAAAGCGATGGCCTTTACTGTTCCTGTTATATGTCGGTTGATCTCGTCCTTTGCTCAGTGCGTAAGGAACTCCCGGGCCTTGCTGGTTGGTGCTCTTCCTCTCTTTAGTTTAGGTGCTAAGTGCTGCTAACTCCTGCTTTATTACTACCTCACCTGCTGGCTCAAAGGTGGAACAATAATGTCCCATCATTGCATGTTTGCACAGAACAGAGAGGTGGAAAAACAGCACAATATTCCCACCTTCTATAGGCTGCATAAAAGGGGCTAATGAAACTCAACATTTCCTGCAGATATTTCACATTAAAAGTCTACCAGGAATCTGAGAGATTGTGCACACTGAGCCACTGGAAGGCTTTTAATGTGAAACATTCGTAGAGAAAGTGGTGGTATTTGTTGACAGTGACAGCAAATGAAATATTCTTGCCATTTGTGTTAAAAAAGAAACACAGAACATCAGGAAGGTAAGTATGACATGACTGATGTGCTGTTGGAGTTACTGCTGTTGAAATGAACATTATGCTGAATTAATTAAGACAACATGGGCGAAGTGTTGAGCTTGCATCAACTTATGCATAACTTTTTTCAATTTTTATTTGTAGTAAGAATCCTTAATACAACAGAGAAAGGCTTCTTACTCCAATATAATGGATATTAGGAGCAAAATTTAGGCCTGATTTTCTCAGTTGTTGAGATAAATAAAGGCCACAGCTACAATTAGAGAATTTAGTGTATTCACATTGTTTGTGAGAGTAATATACTATCAATTGCAGGCCTTTATTTAGAACAGGCCTTTATTCTTAATTTTATGTGTACCTGTTGTCTTGATGAATGGAGTATTATGTTAATTTCCCCAACACTAACAGTCACATCATACTCACCAGCTATGCTGCTCTTTGTTTCTCTTCTCTTACATAAAAGCTATTTTCATTCACCAATTAATTCCAGTCCTTTTGCTTTTCCATTTGTTAAGCTACCGTCATTTAACTGCAGCCTTTCTGTTATTGGAAGGTATTTAATGTGAGAATCTCTTACATGTGATGTTTTAGTAGGTGATAGGTTATATCAACCCCTTAATGTTTTAAATACTGACTTTTATATTTCGATTTACAGTCGAAATCGAAATGTTAGATTGAATGTAAGTTAGCTTAACCCTTTGTTAATCTAATGTTAGCATGACCAGTTGTTAGTTGTTAGTTTAGGGCAGAAAGCTTCTTTTTAATCATTTTTTCAAGCCACTGAAATGATGCTGACTGCTTTTGGATGCACCATGTATTTCTGATCAATGCCAAAATGACTATAATCATCAACACTGTATCATATCAGGCACATGAGAGCTAACTCAGGCAGACCGGGCTACAAAGTCAGTCTGAGGTTTCATTCCTCCCACATCTTACCCTGCAGACCGACATCTGGTTTGTGGTCAGTGTTCCTGTCTTGTCAGAGCAGATAACAGAGGTGCAGCCCAGCGTCTCCACTGAGGGCAGGCTGCGGACAATGGCGTTCTTCCTGGCCATCCTCCTGGTGCCCAGTGCGAGGCAGGTGGTGATGACTGCTGGGAGGCCTGGTAGAAAACACAAGCAAGCGGATAATGGTGACAAACGTGTTTTCTTACATTTTTTTTTTTTATTATTATTACATTGTTTTTGTCTAGAGCTGCTGGTTTTATGTGCTGTGCTCAAGGGCACAAGATCTAAGGTTATTTAGAGTGAGTGGAGAAAATGTTTCCATATGCACATTTTACAAAAAATATACAGGGTGTCCAAAAAGTCTCTTTACAATTTAAAAAAAATATTACAAAAGCAATTGATGAGATATGTTAATCAGATTTGTTCTATGTACACAGTGGTTATCAAAGTTTTTAATCACATTCATACTTCACACATGAAGCAAAAGTTCACTGATGCCATTGCCACCATTGATGAGGCTATGCTACAGCTAACATGGCAAGAAATTGAGTACCGTCTTGATGTGCTTCATGCAACTAATGGTGCCCATATAGAGGTGTATTAAATGAGGCAAAAAACTTCAATATCTACTTTTCATTTTGTAATAATTTCCACAGATTTGTCTATTCATTTATTTTTGTAATAAATTTGTTAAACTGTAAAGAGACTTTATGGACACACTGTACCTCCCATTGTAAAAACACAGAAAATACACATCTGGACGAAGTAGAGCCTAACCAATATATTGGTTGACTGATAAATAGGCTAATATTTGCCTATCACAACTTTACTGACCTATATTAGTATCTGCATAAATATTTTCAATATGTGCTGATATGAAAATGTTTCATATGAGAAACGCATGAGACTGTGTTTATTTGTTAGCTTTATAGACAGCATTTTATGTATATGTACAAAATCCCCGGCCGGCTGGGGATTTTGTGGCTGGTGCAGGGCCTTTCTGCACGGAGTGTGCATGTTCTCCACGTGTCCTCATGGGTTCTCTCCAGGTACTCCGGTTTTGTCCTTGGACCTTGGGACATGTAGGTTAACTGATAATTCTAAATTGCCCTTAGGTATCAATGTGAGTGTGAGTGGTTGTTTGTCTCTATGTGTCAGCCCTGCAATGAACTGGCCACTTGTCCAGGGTTGACCCCGCCTCTCGCCCACTGCCAGCTGGTACAGACTCCAGCCCCCCTGCAACCCATCAAGGACAAGCAGTTAGAGATAATGGATGGATGGATGGATGAATGGATGGATGGTATATTTTACCCAATTTCTTAATCCAGGTATATTCTATACTCTGAATGAAGAGGAGTGGCTGATATATTGATTGTATGGTAGAGTCAGCCGTGCTGCTCCTCTCATGTACCAAGTGTTTTGTCTCTGCATCATTTCTGCGTCTCCCAATTGCCACCAGAACTGATATCAGGATTTTTTTCACTCCTTAATATTTGTATAGTCACTGAACCCATTGGTTGCCAAACAGACAAACAGAGAGAGGGACAGACAGACAGACAGACAGACAGACAGACAGACAGACAGACAGACAGATAGACAGATAGATAGATAGATAGATAGATAGATAGATAGATAGATAGATAGATAGATAGATAGATAGACTGATGTTTGACCTTCTGGTATGGCAGCTACAGCGAGTGCGACAGCGATCTTGAAGTAGTAAACTGCTCCTCTGAGCCAGCTGCCTCCATGGACCGGGTCATTAAAATGTCCCACATTGATGGCCCACACTGCCACACAGATCACACTGATCACCTGCACGTTATAACAAGACGAGACAAGGTATATTTTTCAAAAAATGATGGAACCAACTTTTATTACATATCAAAAACAAGATTAATTTAAAAGTTGGTAGTCAAAAGTGATTTAAATGACTAAACTACACACAAACAGATGGTGGTCCTTGCCTTAGACAGCTGTTCTCCAAACTGGTCTAGTTTCTGTTGTAGTGGGGTTCTTTCAGGGTCAGTGGAGGCCATCTCATCTCTGATCTTCCCAATCTCTGTCTGCACCCCTGTTGCCACGACGACCCCAATGGCTCGACCCGCTGCAATGTTGGTACCCTGAGCAGAGGTCATGATAGGCAGAACTTCACTGTTTAATTGTCTCTAGCTTCAAGAGTCAGATGTTCTCACACAAAGCAGTCAAAGTGAAATGTATGTGCACTGATTACATTTCTCCCCTTCAAAGAGACAGCTCAAAAATCAAATATATTTTCCCCCTGGCCTATAGTGCTATTTATCCATCCAGATATTTTTGTTTTTAGTTGAAGAGTTTTGGAGATATCAGCCGTAGGGATGTCTGCCTTCTCTCCAGTATAATGGGACTAAATGGCACTTGGCTTGTGGTGTGATTTTCTTTCTGTTTGAAAGAAAATAGCGCAGAGAGATTCTTAAGTAGTTCTTGTAGATTCTACTGCAGGAAGAAAGTAGTTCCTACATGAAACCGCTCATAACAAAGTCTGTGGATTATTTTGAGCAACCAGGTCATGATTTCTGGAAAGAGACACTGCTGATGACTTTTTCAAATATGTCAAAGGCAGACATCTCTACAGCTGATATCTCCAAAACTCTGCAACTCATACCAAAATATGTACTTTGGATTTTGGGGTGAACTGTCCCTTTAATGGCAGGTTCTAAAGTCAGTGACTTCAGATCAGAGCGAAGGTCTGCAGCCCGTCAGAGTGACGGTGCTAAATAAAACATCAATGGCTGTTGTTCTTTGACCACAGACCACCTGGTGACTCAGCAGCCTTTGAGATCTGACAGAGATAATACGACACACACACACACACACACACACACACACACACATACACACACCTCAGCCACGGCTCCTTTGTTTCATCAAATAATCACGTTCCCTTTCACACACACTCTGGTCATGTCTCATGTGTGTATATACTATAATGTATCACATACTTGCTTCGATGTCATATTAGATTTTTGACATTTATAGCACCATTGAATATTTATTGTCATTTGTGTAGATTAATTGTTGATCATTTTTGAAACAACAAACAAACAGGAACAAAGGATGGTATAGGAGGAATAGTGTTGTTGGTTTTCACAGCAAGATGACAAAATTTGTTGCAGAAAAGGCTGAAGTCAGCAAGACAAAAGACTGCTGGAAAAAAAGGGAAGGGAGAGTTTGGGACTCTCTCTGATCAATCAGTGGTCTGCAGTATTTTCACTCCACTGTTAAGTGTGGGCTCAGCTCACTTGGAACCACGAGTAAGGGGATATCAAAAAAGCGCCAAGTATCAAAAACTATCCACAACTTTTCATAATAAAAGACTAAAAAAGAAGAGTTCCAAGTGAGTCAGGTTAGGCTGAGCTGTACCATGCAGAGGAAATGAGGAATTAGAGCTACAGAGCTCACATTTTAGGTGTTTAGAGACTGCAGCCTCAATAAGTAAGCAAAAAAACTGAAGTAAATTAAATATTCTACTATAGGAAAAAATAAGGAACTATCTGAGGAATGCAGACTCTTTGAATGTTGTTAAGGAGGAGATAATTATTTAGGAAGAGATGTTGAGGTAACAACATCTGTTCAACAAATCCTGTGAAAAGACCAAAAACAACAAGAGAGACAAGAGATGTTTGTCCATCTCTTAATATTTTATTACTTCCCTGTCCTGTGTGTGGCTCTCTGCTCTAAGCCCATTAGTTCCTACAAATATACAGTTTGAGTTTTTAAAAAGTAACTGTCCAAAACAGCTTGTCACTGTAGTTTGTAACCAAGAAATAGGTGGAAATAGTGCTTTTTTTAGGGACTATTTTCAGCAGCAGATTAATCCACATTAGGTGCTCAGGTGAGTTTTTGGGGTGGCAGGACAGAGTGTGTGTGTGAATGACTGAAAACAAACTACAGCGTGTTCAACACTTGGATTGTTGGAATGTGAATTAGTTGTAAGAAAGCGAATTCCAGAAAAAGTACACAGCCACAGAGGCAGATGTGGTTGTTGAGACTCACAGAGAAGAGCATGTTCTTCTTGTCCTGGTTAACAGCTCTGGGATCTGGTACAGGGTCTGTGTGTTTGAGCACAGACACAGACTCCCCCGTCAGAATGGACTGGTCCACCCTCAAAGTGGTGGAGCGGATAGACGTCAGCCTGATGTCAGCTGGGACCTTATCACCAACTGGGGGTTGATGAGAGGAGAGATAAAAATTAATTTCACTTTTTATTTCTGTGCTTAGTTAAGATTAGGACAAATGTGTTTGCATTCTGTTCTGTATACACACTATGTTTCCTTGGCTAAATTCATTTAAGATTCATTTAACTTTATTTAAGTCTATATGAATTAAAATCTGTACAAGTATCCGATGAAATGTGAATCTAAACAGTCTTTCTGAATAGACTCTCAACTAGGATATAGTATGAGCCAGAACCAGGCCCACATGTAAGAAGTGATATGAAGTATTGATTAAGTGTTAAAAATAATGATGCAAAGAAATATTTGACTTGTTTCCCCAGAGATTCTAAGAGGAAATCATGTGCTCATCACATCAGTAAACATGTCTGCCTTATGCAAATAAGGACAGACTGCTGCAGATGAAAGGTTAGCATTCTTTCTTCTGGAAGAGCACAGACGTCCATAAACTGTTTACTAATGTTTATATATGTGAGTGAGTCACAGAAACACAGAGAGCAGAGACACGAATGAAGAAGGACAGGCTACACTGATATATTAGACTTCAGCTTTATTATATTATATTATATTGAGAATTAAAAGATCAAACTCATGGCTTGTAAACCTTGTAACTGACCAATCTCCTAGTGATTTTTTAATTAAATTTAGACGTCAACTCCATCACATAACAAATGCAACAGAGTTGACGTCTTACAGAGCTCACAAAATTTTAATTTTTTTTTTTTCATTTCAGCAGCCATTTTACTTTTGAAAGTTTGTCAGAGTTCTCTTAATGTTAATCAAAAAACACATTTTTAAACCATAATTCTTATTTAGCTTTGATTTAGAAGGACTACAGAGTTGACATGTTATGGTTGAGACACATCTGATAGCCATTAATGAGTTTGTCTAAAAATAAAAAGTTAACCAGTGCTTCTGCAGTATTCCCACCTTATTTAAACCAGGAAGTGAGACAGGGGTCCTCAGGGTGTAGCTAACCCTTTTTATGACTGATTAAATTGTGTTTTTGTAAAACTCTGACAGATGTGACAGAAATCTGGGACACAACTTTAAAGGGATAACATTTTCATTAAAATATATTTCTAAACAAAGATGATTATAATAGCATTTTTTCTTATATATGTAAATCCTTAAAGAATAGGTTTTCACCAAACAATTGGAATTAGAGTGTTTTTAAATTTTTTTTGGTAGGTCATGATTTGTCCAAATTCTCAAGAATGGGTGATAGTTAATTGTTGATTTTACGGCCTCGGCTGTGTTGCAACATTGCTCTCTTGCATTGCATTGCAGGTGAACACTGGGCTAACGTTACTTTTATATGTTGAGAGACATGTCAGAGGGAGTCCAGAGACCAGTAGCTGATAATTTAAAAAAAAAACAAAACAACAAAAAAAACAACAACCATTATTTTGAAAGCAGACGGGTAAAATTTTGGATTTTATGAATTTACTGGGTACAGAAGGATTATGTTATTATGCAGGATATCTATTTATAAATCTTCTGGTTTGCACGGTAACTTTTAGGTTGACTTTTTGGCATATACTGCTAGACAAAAAAGTGACCATTTCAATCTGCCTTTTTGGTACTTTCAGATGCTTAAAGCCAAAATATGCAACATTTGACTGATATAAACATAATCCCTTTCATTCATCACATATGACCCAGTAGGAGTGTGTGGTGGTGGTTGTATCTGCAGCCTGTATCTCTACCTGTACTTCCTTATTTTTTAAATATTTTGCTGTACTCAGGATGCTTTACCGACCCCAAAATGTTGTTACTTGACATCCTGGCATTTTCATGGTGCATTTACGAACAGCTTGGACAAATCCTACTGATTCTAGATTTAACATCAGCCAAAATTACTAGGCTAACACAACCTACTTGCAGCTTCATTCCAAAAATGTATACCAAACAGAGAATATAGTAACACCAGTGAGTCACACTAAGCAGAGCCTGTAGGTCTGTCCTTTTGTTCCAGCTCTGATGAGTGTCACAGAGTTCCCATGCTCTGGAATCCAATACTTTTACTACAGACAGAAGGGCACTGGATCACTAACACATACACAGAGAAACACACACACACTCCTAACCCTGTTTCCTCTCTCTGAGCAGCCTGAAATAGCAGTGGGTATCTGGAGAATTCAACAGTTTTCTTACTGGGTCAAGATTGTGTGTGTGTGTGTGTGTGTGTGTGTGTGTGTGTGTGTGTGTGTGTGTGTAGGCTGTTACTACAGCTGACAGTGTTCATCCAACCCAGCTGGACTGATTTTTATCTGTGGATACAAACCTCAATGTGTTTACGCGAATACAAAACATTTTTCACATGAATCATTTTGGCTGTTGAATGTTCAAAAAGCCAGAGGACCAGCAAGAGAATGTCCCATCTGGTCCCATCTGTCCAACTGCTGTCTTGGACAAGGGGGAGGGGGCTGAAAAACGCTCAGAAGCACTGAGATACTTTGCTGAAATGCAGTTGACCAGTCAGATTCTTCATCTTCTGTGATGTGATTGGTTACACCGGTGACAAAGCAGTGGCCACACAACTTTAACAACCTCACAAAAACACTGACTGCAACCACTGACTGTCATAAGCACCTTAAACTCTACATGCACTCTAACACTCTAAAACACTTGAGAAGATTTGGTGGCACTCAAAAAACACTCCAGGTGGATGAAAAGTGTTTACACACCAGGCCATTAACTTAAATGTCTATATATCACTAACATACTGTTCAAACAGACACACTAATTGTCTCACAGCCTCTTAATCTTTCCACACGTTTTAGCTTTCATGAACCTATGGTCCTTCTACAAGACCTTTTGAGTCTGCAGCTTCGAGATGCACTCCAATCAAATATTTTCCATGCAGGCCTTGTGTGCCTCTCGCTGGGTTTCCATGACGATAACAGCCAAAGGAGGAGGGCAGAGATGTAGTAGCAGGCATGCAGATTAAGACGTTTGCCAGGAATGACTAAACAAAGATGCCACAGTGTTATTTCAACCGTGTCCAAACAACCATGCAGTGGAAATGCACTGTGCTTAAATATAAAGGTCGTTCCAAGCTCGCTGCAGACACATTTGCCAGGTTCATATCCACGTGTCAGTAAATTTCAAGCCAGTCAAGATGTGTGACTGTGGGGCCGAACAATACTCTAAACTAAGATGGCTAAATTAATACATGTTAACTATCAAGATAAGCAAATGTATGTCAATGTTAAACAGAATGAGAAAATTAACTTTCACATAAAATATCTTCACCTGATTAGGAACAAATGTGCAAAAATATACATAAAACAACCAACTTAAACTATTGGAAAGAATATTCATGTTCATGGAAGGTTTTAATTTAATATTTTAAGAGATCACAAATATAAAGTAAGCATTATATAAGAAAATTCCACTGTGAGATGTTGGAGGGAGCAGACAGAAAACCACAGTCACATAATTTGGTCATGTATAATGATAAATGGCTGGTTAAATTTTATTAGAGAACTGTCAAATATCTTTGTTGTTTCTTTAAATAAAAACCCACCACTTGAAAAAATACCCAGGAGAGATCAACAAGAAAAATTGTCACTTGTTTTTAGTAATAAGGGTTGCAATGATTAAACAAATTACAAAGGATTGGTTAAACAATGGTAACTTAATCAATGTTAAATGGAAGGATCTTGCAAATGAGATACATGCAATGTAAAATCAACATGAGAATTAGAAATCAAGTGCGTCTCTTCGAACAAAGATGAGATGATAGTTAAAACCATAACAATAACATACTGACAGTATTGATGTTCTTTTTTTTTAATTTACATGAATGTGTGTGTGATTATGTGTTCATGTTTGGGTACACAAACACTCACACACAATTATATCCTATTAAAATACATAAGTAATTAGCTACTTTTATTTCTTCTTATTTTAATAATTATTATTTATTTTCTAATGCCGCTGCTGTTGTTTCCTTATTTGTTTTTGTTTTATTTTTTCCCCTCTTTTCTTGATATGTATGTTCAATAATTTTCAAAAATGCTACGAAACATGGAAGAAAAACTGTATACTCTATTTCAAATGTGAGTAAAAACAAGGAATAAAGCTGTCGACAATGACTTACAATAAAATAGATTTAAAAGCACTAAAACCTAAAAATCCAAACCATCCCTCTAAGAGGCTGCAAGGATGCAAGTGCATGAGTAGTGGTCACATGTTGATAATGTCACCACTGGAATCCATTTCAGACAGAAATCTGCTTCACCTCGTGAAGGAGGAAACCAACTTTTGCAAGTTAAATTTCAAGCCTACAGATAAAGGATTTTAAGGTGAAACTGTAAAAAGAAAAACATTTTACATTGTCTCAGCAGGGTAACATCTAAAATTAAGGCCTTAAAAATACTGAATTTCATTTACAAAGTCTTGAAATTTGCTGACAAAAGTCCTAAAAAACAGCAGAATTCAAAATACAATTGAAGTAAGCCTATTAAAGGTAATATATATATATCTGTGAGTATTTTAATTATCTAAAAATAGTATTAAAGTACTTGGTAAATAACTGTTTTCTAGGGATCAAAATCCAGATTTATTTCCCATTATATCTTTAATACTTAAATTTCATTCTAAGTGGTATAAAAGGTCATAAAAGTCCTTAATTTAAGTTGGGGAACACTGAGGGAACCCTGTTCAGGCTCAGACTAACCAGAGGGTGGCAAGAATTTTGTTATCAACCACAACTTCCACTACATGAATAATGAGAACAGTGCTTTTTCTTTACTTACCAGCAACTTCCACAATGTCTCCAGGCACGATGTCTCGGGCTCGGACTCTCTGCACGCTCTTCTTGTCTTGGCGGTACACCTTACCCATCTCTGGCTCATACTCCTTCAGAGCCTCAATGGCGTTCTCCGCATTACGCTCCTGCAGGACAAAAACAGAACCTTTCTGAGCTTCTTTCAATTATTAATGTGGAAGTTACACTCTTTGAAAGAAAGGTGCTGACTAGAACTATGAAGGGTTCTTTGGGTTCTTCTTTTATAGAGGCTCCATCTTGAACCCTTTCAGAGAGTTCTACCAAGAACACCTAAACCATCTAAGGTTTCACCTAAAACCATCTATGAGAGGTTCTATAAAGAAACATTCTATGGTGTAATGGTTCCACCCAGAATCCTCTCTGAGAGTTCTATCCAACACCATCTGAGGGTGCTAAAAAGAACCCACCTGGGGCGTTGTACTGACAACCTTTTATATTCCAAGTTTTTTTTTTTTCTAGAACCTACAATTTTTATAATTTACTTATATTTTTATCTAGCACCCATCCAGGCAGGTTCTACTGACAACATTTTTATATTCAGTGGGTTTTATCTAGGACACACCCGGGACGTTCTATGAAGAACTATTTTATATTCCAAGGGATTTTATATTAGAACCCACCCCTTTTATATTATGGTTTAAAGAAAATGTTGATGAAAGAGGATTTTAACAAGCCTTTAAGAACTCTTTCTTCTCTGGATAAAAAGGATTTGCAATGAAACGATTACTCTTACAAAGTACTCTTTCTTTAAAACAGGGTTCTTCAGAAACAAATGTCTCTGCCTAGAACCTCAGCCCTACAGGTAAAACCCTTTCAGAACCCTTAAATGAGTTTTCAGTTTTCAGTCTGCATCAGAAGGTGTGTAGTTTCTGCTGTATTGATGTCAGCGAAGAGCGTGTTCCACCATTGTGGAGGCAGGATTGCAAACAGCAGGGATGTTCTGTAATATCAGCACATCATGGGTATTTGCTGGTAAAAGCTTTAATATGAAAAGTCACATCGGCCTCAAACAAACATTGCTGCCAACATCACAGGCAGATAAGATGATGCTTTAATGCAAAAAAGATTGGAAAATATCAGTATATCGGCAAACATCCTATATCACGCATCTCCAGCAGACAAATACTTTACATTTTAAATACTTTAAAATGGTAAAGAGAGTGTGTTTGCAGTATTTCTGAAAGCAGGACAACTTCAAAATTGAAAAGTGCAGAAAGGCCACATACACAAACCAATGACCTCTATTTTATTCTAACCATACATTGAAATGTTACAACCAGTTTCAGAGGAGGCTCAGTGAAAATATTACATTAGTTATTAAATTAAATGTGCGTGAGTTGTTTAAAGTCGTGATTCAGACATACAGAATAAGGGAAATTGACTGTGGAGATAACACTGAAACTAAACCCAAGATGCACCGATTGCAATTTTCTTAGCCGATTCCAAGTTCCATTTTTTATAAGGGTCTGACCTGCTGATTACGATTTTGGCCGATTCCAATTTCAGTCTTTCTAAGAACTTCAATTGACAGCATTCACAAACATATTTGCAACTTTTCTTATAAAAATTTAATTTGATGTTCATAATAAGACACTGACTATTAAATATTCATTAAATACTATTTAAATTTTCTCCAGTCCTCCAGGTTACAGCCAGGGTTTATTATAGTTTTACATTAAGATTATGAATCAGCTGAATGTGAAATCCCACAAGATTCCAGGATCTCGCGGGATTTCACATGATCTCCTGTGGAAGCAGATGTAAACAAACCGGAGACGGACGCGGTGGAACAGTTTGCTGCAGTAAAACTTTGCCATGAGAAAAACAGATGCAGAAGTTAAACAAGTCTGGATGAGAAAATGTTTGAGGAGACGCATCAACACAGGTTGTTTATTCTTCAGCCAGAACAGGAAGTGAGAGGGACAGGCTAACATTAGCCTGAAGAGCTAGAGCGAGTTTATGGCTGTTTTGCGACATTATCAGCTGCTCTGTCTCATTGTAGACTGTCTGTCTTCTCTTTATCCTGTTCTTCCTGTCGCTCCTGTAGTTGTTATCAGCGCTGTGGTGATATCACGGTCAATTTGTCTGCTGCTCACATGACGTGACCATCATGCAGAACACGTGTGTGACAATGACGGGCACAGAATCGGATATGTGACGCTGACCGGCCGGTCACCAGTCAGGGCTGGTCACACTGAAAACCGGCCGGTTCTGGTCTCTGGCCGGTCGATCCATGCATCTCTACAAGAGACAGAAACACATTCAACAGGCTTTAAAAATCATTGGATGCCTCAAATTGGTCTTTGTTACAACCCAAACTAGGCCAACAGGAAACACCAGTTCAAACAACGCAACACAACACAAGATGAACCACACTGTTGTCCCACATGTGACCAGTGTCTCTAATAAAGAATTGGAGGACTTATACGAAAACTCCCATCCTGTTATTTAGCCTACCCTGCACTGTGGTGCACAAAATAATGAAAACACCTGTCATTATAATGCAGTGGAATTCCACAGCACTTTAAACTGCAGCCTCCAAAATTATCATATAGTTGAGTCAACAACTTTCTCAAACAGTTTCAACAAAAACTGAACATAGCAAGCTTCATGAAGGGAGTATATACTGCAGGACTGCTGCTGCTTGTAGCACTGCATTAGTTTTAGCTAGGTGCACCTAATAAATTGGTAACTGAATATAGGATAAACAATCCTATGATCCTGAAAAGACTGGAAGTTTCTCTCATCATGCTAGCTTGGACAGCCCAAAATGTCGGTGTATCGGGGCCCTAAAACACAGATGCACAAAAACACACTTGGTCTTGGAATCTCCAGTGATTTAAAGATTTGATTCAGTTAAGCAGGGCATGTCGCACTTTATTAGGGAGAATAAAGATATGCTTTTTGCAGAGCGCATGTGTGAGTTCTGGTTAAAGAAACTTGGTTAAACTAGACAAGATGAGGGAGCAGAATGGCTTTTGCTGATTCAGATAACCTCACTGGACTCCACCTCCTCCCAAAAGCTGGCCAGACAGATACAGGGAGTCAACTCAGTTGGCAGGCAGTGGAGCAATGATACTGAATCCACCACGCACACACACGCACACACCAGGGTTTTCTGTTATCCAGTAATTACCATTTTTTACCAGGAAAATCTGTTGAAGTCTGACAGATTTAAATCTCTGCAGTCATAAAGTCCAGTGAAAATACTGGCCAAGAAATTACCAGCGAGGATGAATCAGCACCAGCCACAGCTCCTCTCATCTATGCCACAAGAACGCAAGGAGATGCCATGACTGTGGTCACAGCGCTCTGTGGTTATGGAGGCCTGCGAAGTCCTCATCGGATTCCTCATCAAACTGGCCAAGGTAGCCTATTTGATCCCCATCTCAAAGCCTCCTTGCAATGCAAAGGAGCATTGGAGGGAACTCCAAGTTCCCTCCGAATGTCCGAAAACCTCAACCTCTGAGAGCTGTTGTCCGACTCAAAACACCCAAAAAACTGCCACACCGGCGAGCTGACCAGCCCTGTTTTATCAGCGCTGTTCCTCACATGTCAATGGGGGAACTGAAGGAAATGAGGTCTGTCTGTTACGATTGGCTGTTTGTGCATCACTCGTAGCTCACTCCATTATTAAGGGATATGACAGGATGTTTATGAGCTGAGGTGTTTTCGTTATGTACTTTCATGGTGGTTTGCTTTTTAATGCAATTAAGAGAAATGAATGAACATTTTATCAAAGTACTTTCTTATTGCTGTCCCTTGGAAAGACAAGGTCCCAAGCAAATAGTGTAATGCACACAAGGATTGATAGGACTTATTTTATTTGGAATACAATGTATAAGCAAAAATATTTTCAATATAAAATATTACAACTCTACATGCCAAACAGCGGTGCATGCAGATGCCGTGGCCAGTAGCTCTTTCAAACGTTGATACTTTTCTCTTTTAATCTGTTATGTCTTCAGCTTATTTGCTGAAACACCTATGACAGAAATACACTTATAGGCAATAGAAAATGCAGCATGGGGTTGGGATTAAACAGCAGCAGATGTTGAGACGATGAACAATGCGTACGGCATCTTTTGACCACCCAGCCAGATCAGCTGGACACACCGCCTTGGACCACCCCAGGAGGAGTGGAAGCACCCACGGATAAGAGCTACGCTAACCCAGCTTGGATTTAAGGCTGCTCCTGGATCATGTCCCGTCAGGAAAATGAAACAGACAAAATGTAGTGAACTCTAAGCTGACAGGACCCAACACACAAGTCTGCAGCAGGATGAGGGGAGGAGGACTCTGTCTTTGCATTGATGATGCTTCATGCACAAGAGTCACTGCTGATAGAAAATGTTTGCAAGATGTCGAACTTTTTATGTTGACCGTATTATCATCACATCTTGCTGCTGCTATTTACATTCAAACTTAAAAAATGCTGTACAGAATCATCATATCTTACAAGCGTCTGATTGTAGTAGAGCTTGATCAGAGTGAATACAGCATGAAGCAATTTGAAAACAAGCTTCCTTATCTTTCCTTTTCAGTAACACACATCTAACAGAGCCATTTCCACTGTATACCACTGCTCAGCATGGCCCCTGCAACCAATGCTCTGTATCACAAAGTAAATGAAAAACAGTAAACACAGTTACTGTGGGGAATGTAATTACAGCTGAAGAACACTGCAGGCAGCACTGTCTCTCTATGATCCTCTCGCTCTTCTGCAACTATACGTTTCCACTTGTCACTGTGATCATGAAGGTGACGCTACTTGATAGTTCATCTTAGATGAATCACAATTCTCTCTTGGAAGATTATGAATCGATTCAGACAGTCAATAAACTGTAAGACTGGACCTGCTGAACCAATTGGATAGTGAAACATAACAGACATAAACATGTGCATTGTATTTATGTTCTTAAACCTGGATACTTTTTGAGTTTTGGTGAGGATGACTGAGCGTGAGCAACTGCAGAGCACCGGAGTTGTGTCTAAGGAGTTTTTGGGCCAATTTTTCTCAGATTTACCCCCCAGAAGTGGAAGAAATCTGGGTCAGCCTTCTGGTCGGCTCAAGTGTTATGCTACCAGATTATCTGGCAAAGTGAGGGGTTTACAGATCCAATCTTCACCCCACCCACCTGATCTGCTCTTAGAATTATCTGGGCCACCCTTGTGATTTAGAATCTGGATGACTACGTTGGTACGTTGCCAAGCAATGGTAAACTCTAGACTTAGTGGCTAATGTTAGCTTGAAAACCACAGATACTAAAACTATTGAGATCTCACCTTTAGTTCTCACTGAAGAATAGAAATGTTGTGTTGACCACGTCTCATCCAGACTTGTTTAACTTATGCTTATTAATTCTCACTGCAAAGCATTACTACAGCGAGTTATTCCGCTACATCCATCTCCGTTGTTTACGTCTGCTGCTAGATGGAATCATGCGGGTCACGTTCCACATGAAATCACATGAGATTGTGCTCCCTCTGGCACAATCATTTTGATACTATCCTGTAGTGTGTGGTGTGCCATTATTTTCAAATTGGTGTGGGTGTTTGAGATTAGAGAGCAGAGAATCTGTGAAGTTTCTCCTGTAGTGTGGGGGCCACCTTAACTAATTATTGTTTATATCATTACACATAGGAAATGTTTTACAATTAGCAAGTAGTCACACAGTGAAAAAAAACTAATCATGCATAGGAATGAAAAATTTTGATTTATTGATAACCATTGTATAATTGCATCATAGCCCTTCAGCACATAAGGGATGATATAGTATAGAACTGAATATTTATAATACATAATTTAGACAGTGTTATAGCTCCAATATAAAACTGACAGAATGGTGGGACTTTTGGAAAAAGGTGCAATCACAAATCTGTCTGCACATCAGCACCACGGACAGTGCCACAGATTTAACAATACAGTTAAAATGTTGATTAAAACACGGATTAAGTGTGTGCAGCCTTACAGCAGCTTCCATAAACGTCGGGCCAGTTAATACAATACTGTTAGACTACAGGGGCCGTATTCACAAACATCCTATGAACTTCTATCAAGGAGTCCTAGCTTAGTGAGTGAGTGACTTATGAAAACTCTCAGAGAAACTGAGAGCAGGAAGGAACAGAAACTTTGTGTGGTTGTGTGGTTGACACCGTTGTTAGGTATGACTCATGCTTTGAAAGAACGTGATTATGTGGTTAATCTAAAAAAAGAGAAAGAAATAGAAAATGCAGTCTTAGTGATATCTGGTGTTAAATGGACAGCAAAACTGATGGATCTCTGTCTGTTCAGACATGGTGTAATTATGAATTAAAAGTAGTCTGCTGGTGGAGCAGCCAGTTCACAAGCCGATATTTATTTCCTTACATTTATTCACCATGCTGATAATTTGAGTACTTAATACATTTGATATTACTGAGGGAAACCCACTGTGTGTGTGCTGTGTGTGGACAACCAGTGGAAATGTAATAAAGTGCATGATAATATGAGATTTGAAAGTTATGGAACTGTTTGTGTGATGACTCTGCTGATGAAGGTTCTGACAGACCCCAGTCATCACTGCTGCACCAGCTGCCAAATATCTGTTGTGATCACTTTCATTTCTGGCGTTATATCGTTGTTGTGTTAGGTAGGAGATTTATCCGTCTTGTCTGGTTTTACTTTCCTTTGTAAATCACTTTGTAACACCGTTATGAAAAGTGCTATATAAATAATTTATTATTATTATTATTATGTGAGTGCATCTCTAATGAGATCGACCACAAACATTATCCCTGCACGATCTAATCTGCAGCATTTCATTAATGTTTGGAGAACATTCCCTCTACCTCTTTGTCCGTACGTGGCCGTACGGATCGCACCATACAGTTTGGTCCATATGTGATCTGTGGACTAAACGTAATCAAAACTAAAGTGGATATGCGTGTCACAGCAGTAGATCATAAGATTGTGCTGTTTATTGTAACGTGCTGCTGCTTCCCCTCTGACAAACATCTGTCATTCTCAGGAGCAGCCTACAGCCTGTCTGTGACACAGCCTTCAGCGTTGATTGACTATCAGTTGTGACATGTAACCAGTTAGATAGTGCTGTGGGTGGGACATTGACTAAGACTACAGAATGAGGAATATTGGAATTTATAGTGTATATAATGTGTATTTCTACTGTGTGTCTTATAGTATACTATAATACAGTATAGTATTAGTAGTATCGTGTCTTATCATTATTATTATTATTATTATTATTGTTATGGTGTGGTGTGTTCTGCCATCCTGTGGCACTGCCATTGCTGCGGTGGCATGTTGGGTCCACCTTGGTGTCTGCTGGTTTGGCTTGGCTCTATACACTTGGTGAACCTGAGTGTATAGAGCCACTCTCTTCATCACTCTTCATTAAGATGTGTGTATTTTGTATTCCATTTCTGTCAAAAGGTGAAATTTGAAACGCCTGTAGGAACAACCAAACTGCACAGGTATTTCCCGACTTCCAAGACATAGCTGTTAAAAGCAACGTTACATAAAAGGTAAGCGTAAAAATAGAAAACTGTAAACTTCTTATAATAGCTCGCACTAATTCGCACTCAAACTGTAGGGAGACACCGGATTCGCCTATAGTGGTGACTACAGACACAAAGAAGTGGCTCCAACAGAGCATTTTTTTCACTTTTTTTTTTTTTTAAATGATCAGGGCCCCGTTTCCCAGGGCCCCTTAAAATACAACTTACAACGCACGTAGCACTACGAAGGCTCTGGGAAACGGGGCCCTGGGTGATTGGATGATTTCCCCCCTCATATCACCTACTGTTTAAAGTTGTAAAATATAAAACTGGGACTGACTGGCTTGGACCCGTCACAACAAATCTTTAAAGACTGATAAATATTATTAACTGGTTTAAAAAAATGACTTGATGTCCACAGAACACATGGTGTTTACCTGCCAAACTCCTACGATAGCGTTGGCGATGAGGATGAGGAGGATGACAAAAGGTTCAACAAAGGCTGTGATCGTCCCTTCCCCTTCTTCGAACCAGGCCAGGGTCTACGAGACATAAGACAGGACCGAGAATAAGGTGAAGGAGTGTATTCAATGTAGCTCTGTGTTATAACACTCCTGTCACTGGTGCGTATACACAGCAGTGTTCAACTAATGTGCTAGTCTGCACAAACACACAGTCAAACAAACTTCACAAACATGTCGTAGGAATGACTGTTATAACTGCTGAGTGGGAGCAAATCATTTGCTAGTGGTTTCCTTACAAAGGAGATGCACGCAGCCAGCAGCAAGATTCGAACCAACAGATCCTCAAACTGTTCCAGGACCAGCTCCCAAAGAGATTTCCCTGCACAGGAACACCAAGGAACGGCATGAGGAGCAGAACAAAGACAGTAGTTTGAGATAATGATGATGGAACAAACAAGAAGAAAAGAGAAACAGAAGAGGCTACAATAAAAAATAAATCGCTCACCTTCTTCAGCTGGCAATTCTGTGAGTAAAGAAAGAGTTAGACAGAGAGAAAGGACAGAAGATGGAGAAGAAGAAAAACAATTACATCATCATCACGAGATACTTTTATAAATTACAGTGCAGAGCAGTGATCAGTTAGTTTTCCTGTACGTAGCCTTTGTGTAGGCAAAAATAAGTACAGCAGTCCAAACAGTGAGCTGGAGCCATAGACTGTATATTAAATAGGCTGTAATCCTGTTTAATACACAGTCTGTGATTGAAGAGAGTTGTTTCCCTCTGCTCCCTCTTCCTTAGAAAGGGCAGAGACAGGCAGGTTGCAGGAGCTCCACAGGAGCGCAGGATGAGTGCATCACCATAAATTGACAATAACAATCAGTTGATCAGCTGTTTATAACTGTCACTTGTCTATCAATGTAAATTTAAACCTGTTATCCTGAAAATGAAAGCCCACTGCTCTGAAATAAAACACTCTGGACGATGAGTTCAGTGGCTGCCTGTCTCCCTGCAGCCAAACTCCATTAACATTTTGCTCATTTTAACAGTTATAAACATCTGCACCTTCTGCAAGATTATTAATGATTTCTTATGACTCATAAACAGACTCTCGCGCATTTGGCAAAAATTCAGCATCAATTTGAACTCTTCAGATTAATGTGAAACAGACATACAAAGCAGTTATTCTATTCCGGAATAGAAATCTCAACAGGGGACACATTGTTCATATTAACTGAAGTGAGAATTTCCACTTAACATGATTCCTTGATCTCTGAGGATACATTGTGGTTATTTTATGATTTATTACAGTAAATATATGGCAGACTTTCCCTTTGACATAATGCAGATGTACAGTACAGTAGGCCTCTCACTGGATTTTACAGAATATATGATGAATATGATGCAGCATGGAAGCACTGTACAGTAAGTGTGTATTCATGTTACACAGTTACTTAACATTTCATCAGTGGAGTTGTGGCATATGAGAAGCCTTAACCTGAATTAAGTCTAATGTGATATTTTGCATGAAAATGTTTTTTAAATCTTAAAGATGGTGATCATTTTTGTTTGAGTCCTGTACCTGTAGTTTTCTAATGTGAAATCATACGACACAACCTTTGACCCCACAAATAATGATTGTCACTGATATTACAATGCAGGCAATGAGACAATGTAGGCTAGCTGCTAGTTAGCATCAGAATGGATAACATAATGGCTAAAATAGCCTGTGGAGAACATCAAATTGTCGAAGACCAAGTTGAACATTTGGGAGAAAATTGGTGTGATCAGAGACTGTGAGATTAAAGTTCAGGGTTCCTACAACAAAGTAAAATTTAAGCATTTTTCCAGCATTTTCAAGTTTTCCAGCTTTTAATTGTGATTAACTACACACAGAGGAAACTTCTTACATGGATCACAATGCTTGGGACAGAATCATTCCTCTGCAAAACAATTAAAAATTACAGTAGTTCTATTTTTTTCTTTTGTTGCACGCACATCGCAATGATAACAGGAAAAAGAAAGTCAACAAACTACCAAAAACAAGCCAATGACATGCAGCAGTGAAACTACAGTAAGCTATATTTTATATACAATACCATACTATACTGTATTATACAGCTGTGTGTTTGAATAACTACACAATTAATAGCAATATTATCGAAATCACAACATGGCCATGTTCAATATCTAGTTTTTAATGAAGGAAAAATGTGACAAAATACCATCATGCTCAAGTAGTGTAGTGCTGCATAGCTGACATGGCCTAAAATCCTGTTCTCCAGATGAAACATGTTTGGCACAGACCCCAGCAAATGTTACATCATCATGATTTTAATAGTCTTTATTCCAGTGAAAATGAAAATTATGATCCAAAAATACTCATTCCCTCTAAACACATTGCATACAGCAATTTCATTCAAAATAATTGAAATATGATTTTTCATACAGTTGTTTCAGTGCTTCATATTCATGTAATAAATATACAATAACGTCAATGAGATGGTAATCTGCATGATAAATAAAGAGAGAGAAAACATTTTGTAATCTAGGGCTGCAACTAACAATCATTTTCACTGTTCAGTCAATTATTTTCTCAATTAATCGATTAATCCTGTCACAATCTTGTTAGTTGAAAAACAGGTCCAAACATGTGGAGGACACAGTCTTTCCTGTGATGATTAGAGGGAGTAATCATTTTTGCATTACAATTTTCAACATCGATCAATCTGGTCAAACGTTTTCTCCACTAATCAATTAGTTGTTTGGTCGATGAAAATGTCAGAAAATGTTGTCAAGCTGACGTCCACAACACAACAAACACAACTATCTATAAGTAGACCTGACGTTTTTTATAACCTGGCTGAGGCTATATAAAATCACTCAAAACAATGATTAGACAAACTTTAATTTCAATAAAATCCTTAGCTTTTTTCCTTTTTTAATTTTTACTTTTCAAGCAATGCTCATTGAAACAGTGACCTTCCAGCAGGTGGTCGTGTCTGTTCTGTCAGAGGACAGTAAAGACTGACAGGTCACACAAAGCATAGCCGAACATGCAGAGCGACAAGAGACGCTCATGGGAGTCGTGTTCATTTTGTGTGAAAGACAAAAGCAATTAGGCTCTCTGACTTATTTTATTTCTTCATCTAAAAAGGGAACTATTCAGTCAGAGAGAGATTTATTGTGAAAGTAATGCAATGACAATTTCAAGCAATTTATCCAAAATCCAGGAAATTGTAATGCCTTGGAAACACTACATTAAAATTCAGTGTTTTCAATGATTTCCTGTAAGAAGAATGAATCCTGTCAGTGGTTTTGCTGCTTGTAAAAAGTGCCATGACAGTATTAGCTCCTGATAGCCACAAGCTGGACACATGGTCAGTGAGGAAACACACTGACAGCTGCAGGAGCACAGGTGCACCAATTAACAAATACATTTCCAAGAACACAAGTGAGTGACAAGTGAGTGACTGTGTGTGTGTGTTAAATCATAGGTCAGGGCTCATATTATTAACAAGGCCGGATCTGACTTGGAGAGAATTGTGGGTAATGAAATGGATGAAACTGCTGTTGTGTGGCTGCAGCCAACAGCTGATTTGTTTGGGAGACATTTAGACACAAAAGTACAACAAAAACAACAAATGTTTGTACCGTTTGGTCCCCATCTCTCCCTGTTCTTCTTCAGCTGCTCACAGCTCAGACCTGTGGACTCATTCACACTGAAGAAGCCCAGAACCTCCTCCACCGTCTTCGTATGAGCATTATCCATCACTGTGGAGGACAAAGGAGACACAACAACATCACACATGAAGACCCTGACTAGAACCTCAGCTTGTCCACATAGGAGGACACACACTCTTTTGGATCCTGTTAGAACATTTTATAAAGGTTCCACTTGGATCCCTTTCAGAGAGTTCTACCTGGAACCTAACATAAAGGGTTATACCTAGAACCATCTGTGAAAGCTTTCACCCAAAACCCCCCATGAGATGTTCTACAGAGAACCCTTCTATGGTGTAATGGGGTTCCAATGAAAATCTTCTCTGGGGTTCTATTCAGAACGTTTCCACCCACTAAGAGTGCCAACAACAACCCACCCCGTGGGTTCTACAGAGAACCTTTTTAAATTGTAAGGGTTTTATCTAGAACACATTCAGAGGGTTGTAACAAGAACAGTTTCATATTCTAATGTTTTTTTCTAGAGCACAATCAGGGGGTTCTACCAAGAACCCTTTATATTCCTTTGTCTTTATCAAGAACACACCCAGGGGGTTCTACCAAGCACGTTTTATATTCCAGTGGTTTTATTTAGAACACACTCAGGACGTTCTACTGAGACCTTGTTATATTCCAAGGGTTTAACTAGAACTCACCAGGGAGTTCAATCCAAACCCTTTTTATATTTTAAGTTTAAGTTTTTTTTAATCTAGAACCCAACTAGGGGGTTCCACCAAGAACCCTTATATATCAAGGTACAAAAAACTACTGTCGAACACTTAGTGAAAGATTTCTTCACGGATAGCTGAAATCTAAAAAGGCTCTGTGGATGAAACAAGTTCTTAATGGAACCCGTAATGTTACAAAGAACCATCGACAAACTCTTTCTTTAAAAAAAGGGTTCTCTGGAAGCACAGGGTTCTGGGTAGAACCTCAGCCTATTGAGAAGAAACCTTTTGGAACTGTACAACTGAAAGAAAAGCAGTTCACTTGTAAATGTTTGTAGTGTTTATTCTAATCCTTATTTACAACAGCTTTAAGATGAAGTTTTAAACAGCAAATATGTTTTTGCTATTTTTAATATTTCCTTCATTTGACTATTTTCATGATCATAAAGATATTTCTGAAAATCCAGTGTTTTCCTCAGACTTATGTTCTTGTTGGTCCTGTTTAACAGATCAGAGCTGGAGCACACTGTCTGGATCTGATCTGATTTTCATGAAAAGGCACTATGTCAGTGTTTTACACACTTGAAAGATAGCCTGCTTCTTGAGTGTGTTTCTTGGCTCCTGCAATCAAAATTACTCACTGTTACAGCATTCGTTGGCTGGGGAATCAAATGTACTGTATAGCCAAGCAACCACACAAACTGGAACCCACGGAGACAAACAGACCCAAGAGACGAGAGTTACTATCCACAGGGTGTGATCTGGCTCTGACAAAACATCTCCCTGTGTTGCATCAAAGTGGACAATACAACCCAGATTACGAAAAAGTGGGACGCTGTGTAGGAATAAAAGCAGAAAGCAATGATTCACAAATCCTTTTTGACCCATTTTCAGTTGAATGCCATAAAAAGACAAGATATTTAATGCTCAACTGCTAAATGTTATTGTTTTTTGTAAATAGGCCGTACACTCATTCTGAATATGGTGCCTGCAACGTGTTCCAAAAACTTTACCACAGTGATACATCAGCTTTTCTTTGAACAACACTCTGAACTGAATACATAATTCAATACAATTTTAATCCCATAACCAAAATGATGCTGCACGTCAATCAATTAGTAATCAAACAGTTGTACAAAAAGATATCCAATAGCCCACATGTTTTTTGTCTGAGAATCCTGCGTTCTGTGACATATATCAGACATGGCTTGTGATGAAGCTTTGAGCATGTCAGAGGTAAAACAAGCATTTTGACATTTAGGCCAGCAGAAAATTATTATTTTCATTGTCATTTAATCTGATGATTATTTTCTCAATTAATCAATTCATTAATCCTCCCACAATCTTATCAGTTGAAAAATAGATTTTTCATGTCTTTTTTTGATTAATCTACTAGCTTTTTGGTTCAAAAAATAGTGAAAAACGTTGATCAGTGTTTCCCTACAGTCCAAGATTACATCACCAGACAGAAACCAGAAAATATTCACATTTAAGAAGCTAGAATCAGATTACTTTGATTGTTTAAAAAAATGACTCAACCCAATTAATCGATTATTTAAATAGTCGTTGTTTAATTTAATAATTGATCAATGATCCATTCTTTGATTAATTGTTGCAGCTCTAATTACACTGTGGACTGTCTTACTCAATAACGGACCAGTTTCAGAGGTTGTTGTCCTTATTAGTCACTTAAACACAAAAATATGGGAACTCATGATCCAAATGTTTAAGTTACCCTTTAACTTGCATTTGTAGATGCAGCAACAAACTGTGTTTACTGACAATGTTTTTCTGAGATGTTCCCAAGCCTGTACAGTCTTAAATTCCATGGGTTCTTAATGCAGTGCTGCCTGAGGGGTCAAAGGTCACAGACATTCAATGTTGGTTTTTAGCCTTGGCCCTTCGATGCAGAAATTTCTCTGGATTCTCTGAATCTTTGAATGATATTATAGATTGTAGATGGTGAAATCTCTAAATTCCTTGAAATTATGTGGTGAGAAATGTTGTTCTTAAATTGTTGGACTATTTGCCCACAAGTATGATTTGCCCCCCCCCAAAATTGGGCACTAATTTCTGCTGTTGCCGTGCTACTATAATAAACCCATCCTTCATTTTTGCTCAGCTGATGCTCCTTTAAATACAACAATATGATGGCAGAGGGCTCAGCGGTCGATGACTGGCATCACGGCCCCACTCTGCATGATACTATCTGTTACTAATTAGGGCTGTGTATTGGCAAGAATCTGGTGATATGATACATATCACAATAAAGGGGTTACAATTCAATATATTGCCATATACTGCCACAGTGTAAGGTGATATGTTGCCTTTAGGAAAACTGTCAGAGCATAATAAACAAACCACCATAGTTAAAAACTTTACTTTTTATACAATCGGAACAGGAAAGAAAGGTAACAACACTGCTATCTAGTGTTTGGGGATTTAAACACAACACAAAATGAACCACTGCCATGAATCTTTGAATATATCACAATATTACGATACAATTTGATATATTATCTTGGAGACATTGTTTTATTTATTTTTATTTTGATCTTTTATGATATGTTTTTAGGCTGTGCTTCTCTGAAAGGCTACAAGGCCTCAGACTTTCTCTCGTCACTCTATGGCTGGACAATAAATCAACATCATATTGATATTCTGATATGACATGAATGTTGTCTTTAAAGGCTGCATTAAAATAAAATGATGTAACTTACAAGCCTCTTCTAGCTGTTCTATAATTGACCAACTCAGACATTATAATCACATTACTGATGATTATTTATCTCACTGTGTTAATATTTTGTGAAAGCACCAACAGAATCCTTACAATATTGTCGCAATATGTGTAAATACTGATAATGAGGTATTTGGTCAATTATATTGTATTTGATTTTGTCCTTATCAACCAGCCATATGTTGCTCCAAGCTCCATACAGAAATTTGACATCTCTTGCTTAGCAACAAATGAGAGATACTTGCAAGAAAAAGACATGAGGTCTTTGACACTGAATTTACTGGTGTCACCTACATTTTTTAGAAGTTTTCACTTATTTCAACAAGGGATGCACAACAAATATTGGGGTGATAAATTATTGTCTGATATTGAGAAATTCACAGACCTATTATTACTCATTATTTATATGATGACATTATAGCAGGTAAAATTCCACTATATTAGCTTAATATCTGATTTGACAGATTGTCAAAGTATTTTATTTGAATTTTTTAGCAAAATGTTTGATAAAAGCCAAAGTAGCTTTTTTAAGTTCTTTACTGGAAAAAATCAATAAGCATTTGAAGAGTCAGAACTAGGGCTGCACGATTAATCATAACATTACTGAAATTGCAAAATGGCCAACTGCAATATCACGATCTCAGAGACAAATCACATTATTTTGAAAAAGGAAAAATGTGTGAGAAAACAGCATTATAATGACATACTGTAGTGCTGCAGAGATGACGTGGCCCATCTTGTTCTCCAGATGAAATAATGCATGTTTGTTTAGTTCAGACTAGGGCTGCAACTAATGATTACTTTCATAGTTGATTAATCTGTTGATTATTTTCTCTTAATATTTCTTTGCCTATAAAACGTCAGAAAATGGTGAAAAATGTTGGTCATTGTCTCCTGAAGCCCAAAATGACGTCCTCGAATGTCTTTTTTTGCCCATCATTCCCACTAATTATATCACATATTGCCAGGAGTGGATCTAGAGAAATGGAGACTTAAAGGGGTGGCCAAATAAAGTATATCTGCCAATTTAATCACAAACAATCACATATATCAATATTTGCTGAGAAAAACGAAAATATCCCTAACTCTAAAATATTAAATAATTGTGTCACACACAGTAAATAACTAAATTTGGCATTAGAAATCAATTTATTATTTTATTTCCAAATCTGCAAACATTTTTCGACATTTTTTTTAGTCAGAACAGTCCAAAACTGGGGTGGCAGCCAGGATGGCAAGGGATCTTTTTGGCGTGGCAGCTGCCACCCCATGTTGCCCCTCTAGATCCGCCCCTGCATATTGAACTGTTTCTGTTTCAAATCTGACTGATGTCATAGTGACATCAATCAGATTTGGTTCAGTCAGAGCAGTCATCCATCTTTGCTCACTACACCTGAGCCTTTCTTACCCTCAGATGTGCAGAAATTGCAGGTTGTATGAACTTCTTTTTAAAATACATAAATCTGAAATGATCTGTTTTCTTGTCAGTATCGGCCATGAGCAGCAGGTTAATTATCATACATCATGTATCAGAAGTGTAACTGTTATTTATTATTCCCACGATCTCCTCCCATCACTATGGTCGTGTGTAAACGAGCAGCTTAGAATCATTCAAAAACTTTTAACACCATTTATGCTGAATTCATCACAGGACTCAATGATTCATAAAGGCCCCGTGTGAGGTGGCACAAAGTGGGCCTGTGTTTACAATAATTACCCCCGACAGTTCACTGATGCTAGTTTCTGCATTCTGCATTTGAACATTCAGCGAGCAGCCCTGCATTCTGCACGGAAGCCAAACGTTATATATGCCAGTAAACTGGTTGTCTACGATACAATAATGACGTAAAATAATGACGTCTGACGTAAAATATGTAGGTAGCGTTAAATAGTCTCTCGCTGTTTCGAGTAGCCTCGCCTAAACCCTGGTTATATGGATGACATAACGGAAAATACTGGAACATGTTGCTCACACTGATGAGCTTTACCAGCTATTTCATATGGCTGCATTATTAACGTTCATGAGCCATGTGTCAAACGACAGGTGAAAAATCACAACAGTCTAAAGCCTTCGAGCCAGCAGCTAGCAGACAGCTAACACAGTGAGCTGCACGGATGTGTGTGTAGGTGACTGGCTGATGTAAGCTCGACAGTAACGTTAATCCTCCGGACATGAACAGGTTGCTTACCAGTCCAGAGCGGTTGGTTTGTCGGTGTGTCGTCGGTCCGCTTCCTCTCAGCTTTATATATCACAGCACCATGCGTGTTTAACAGCTCACAGACGAAAAGAAAGCAGCCAAAAATACTTAGAAAATATAGTTTTTACAACAGGCAGTCTACCTTAACGTTAGTTCTACTGTGACAGCCGCTCTTGAGTGACAAATCATCAGGACAATATTTCCATTGAGACGGCGTCACATTCCAGAGTCGGATAAATGTTGTCCGTTAAAAAAATAAGGCTTATTTAAGGCAAATGTTTCTATAAATATGGTTCCAGACTACTTTATCCAGACAGTGCGGTATTATTACTCCTTATCCTGGATTCAGGAGTGTCTGCGGGGTCACTAATATTCAGCCTGCAGCCTCCAGCAGCCAATCGAATCAAGCTAGATCATCTCAAAACGCAAGTTCCGCTCATTCCTTTCAAAGTAAAGGCTTCACCTTAGGAAACCCTTCATGCCGTGATAAAAAACCTGTTGGCTGACGTTGTTGGAGAATTTGTTTCTCTCCATTCCGTAAGAATCACAAGACAACTGTTCGTTCCCTGTTTCAGAATGAAGCTATCGCAAAGCCTAATGCTATACAAAAAAGGGAAAAATTCTAAAAATTAACATGAAAAATAAAAATATTTCTTGGACGAAACTTCACAAATACTTGAGATAAGAAGATTAGAGCGGTTTCATTTAAATTTATTCAGAAAGCATTTCCTCCAGAATCTTAAGATGATGTTTCCAAATATTTGAAATTTTGCACAACTATTTAGCATTATTTTCTGAACAAATTACATAGATTATTTTACTAGACAAGGAATCTGTATCTGTATCTGTTCTAATATTCTGTATAAATAATGTAAGTTTAATTGCCAAAGGCCCATTTTTATTGTTTCGGTAGGTGAATAAATAATGTTAGTCCAATTCACGCTGTTTAGCACATTTAGCAGACCTTGATGATTTTTGCTATTCTTCTTCCCATTCCCTACATTTTGTACTTGTTGTACATTTTATTTTCATATCATCTTTATACTGTTATTATTTAGAGCTTTTCTAACAACAAACTGGAACATGTACAATGCACCCCATGTAATGAATATGCTTCTCTTGTTTTATTTTTATTTATTTATTTTTTTTCCTTTATTAAAGGTTTTGGGGCGGTTTGGGCTTTTATTTTCAAAATAAAAGTCGTCAACCTTCTTGTATTATCGTGGCTAATTGTGCCTACCTTGACGCTGCTGCCCCGAAATGAACGTCAATGCAGAAACCCAACGGAACTAAGAATGAACCAACGAGAGGCCCGGGAGTCAGAGTGACGTAACAATTGACCAACCAGCGTGTAGAACCTCCTTAAATCCCGCCCATCGGATGCTTCGCTACAGACTCTGCCCGCCTCTGAGCCCAGTCACTGAGCTCTCTGACAATCAGCGGGGAGTGCGTCTGCTGTCGCACAACAGACCGACATGCGAACCAATCAGCGTTGAGCTTTGAGTGTTTGACGACACTGTAGACCAATCTAACGGCGCTGGAGGCGGGACAATACGTTTGAAGCGTAACGGGCAGCCTCGCTCTCCTGACCATCTGTCAGAAAAAAAACAATAGCAGGGGGGTAGACTGTGTTTCTGAAACATTTTTAACAGCTTTTTTTCTAATAAGAATGTAACCTGTACAATCAGAGTCATTTATAATTACATTTATAAAACAGTGTTATATATTTCACATAAAGTGAATCTGTTTTCGGATGGTCTCTCTGTGGACTTACATTATATAAAGAGACACCTACATAATAACAGGGGTGGACTCTTGAGTCATATGAGTACTTTAAAAAAAAATAAAATTTGTAAAAGAATAAGAAAATAATTGAGGAAATGTTCAAAGAGACAAATATAAGAATAAATAAATACATAAATACAAAGACAAGTAAAAAAAAGAATAACTATACACATTTTAATTTATTTTCACACTTATCTGTCAACCAATTTTGTGTTTATATTTACGTATTTTTATTTATGTATATAAAAACTTAAGTACTTTTTCTTCATATGTATTTATTTTACATGATGTAATTTATTTATTTTTATCACTTCATGTTTCCCTTTTTCCCTGCAGCTTTTGCTTGAATGACTACCTGAATCCTGCCTGCATTCATATGCTCAGGAATTGACTTCTCAGCCTGGGGAGGAAGATCTGTCCAAACCCAGGTGACTGACAGCTTGGCCCTTCAAGGACTTGCAATAACACAGAAAAATCAGGTAATAGGGGAAAATGATAATTAAATAACATTATATTAGATTAGAATGCTTATAATTATTCTTTCATATTTTATTTCTCTTTATAGTCCATGTTTCTTTAATTACTTATGTTCTTTTATTTACTTCTGTTATTTCTTTCTCTTTCCTATGACAGATGTTTATTATTGCAGTTTGGAGTAAGTTCTAATAACTATATCTTTATTGTAATTATTTGAAGCACTAACATGGGCTGACACAGACCTTTCATGAACGCTGACCTCTTTCCGTTATCTTGGCAACACTGCAGAACACAAGAGTGAAACGGAGAGACTGAGTTAACTCAGGTCAGTTATTAAAAGACTGAGACAAATGTATGTCAGTGTGGAGACCACACAGGAAACATCAGAGGGGAGCAAAAGTGTTCATTCACATCTGCTTCATCATTTAATCTTTACAGTGCTGACAGTGTGCTAACCCCTCCCTCCATTAGACATCACAACACAGTGTTTTAGTAGATTTTTTTTTTATTTAAAACGTTGATAAAAAACTGTGTGTAAAGGCAACATAGCACAACACACACAAAACACACAACTGGATGTCGTGTCATTCTTCTGTCTCCATCCTCTGTTGCTCTTCTTCAGCTTTCTTCCTTTAGATATTTTCTCTCCGTTTAACTTTTTTTCTTCGTATGTGGACTTTTTCAGGGTTCGGGGGCAGAAGGGAAACACATTCATGATTTGTAGTGATAAAAATGAACTGTGCTTTTGTTGGCGTCTTTGCTGTTTTCTGTCTTACGATGTCCTCCTCACAAAGGATATTCACTCCACAGGCTGAAAGACAAAGAACAAAATCATTACCAACACATTCAAACCAAACCAAATGTGAAGCTGTCTGCAAGAGTTAGGCCTGAAAGTCATCCCACATTTTTCAGCAGTACATGAACTTTTCCTGAATTAAATGGAAACTAAAATGACTGATAATTATGATCTGTCTGATCAGAGAATAATAAAAGACTATGAATCCAAACAGTCATTCACTGCCAGCTTTCTTCACTGACACTGGGCCTCATGCAAGAAACAATTGATAAATAAATTTCCCTTTATTTTTGTTCATATCCATGATTTGTTCTTGTTTTGTTAGTACCCACTGATTCCTGAGATTTATCAGTGCTTTCTCATTTTGTTCTTCTCTTAGGTAAGATAAGATTTAACAAGTGCTCAAGAGAGAAACATCTTGTTTCCACAGTCCACCGTTTGTTCAGCACAAGGAAATGTTTAAAAATATATATTTTTTTGCTAACAGTAGTTATTATTTATTATAATTATTTATTAGAATTAAAATGAAAATATTTATACTTAATATAAAAATTTAAAAAATATTCAGTATTTCATCCAGAGGGACAACTAAGTCTTCCTAAATCTATTTCCTGCTTTGTAAATGTGCTGCTTTTATGTACTGTAAATCAACTTAAGTAAAAAAAAATTGGGGGTTTTAGATGTTTGGCCGGACAAATCACGTCATTTGAAGATATTTGTGCAGCTCATAAACTGACATGATGTAATATGAACTTATTGGGCAAGTCACAAATATCTGACATTTATTACATTTATTATGTAATAAAGAATACTAACATTTTGAATGAAAGTGTAATAAGTAATGTAGAGCTTTTGCTTTACGCTCCAAACAGTTGGTAAAGAATGACAATAAAGCTTTTCTTCCCCTTCATTGTAAACTACTTGATTATTATTATTATATTTGGTAGATTGCATATATTTTTACACACCTATTCATATTTATTTAATATTTTTTCTTCTGATTGCACTATGTGACATATTTTTCTATTCTTGAGAGGAAGCATCTGTAATGTGAACAATTTCCCCACAGGGATCATTTCTGATTCTGATTAAAAAATTATTAATAAAAATACATTTATTTTACTCTCTCATTTTTTAACTTCCTCATAACTGCAGTTATTAAATTCTTCTTCCATCCTATGATTATAGTGTTGCTCCAGTTCTTGGCCACGTTGTGTTCGCACACACCACAGCAGCTGCCCTTACAGTATATAGTGTTTAGGGGTGTTACCTCTGCTAATAGCAAATAATTGATTAGGGATGGGACATGATTTTTGAATATTCAAATCGTCATTAAGTAATAAAAACTCAAATAATTTTTGTGACAATCATTTTGTCTTTTAAAATCCATTTTCCCATGTTTATTTCTTTTATTTTACCAGCGCCTTGAAATACCACAATACTACCAAGTCTGCATTATTACAGGTCTAGGTCGTATCTTCGACAGGATATCTACAGACCCTGATGAATTTTATTTCAGACTGACAGCCTGTTTACTGAACATTTACTGGCTCCAAACTAACTGACAACATGTCAGACAAGCAGCACAAATCATTCCATCAGCCTCGAGCCTCAGAGGACAGAAGAGTAGAGTGGACAAAAAGTTTATTTTGATGACAACGTGTGGATTTTACTCCGCCTGACTGCTCTCTTAATAAACACCTGTCAATATCAGTTCAAGCTCAGTGATGGATAAATACCAGCTTCCATAAATACCGACTTCAAACTTTTTTTTGTGGTAGTTTATACTAATGCTGAGCTCTGTTCATGTATAGAAGTCTTCAAATAATGGTTGAATAGTTCCCAGTGAATATCAAATTGCATTTTAGCTTGAAATGCCCGTCCCTACAACTGACCAAACCTCCTCAGTTTATGATCACATGGGATTCATTAATCATTCAGCACAGAAGGGGATGAGCAGCTTTGGGTGGTTAGGAATGTTTGGTGCATCTTATTTTTTCTCTCAGATACAGTTTAAGAGAATATTAGCAAATGGGAATTATTAGTGGCGTTCACACTCAATAAAACAAGTTGGCTAACATCACGGCTTTGGCCTCCTACAGAAATACAGAATGTAATATGTTTAAATGATTCTCCACTTGACATGATATGAAAACAGGAACCAGAATCATCTGTGTGTTGATGCCTCAACATGCGGCGTGACAGCAACTAATGATGTAGGTGATGATATAAGACCGTGTGTGTGTGTGTGTGTGTGTGTGTGTGTTACCTCTGGTTGTACTCGGGGTCAGTGTGTGTTTGCAAAAGCAGGTCTCTGATCTCCTCAGGTGGGTTCAGACCATGAAGCTTTGCTCTCTCCCATCTTTGCATCCTGCTGATACCTGCAAACAGAGAGACGGTGCGGAGAAAAGATTGACCGTTTTGTGTGGTTAAAATTAGCATGGCACAATTAATCGAAACTGTATCAAAATCACAATATGGCTTTGTGCCATTTTCAGATCACTGGAGGTGCAATATTTCTTAAATCCAAAAAAACGTGTCATAATGAATGAATGTGGTGAGGCAGAGATGTCCTGCTCTACACATCAGACTCTACACACTTAAAAAAACATCATTTGGTACAGATTTCTGCAGAAAAAAAAAAATCATACTATAGTCATTTTAACATGTTTTCCAATCAAAAGAAGAATAATGACAGAAAAGTTATCATTACTTCTAATATCGTAAAACATGTTGCCATTGCAATATCAGTCAAAATAACTGCAATTAGATATTTTTTCAATCTCATTCAGCCTTAAATACAACCTGTTTTAGCTCCTTTGTCTCCCATGAAGAAAGAGCCCAGACTTTCATAAGAAATTTTGTGAGTTGCTGAGTTCAGAGAAACATTCTAAACTATCTTCTACAAAGTCTTGAATATTTGGGTCTTCTTGTGAATTTCGTAAATGTTAAACATAAAGTGCAGGATGTGCACAACCTTGTAAACTGACATTAAGAAGTGACGAGCAGTCCTTCACTGTAAATTGATCGGCTGTTTATAACTGTCAGTTGTCTGTCAATGTAAAGTTCAGCCTGTTATCCTGAAAACAAGAAGCCACTGCTCTGAAATGACACAGCCTGGACGATGAGTTCAGTGACTGCCTGTCTCACTGCCTGCCAAACTCCATTAACATTTTGCTGAATTTAACAGTTTTAAACATCTATGATTTCTACAAGATTACTAACAATTTCTTGTGATGCATAAACAGACACTTACTCATTTGACGAAAAATGCTGCATTAATTTGAACTCTGATTAATGTGAAATGGGCACACAAAACACTTATTTCGAAATGGAAATTATAAAGGGTGACACTACAGCTACAAAGTTCATGTCAGGTGAAACGAGTATTTCAGCTTAACATACTTCCTTGATCTCTGATGACACATTGTGGTCATTTTATGATTGATTACAATAAATATATTACAGATTTCTCCTTCAAAGGTAGTGTCTGACCTGTCAGGACATTAAATACTGTTATATGTTTTGGGTTGGTGAAACAGTAAGAAAAAAAAGAAGGAAATAAAGGCAGAGGACAGGATCTATACCACCACAAAAATTTCTAGTAGATCATAAGTGGTGATTGAGAGGGATTATGTAATATGAGCCTATACACTGTTGTTTAAGGAAAGTGTTGCGGATTATACCTTTAATGTGACTTTCCCTTATCCCTTTTCTATGCAAAAGCCAGATGTTCTACAGTGTGTAGCTGTGTAGGAATGTCACCTGTGCAGGGTCCAAATCTCCAGTCCAGATCAAACTGTCTGAGCTTCTGCAGCTCCTGGTCTCTCACTGTTTCAGTTTCAGCCTCTGTTCCAATAAAAAAGACTTGGATTTATCTACTTACTTTAAGTCACAACAAAGAATTACAGAAATCTGACAATGGTTTAATATTCAACTACAACCAGCACAAAATTCATTTCAACCCTAGTGTTCAAAAGTGAGTACTGGAGTTCAAAAAGTGAGCTGGAGCCATAGACTATTTAATACATGATCTATAGTTAGAGTGAGTTGATTCCACCTGCCTCCTTAACACTCAATCTACACAAGTGCAGGACAAGTCCAGCACTATACTTTAACACAGACAAGTGATGACGAGTCCTACACTTGAAGTTGATCAGCAAATATGGACTCTGGAGCTGGACCAGACTCCATTGACATTTTGCTCAATTTATCTGTTATAAACATCTACTCCTTCTATAACATTCTGCAAACATTTGGCATTAATTTAAAGTCTGATTAACAGACAAACAAACAAGAAAAATCAAAGGAGGACAAAATGTTTCAAAGAAGCTAATTACATATCATGGTCATTTGATTATTTAGTACACTAAATATATAACATATTTCATCTTTATAATGAAATAATTAATTTGCTTTTTAATATTCACAACATTTTTAAAAAACAAAACAAAACAAAAAAGTTTTCAATGAACTCCAAAGACAGTAACTACTGGCTTATTTATTATGTAAAACAGACACTGGATGTTTCATGTACTGAGTTGTGTATGTGTGTAACATTTTCACAATTGCAGTATGATAAAATCTATATGAAAATATGAACCTGAAAAATAAATTTTAGCCTTATTAAGAATCTGTAATGCTGACTAAGTTCTGTATTTCACTGACTGTTCTCGCAGATACAACACAGAACATGACAACATGAGCACCATACAAACACAAACACTGTGCTGCTCTTCACCTTTGGGTGACGGAGGAGGAGTTGGACTCTTCTGTCGTTTCCCGCCCCTCCTTTCTTTCTTCACCACCTTGTATGAATCAGTTATCAGTCTGCGCTTGGTTGTCATGGTGACTGATCTACAAAAAACACACACAATCGCACACACAGACACATGCACTTTACTGTATGCTGATCATAGAACCTTCATTTGAAAAAAGAAAAGCTGCAACGATTCATCGAAAAATTCCATTTAACAACTTGTCCACTGGGCAAGTGAGTTGCCAGATTTACTTGCCTGACACTGCATTTTGCTTGCATGCAAACGGGCATGTTAGCATCTATCCTGATTGGCCGCCTCACATCTATGATGTGAGACATTAGCAGAACTCCTCTTTTCTACGTTGGCAGGTGAGACCCATAATGAAGCTGCTTAATGTCTAAAATGTCACAATATCAGTTTTTATGGAATGCACTTTCAAATTACAAATGGCTTGTATTTTAAGTTTAAAAATATTGTCATTGTAGTATTTTGTATTTTATTTTGATATATTTGATGAGCAAGTATTTGTAATTTGCAACAAGATACTTTTTGGTGCATTTGCGCTCACTGGTACTGAACACACGTGAAATCCTTTCAATCTGATTGTGATCCTTGTTTCCATGCAGTGTTTATCTATCAGCTGTTTCAAACATTCACATTTCCGTCTTTTGCACTGTATAGTTGAAGCAGATAGGGACGCAACTAACGATTATTTTCATAGTTGATTAATCGGTCAGTTCATTTCTCAATTAACTGATTAATAGTTGCGGTTTTAAAATGCCAGTGTTTCCCAAAGCCTATGTCTTGTTCTTTAAAAAATTACTCAAACCGATTAAGGAATTATAAAAATAGTTGGCGATTAATTTAATAATTTAATTATCTAGATGGTTTGGGTGAGCATGTCCGGACAACACTGTTACGTACGTCCGGGTTGAACTTTCAAAATAAAACACCACTGAAAGAGCACACATTAAAGCAGGATATTAAAGGTTATACCAGTGTTATAATTTCGTTTAACTGCTTTCATACAGAGTAATTAATGTATGTAAATGGTCATTAACAGCTTGTAACTAAAAACCGTTCAAATGACTAATTTTCTTCTCGTCCTGAAGTCGCACGGCAAATTCCAATTTTATAATATCATCTTATAGTCGCTGAAACAAACAAATAACACATAAATAAATACATTTACACATGAGAAAAAGAATCACTGCCTTATTCGTGAACCTTTTCGTCGCCTCCTGACACTTTCTTCTTCTTCTTCCTCCACATATTAAACACACCGTCATTTGGTTGAACGGACGTTTGTGACCGGAACGTATATAAAAGCATTAAGCAGTTATTACGACTTCATCATGTTATATCAGGGACGTTACTCAGCTACATTTCAGACAAGTTTAGCTATTCAAATCAAACAGAAGAGCTACATTATGTTCACTTATCGACGATGAAAGCTGCAGGAAACGATCAAATGTTTCATTGTAAACTCGATGCAACATACAGAGGAGTTTGAGCGGAGCAGTTTCACGTTCAGCTGCAGGTTTCTGTCTGTTTCAGTCTGTTAGACCCACCTCGTTATTCCAACAATCAAAGCTCTGTCGAAAACCTGCTTTCTCTTCTTTCAGTCTGCAGCTGTTTAAAAACCAGTCGACCAAAACAATTATGACGACGGTTTCTTCTTCCGTCTCTGCAGCGCAGCATCACACTCCTCTGCTGCCGCCTGTCGGTTGTTTTGCACATTACAGCAAAAGTCACTACTTCATGTTAATGTATCAACAGAATGGAGTAGTAATGGATTGCATGTAATATATTGCATAATCAGTTAAAAAAAAAAAAACAAGTACATATATCCAACCCAGATTACGTACAAAAATGTGTAATTACATCATAGTTACATTGCCAAATGTTATATTTTTGATGGCATATGGTAATTTTAAAATGATGAAATCTCTTTTCATGATAAACAGTGCTTGATTAAGTGTGTCTTGCAACTGCTTCGCAAAAAAGCACCCAGGACAAAAATACATCTTGTTTGCTTTGCAAATGTTTTTGGGGTGTTTAAAAAGGAAAAATATTTGTGGAAGTCAAATTTTTGTGGCTGCATTCAGTTCTTTAGTGTGAGGTGCATGTCTGATTTTAAAGAAATCCAAAAGTATTCAGATTAGGATGCATTTCTGGCAATCCAATGGATGGCATTACTAATTACACAAATTGCCATATAATTTGTATTCAGTAACTGAGTACATTTCAAAGTAATCTGATCCAAGCCTGTATATCACACAGGCAGTGGTGAGCTGAGATCCTTTACCTCAGCAGAAGTGCCAATACCACACATGAAAAAAGTTTTGGAGACCAATGAGTTGTTTGCCTTCTCTCCACTATCATGAAAATTAATATCTTCTCATCTTGTGGTGCTCAAAGTACCAAACAATACAATTTGAAACCAGTATCTCATTTTATATACATTTTATATGTATATAAAACTAATGACCCACATAATCCAGAGACTTTGCTGTGAGCAGTTTCATGTAAGTACTACTTTCTTTCTAGAAGAAAAGAGAGTATTAGATAGTAAAGTTGTTCTGGTATATTCTACTGTAGAAACAGTACTTCCTACATTAAAATCACTCACCACAGGGTCTGTGGATTTTGGGAAAAAGACAGTGGTTTAAAATTTTTCAAATGTATTTCTTTAATGTTTTGAGAGTGCCATTTGTTCCATTATACTGGAGAGAGGGCAGACATCTCAATGGCCATACATACTATTTATATTTAATAATGAAAAGAAAAAGAAGAAGAAGAGCAGCAGCTCTGGCAACAGAAGAACATGATTGTTATTCATCATCACTTCCAGCCATCAGATAGAGAAAAGAAGACATTTACTGTACTTTATTCTTTATCTGGATTCCCATTAGCTTCCACAAAGTGGTGCCAGGGTCCAGATAAGTGTCCTGACATGATCTTTTGTGGCTAATGCATCAATCATATGGAAGGATGCAGTCCTTACAATGAAAACTGTGGTGATGATGATGGAAGTTAACCTAATGATGATGATGATGATGACGATAGTGATGGGTGACAGGAAGGCGGAGGACTCTCTCTCTCGCTCCCTCTCTCTGGTTGTAAATATCAAAATCAATACAAATCTTTTTGACCTGATCTGCAGTCTTCTTTCTTGGTATTTCCTCTTATGCGTCTCACTTATCCCTCCATCCAGATAGATCACTCACTGTTTAATCTAATCTGAGGTGTGTGTGTGTGTGTGTGTGTGTGTGTGTGTGTGTGTGTGTGTGTGTGTGTGTGTGTGTGTGTGTGTGTGTGATTGTGTGTGTGTGGCTGACAGGCTTGAGCGTTCACAGCTGGAGAAAAATGCCACTTTCCCTTTGTCTGTGTTTTGAAACTGAAATCAATGGAATGCTTATGAGAGACTTACAATCTTAGAAATACAAGTCACGTGTCATAGTTTGATTCTATCGGCTGCAGGAGTGTGTGGTTCAGATTGTTTTCACCATGAGTCTGTATGTGTGTGTGTGTCATCATGGCAAAATGTGTATCTACTGTAATGGAAACTACTGTAGAAGTGATTTTGAATATATTGTGTTGTGTTTATGTGCCTGTCTGTCTTTGGACAGATTTTGTGGACATGATAGCCAGACTGTCATCTAGGATGATTATGCAAGCAGCATATTTGGACTTAAAGTTTGATTTATTGTTAGACGGCACCCTCTACTGGGTGTTGTAAGTATGACGTTTGATGTACTGTATATATGAGTAAGTGCATATGGATGAGGTGGGATGGATTAAACACAACATAGGAGTTTGAGTTACCTTGGGAGGCAGCTGGATTTGCAAGATCAAATGAGAATCCATCCATCTTATTAATTTGCATCAGCACCAAAAGTGGTACAGCCAATCAGCATCCTAGGACGGGCTATTGGCACCTACTGGTTTTAGGTGTGGCGACAGCGAGAAGCCTCCATGGAAGCAACTTGTCTCGAACAAACAATAGCAGCTCCCGAAGATGTTAGCATAGATATTGTGATAGCATTGGTTGTATCAGAACTGGAGAATATTTCTTCATTGAAAAAAGAGCAACAATACTGAAGGCTGTTCTACATGAAAAAGATGTTTTAACTCTTTGGCAAGAGTATGAACTGATTGGTTGAAGTCAGAAAGACTGATGGTTCATCCAATCACCAAGTGTTTTTTTTTTTAAAGTGCCTGCCCTTTTCCAAACTGTTTCTAAGTTGGTTCTCAGATGGTTCTGTGTAACAAACACTGTTGGGACTAACGCGTTACTGTAATGTCGTTATTTTTTGCAGTAACTAGTAATCTAACACATTATTTTTTAAATTCAGTAACTCAGTTAATGTTACTACATGATGCGTTACTCCGTTATTTTACATTATTTTTTGTGTAGTCTCGGCTAGAGACTGAGCTGCAGCCAGAGCTGTGTAGTCCTGAATCTTCCTGTGTGTGTTGTGTATGTGCGTGTGTGTGTGTGTGTGTATGTGTGTATCAGCGGGGATATGGGAGAAGACACGCTGTGTGGGCGTGTCTGTTTACAAGACTGGTATCATCATGGCGTCAGCGGCGGAGCCCAAGTCAATTTTCTTTACTTGGAGATATTCTCACTACTTGACCTTTGTCGAGCACAAAGACAAGAACGTTTTAGTTAAATGTAAGTTGTGTCTTGGATCAAAGATCTTATCTACTGCCCAAAATAGCAATTCAAACCTGTTGAAATACCTACAGAAACAACATGCTGCGATGAAGCTAGTAGCTAAGAGTACAGACACAGACTCTGATGCTACTTCACCTCCACCACCTCAGCAACAGCGTCTGGATTTGAACTGAGGGACTGACTGCTCCTGCTAACCAGGAAAAAGTTGATAAAGCCATTGCAGGGTATGTTGTAGAAGACATGTAGCCAATTTCTATTGTGGAGTTGCCTGCTTTCAGGAAGCTAGTTAGCATGATACCGAGCGTCACACGGCAAATGGGACGAAACACTTTTTCTAAGTACCTGGAGAGCGAATACGCAAAAATGGAAACCGAGCTGAAGAAAACTTAGCTTAAAACTTAATGGGAGACCTTTTTTTCATAATAACTAAAAAGTTACTTTTCACAGTACTGCATTACCTTTTGGTGTAAGTAATCAGTAAAGTAACTGAGTTACTTTTGAAATAAAGTAACTAGTAATGGTAACTAGTTACTGGTTTTCAGTAACAACACTGGTCACAAACCAGATTAGGTCATTTAGCGGCACAGATAAGGCAGTAGATAAGGATGGCAAGATGATGATAAGGTGTACCAAACCATATGGTGTTAAGTCACAAAAATAGCAGCAAAAAGACACAACAGATGTAAACTGGTGCTTTTTGTACTGGGCTACTGGTACAGTACAGTGGAGGTCCCCATTAACAGGTGTTCTCAAAATATCACCTGGCTTAAATACCATAAACTAAATTTTTGAAAATGATTTACACATAATATTTACAAAAATCCACATTCATCAGTGTGTTTGTACCCCAAGAGACTCTTTTGGCCGAACACCCTGATAAAAACTAATGCACACACTTTACATCAACATTTAGCACAAAACTAACAGAATATTTTAAACTGTTGTTCATCAGTTTTGAACAAACAGGTGCACACACAGTACTGCCGGAGCCTCATGTAACTCTTTTTCAGGTGGAGCTAGGTACCCACCACAGCACCTGCCAGAAAACAGTACAACCAATCACTGTTCAGAATGATAAATAAATATGCTATCAATAAATATTTGATACAAAATGTGCAAACATGAAACATGCAAAATGTTCTGTGAAGGTGCAAATATTGCTATCAAAGTGCCTCAAATGCCTTCTTGTCAACATTTAGAGCATCGAAACTTGATCATGAAAACACCTCTAGCTGTGAACTATGGACTAGACTTAATTGCGGTGTGTGTGTGTGTGTGTGTGTGATTGTATTTTCTTGGACATGAATTGTCAGTCTAACCTGTGACTCTGGACCAAGTGGTTTCCTGTTCTGCTCAGCTTTTATTTTGAGTGTGTGTTCAAACATGCTCTTGTCAAAAGAGGCGAGGTCCCTAACCCGCTAAAACCAGCATGACAGTAGTATGAGACTCTTTATCAGGGTCTAAATTAGAAAACAAGGGACTCTGTCCATTTTTAACGATGGTTCAAAGGACAGAAACGGGGCATTGAGTGACTCTCCGTCTGAATGAGGTAATGTACAGAGATTATAATATTTAAAAGCTGTATAATGATTGAAATTGATTCTGTAATGAAGGATGAGATGTTGTGATTAACAACAAATGAGTTGATGACTCATGAGATGACACTGAGTTTTTGATTGTTAATGATTATAAATGTATGAAAACAGGTTAAAAGTAAGAAAATAAGAAAGAGGGAGAGATAAGAAAGAGGAAACTTGTAAGGCACAAACAGGATACACCTGGATCCTTTGGAGGAGATGGTATTTTGCATAATATACAAGTTTGCCATTAAAACCTCAGTGTATTTAAATATTTTGATTTTGATATTGATTAGAGTTGTTAACAGTTCACACTGGCACTCAATACATTGTTGTTTCATTGCAATTATTTTTTACATCTATGCATTACTTTTACATTAAACCATCTCACAACAGCAACATAGTTTTTAAAGTCAACAAGTCCTGGCCATGTTTGACCACATCTAGCACAGTCTTTTAGAGAGTCAAAGGCAGCTGGATTACATCTACTGGATTGTCTCCACTGGCCCTCGGGATAACCAGGATGTTGAGAATGTGCTGAGTGGCATCACTGAGGCTGACCTCCTGCAATTTACAAAATAAATGAATAGAAAATTAAAGCTATTGAGAAATAAATAAAAATACTTGAATCATTGTCAGTAACTTTGTTATCATGGGTGCTACAAACAAGTAAAAAAGTTGAGTAAAATGTATTTATGTATTATTATTATTATTATTATTATTATTATTATTATTATTATTATTATTATTATTATTATTTTATTTTATTTTTTTACATTTGTGGAGCAGTAAGATGGGTGCATCCCACAGAGGGTAGCCCTGAATGTTGTTATCAACCATAAATTGTGTGTATCTGCACATTTACAGTGTCAGCAAATTTAATTTAACTAGTACTTATCCATAGTCAGTGTATTACCTACAGTTGATGCTGGTCAACACGCCCCCAAATTTGGAGAAGCAGCAGAAGTACTGTTGTAATTTAGACACTGTGAGAAATCACTGTTATGTAAATATCACTTTCAAAAGCCCTCAAACTCCACTCGCAAAAACAGTAACTTACAGAAGACAGGAGTTGTTGGTCTACAGCTGCCTCGGTCTGTTAGTTTGTGTGTGATTGTGTGACGTTGGCATTTTAAAGGGTTAGTTTGTGTTCACTGAGCAACAGCAACACTTGTGTTTGGTAAGATTAAATGAATGGCAATGAAATCTGATTGCTTATGAATTTTACTACACCAAAAAGTAAGTTTTTTCAGTGCAGGAGCTATTCGGCACATAGGCTTGCGATGGAAAAGGATATAAAGGTCAGAGTGCAGAAGGGATCAGTGTTAGTCCTCAGCTGACTCTCATGTTTGGAGTGTGCGGTTAGATCAACCACATCGCAGCCTGGAACTTAAAACTTTAATTCAACAGACGGAGCAGATGAATAGCCAACCATCGCAAAAAGGAATTCAAATACCTTCAGATGTAATGAGACTGTCATATGAAGGAAGATTAACCTTTTTACCCTCAGGTGTAGGATTCTAATAGGATAGGGTAATACCCATAGGCTAAAGGATTGGACTCTTTGAATGGAGAGCTGGTCCAGTACCTCCTGAACAGTTATAACTCGGGATCTAACACTCTCCATCAATCTCTCCATCAATCTATTTGTTCTCTTCCCACCTGTAAAACCCCTTGCCTGTCCTGCTCATCCCTTCCTCGATCCTATTTCCTTCCTTCCTTTCCCCATCCCCACTCTGTTCCTCCATCTTCATTCCCAAGCTGCTCCCTCCTCCTTTTAAGTGTCTTCTCCATCTTCATGGACACGAGTCGTCAGTCCGACTGGCGACCCTGGAACAACATAAACAAGGTGGTTTCCTGTCCTGCTCAGCTTTTATTTTATGCATGTGCGTAAACCTTCTCGCCATCCATCTCTTTGCTCTCCTCTTATCTGTCAGCCCTCTTCTCTGTTCTCTTCCTCCATCTCTCCCTCCTGCATTTCCTTCCATCCTCCCCCCTCTCCATCTTTATCCCAAGACAGTAAAGAGAAAGAAAGAAATAATTAATAATTTTTCACCACTTCCTGGTTTTCATCCAATGGCAGTCCATTATTGACTTGTCATAAGTGACTGCGGTTTAATGGAGGCATTCAGAGAGTCTAGATGGCATTAGACTGAAGGCAGCTATGATCAAATTAGTGTGAAATGTTATCTCCTGGATATGGTTTGTGTTGTGTATTCGGATGTGGAGAAAGATACATGGAGCTGGTTGTAGCCTTTTATACACAATGGGGTCTGCCCCACTCACTGTGGTCAGCCTTTGACATGACAGATTTAATGCAGTTTGAATGATTAAATATTTATTGCAGAATTGATGGGCTACACTTTAAAGGTTGTGTAAGGGAAGACGTGTTCTGCAGTCCTGAAATGACACTAGATAAGAAAAGATAAGATATGCCTTTAATAGTTACACAATGGGGAAATCTGCAGTGTTACAGCAGCAAGGTGGATAGCAAAAACAGAAGTAGCATTAATAAATAATAAACAAGTAGATAAGCAACTTAAACAAGAGGAAATCTAAAAATAGGAACAATACATACAATAAAAAGACTCAACATTTTACATTTACATCATTGTACTGGGGTAAGGTGAAATAAAAGGTGAGATAAAATTTCACTTAAGTGAAATATTGCTTAGTATGAGGTGAAATTACACCTGAGTAAGTACTGATGCTGCACAGTCCATCCACCGTCCATAACTGCAGATCCTTGATGGTTTGTAGGGGGGCTGGAGTCTATCCCAGCTGACACTGGGTGAGAGGCAGGGTACAGCCTGGACAAGTCACCAGTTCATCACAGGGCTGACACATAGCAACAAACATCCACCCATGCTCATATTCACACCTATAGTCAGTTTAGAATCACCAATTACCTCACATAATGCATGTGTTTGGACTGTGGGAGGAAGCCGGAGCACCCGGAGAGAACCCACGTGGACACAAGGAAACCATACAAACTCTGCACAGAAAGGTTCTGCCCCAGCCGCAAACCCCCTAGCCTGAGGGATTTGAACCCAGTACCTTCTTGCTGTGAAGCAACAGTGCTAATCACTGCACCACTGTGCTGCCCCATTGCGCAGTCATCATACATTAATACTGCAGTCAGTTTGTCAGTTTTGGTGTGAGTGGTCTACTGCAGCAGAGAGGAAGGACCTATGGTATCACTCATTCACACACTTTGGGTGAGGTAGCCTGTTGCTGAGGAAGCTCTCCAGTGCTGTGAGAGGGTTTGAAGTCATTCTCCATCAGAGATGACCGCTTAGCCACCATTCTTCTTTCCCCATCACCTCCACTCAGATGAAGGGGTATCCCGGGACAGTTTATTCAGTCTCTTCCTGTCAGCAGCTGATATGCTGCTGCACCATCAGACCACTCTATAGAAAATGACGGATGCCACAAAAGGTCTTGAGGTCTTTTTGCACTACAAAAGACCTTTTCTGCTGAGCAGACAGTCTGTAAAGTGCAGTTGTTTTGTCAGTCTAGTTTATTATGCAAATGTATGCAAATGTGCAGTTAAAAGCAAGTATACCTCCAGCCTATGATGCAACCATCTCAATGTCCATTCCCTGACTGTTCAGTAGTGTCAGGGGTTGAGTAGCGTGTGTGCCCACAGAAATCCAACACCAGCTCCTTTAGTTTTCCATGAACTGATCTGGAGGTGGTTCCACTGGTACCAGTCCACAAAGTCCTGAGACTCTGTACTTCCTGTTGTTGCATCTTTGATGAGGCCGACGGCACAGTTGTCAAGGAACTTCTGCAGGTGACAGGTGGGTGAGTTGTGCGACAAGTCTGCAAGGTAGAGGGTGAAGAGAAACAGACCCAGAACCATTCCCTGTGTGGCCCCCATACGGCAGACGATCATGTTGGACACACAGTCCTGTGTCCTCACGTACTAAGGATGATTAATGAGTTGCTGTGAGTTGGTGGTCCACCCCTGTGTGTTCAGCTTGTCCCTCAAGAGCATAAGCTGTATTGTGTTAAAAGCACTGGAAAAATCAAAGAAAACAATTCTCACCATGCTCCCAGGCTTCTCCAAGGGGAGAAAGATCTGTGTTGGAGGAGGATGACGGTGTCACTCACCACAATGCCAGGTTGGTAGAAAAACTGAACTACGTCCATAGATGGGCGCATGTGAGCAGAGATGTACAAGGACCAGCTGCTCTAGGGTCTTCATTGGATGGGATGTTAGCGCCATAGCTAGCCCACAGTCGCTAAGATCCTCCCATTTTCAGGCCTTTCTGGACTCCGCTGATGTTGTTCTGCTGCAGCTGGTCCTCCATCTTCCTGCTTTGGCTGCTCTTCTCATCTCTGACCTTTCTCCTCAGCTCCTTCTGCACATCCTTATTTCTTGACTAAAGCACCCCCTTTTTCTCCTTGAGGGGAGCTTTTATGTCCTTTATGATAAATCCAGTGTCTGGTGTTGGAAAAACACCATACAGTCCTGGTGAATATGGTGTTCTCCACACTAAAGTTAATATAGTGATACAGCCTGCAAGACTGCCACTGTCCTCCCCATGAGAATCACAATGTTTCTCCCACACAATTTTATCAAAACAGTCTTTCAAAGCCTCATCAGCATCATCGGACCATTGCTTCAGTGTGCGCGTGACCGCTGGTTACTCCTGTGGGAGGTACTGTGGGAGTATGTGGTGGCTGTTGTCTGGAGTGTCTGGTTCGGAAACCTCAAAATCACATCTTTGCTTTTTGCAGACTATGTGGTTTTATTGGCTTCATCAGACTGTGATCTTCAGCGTGCACTGGGATGGTTTGCACCTGAGAGTGAAGTGGTCAGGATGAGAGTAAAATAGTATTTATGCATTGTACCAATAATGGTGACCCAATAAAAACAGATACATGATCCTTTTTGGGTCTCGACCCTTAGTGCATTATCCTGTTATGTAAAACTGATTCAATTAAAAATGGTAATAAATCAAAAGATACCACAATATGTGTTAATACAATACTTGTTGTATCATATCATGCATGGGGCCTCCAGTGATTCCCATCCCTACACATTGGCTATTTATTAAAGCTGCAGGTGATTCTGGAGAGAACTGATTGTTGAGTCTCATTCCATGATTGTCAAGTGCTGACATTTTGGGAATGAGACTCAACAATCAACAATCAGAGCTAAGAGGTGGGGCAGATATCTAATTTTATCTCAGGCAACTTGAATTACACTGTGCTTAAAGATTGTTATGGATTTTTTTTGTCCAATAAAAGTGCTCACCCCAGCTTTAAATTAGTGAATAACATAAAAGACTGTTTTAGTACATCTGATAGCAGATTTTAGAGTGTAGCAATGATCGCACTTTTACTGGAATTTTTCTGTCTTTTATTCAATACCCTTATTACAATAAGGGCTTGGGGCTGCACTACATTTATTTAATTTTTTTTATTTTCATTTTTCTCCCCAATTTAGTCATTGCCAATTCCAATTGCCTGCATGTATGTCACTATCACTGAAAACCCCTACTGTTTGGTACATACAGGGAAACTTGTTAAGTAATATGTCGGGCTGCAATTGGGTTCAGGCTGATATATGCTAATCAGATTTTATTTTGTTTTGGACAAAATTTTGTTTGCATAAACAGGCTCAATTTTTCGGACATGATTAAAGCACTAGGGTGAACCTGGAAATGTAAAATGCCACGACGTTTTATGTCAGAAATGTAAAGTATGAATCGTGATCATTATGAAACAGCCAGATGCCAAGTTTCATTTGTTGGGCAATTTGCATAAATAGCATAATTAGCATATGTTAGCATAATCACCTCAATGGACTATATTACAGGAACCACTTGGATGATTTTGACACATTGGGGGGTTACTGATGATACTGAATTAATTTCTGACATTTTCAAAATTCAAAATGGCTGTTTAAGGGGAACTGACTGTATTTCAGCTCCAGGTGGGACGATTGTAATGAAATGAAAGTAAATTTTAGAAGACACAGAATCTGCTGGACTGAATCTACATGTATGTACCCAGCATTATGAAACTGCCAGATGCTAACCTGCATATGTTGGGCAATATCTATAGATGGCATAATTAGCATTTGTTAGCATAATCACCTATAAAGACAATATTTAAGCAACTGCTTAGCTGATTTGGACATTACTGGAATGGTTTGGGGTTACTGAGGATGCTGAATTCATTTCTGATTTTTTCAAAATTCACAATGGTCATTTGAATTGAAACTGGCCAAATTTCAACTCCTGACGGACCGTTTTTAATTAATTTAATTTAGAAGTTTTAGAAGTCACAGAATCCATTGGATACACAGATAACACATTGAAATTCCTGAAAAAAATCTATCTCAGTTATAAATTTGATTTGATGTTTTTTTGCAACTCAGCATTTACAAGTTCACAGTAGGACTCTGCTGGCTGCAAAATAGACCAAATCCCAGATTGCTGCACATACAAAACTTGACCATGAGCGTGCATGGTGCTCTGAGCGGAAGGGGGGAGGGCAACCTTGTGGAGTCACTTAGATAATTGAGGAGGGAACCAGAGAGTCAGAGAAAAACAAGAGAGAGAGAGAGAGAGAGAGAGAGAGAGAGAGAGAGAGAGAGCTGTTTACATGTTGGCTTGTCAGTCATCAGGATTCATAAAGTCTGAAGTTACAGGACGGGAGCATCAGCTGAAGATAAGGGGATTTCTGAACAGTGTTTTTACAGACAGCTCCACCTTTTCCATGAAGGAGAAGAGACACAGCGCCTGGATATCTGGATACGTCTCTCACTGCTGGACCTGCAATTTCTGTTTTTTTCATTCAACACAAAGTAGTAATGCGTCTATGATCCACTCTTAGTGTGGTTTTCTTGACATTTCTGTGATTTTTCTATATATTTCTAAAGGGCGTATCACAAACAGAAAATACAGAACACAGTAGTTTTGTATTTCTGCACACACGCACACCATTAGGATGTGGTCTTGTGTAAGAGACTTCTTCACCTATGAAACCACCAAGTCAGTGGTAGTGAAGAGCTGGACCATCGGCATCATCAACCGCGTCGTCCAACTCCTCATCATCACATACTTTGTTGGGTGAGTATTTCCCTTCATCCTGGTAAATTTGTTAGCAGACATTGATCTGCCTCAATGTATTTAATGTCATGGATTAAACATTGATTATGACATTACACAGACCCTGATTAATTGATAATTAACTAATTCTGAAGCATATGTCAGATAATGGTGATGGTGATATAATAGTACTGGTTAAAAATTAAAATGTAATGCTTTTTAAAGCTAAAAATACTGTCAAATTATTTTTTTATTACCTTAAAGTCTTGTATCATAAGTGTTATTACATCACTGTGAATTATCCAAATTTTATATATCACCCATTATTGAGAACTGGGACAAATAAATAAATAAATAAATACATAAATGTAATTCATAAAATGTTTTGGTTTGCTTTAATTCTTTAAATTTCTGAACTTGCCCTGTGCCAGAGAACACCCTTGTCCCAGAAAAGAATTTACAAATTAAATGATTTAAAAATGTGTTAAAATCCTTCAAAATTTAAAACTAACAATACCTACCTACCTACTCTTAACAAAGGTATATATTTATATATACATATATGTATATATGTAGTTGTGCCCCAGATTTCCATGAAATATGTCAGATTTGTACAAAAACATGATTTAATCAGGCATAAGAGGGGTTAGCTATACCCCAAGCACGCCTGTCTTACTTTGTGGTTTAACAAAAAAAAAAAAAACAAGGCAGAAATGTAGCAAGAGAATGAACAAAACATGTACCCTTTGAAGTAAACTGCTACATTTAGCTGGTCGACCCTTTGAGGCTGCTGTAGCTGATCAGTGTGGAGTGTTGAAGCCAGAGTAACACACTGAGTCAGCAGCTGTTTGTTTGTTTCCACAGAGGGAATATATGACTGAAAGTATGAGCACACATGTCCTTTTATGTTTATCATGTGAAGTCAAATATGAGTGAAGTTTGTTTAGAAAATATTACCATGATCACAATGCTAATTACAGTTGGCATGTTAATTGTAATTCCCATTATGTGTTAGCATCAAGCTAAGCAATAATACACATTGAAAACAAAAGGTGGATTTCATTCCATATATTATATTTATATATGATATATATATATATATTATATTTATATATGATATATATATATACACACACACACACACACACACACATATATATATATATATATATATATATATATATATATATAGATAGATAGATAGATAATTTCCTGAACGGCATGCCAAAATATGTACACACACACACACACACACACACACACACACACACACACACACACACACACACACACACACACATTAATATTCAAATGTTAAACTGGGAGTGGCATTTAAGCTCTATATTTAAAAAAAAAAAAATATATCATACTACATGTGTGATAATCTTTTCTTTTTTCACATAATCTCATCTTAGTCCCCACACATAACATATACTATTATTTCATGAACTTTCAGCCAGTCAGTTTTTTATTTATTAGTTAAGCATCATTTGTTTTTTTGTTTGATTTACTGTAAGTGTAGTTGTGGTCAGGGTTTTAATTTCATGTTATTTTTCAGTATTATGAATTCAGTTAGGTATCCAAATTACAGTTGTTAATGGTGTTGAAGATCAGTCTGGCACACACAAATGCAATATTCTCTTATATGTAAAAACTGACTTTGACTCTATTACTGTACTTTTTACTGTTTCCCAACAAATAATACACTTCACAGCTGTATCTTTGTCCACAACATATGCTTTTTGCTTTTGATATCATAACAATTTACAATTAAGCACTTCTCTATAGGTAGTAGTTATACACACATATACGTCACATACAAACACACACACACACACACACACACACACACACACACACACACACACACACACACACACACAAATAAATAAAAGTGTAAACAATGGTTATTGATGTGTGGGTTTTATATCATTAACAATTTTGTCAATTAAATACATCTTTAATTGTTCTGTCAATAAAAATCCATTAGCTGTAGTTGTAGTCATTTGTAATCCACGCCACTTTCATCCTTGTTAAATGGGTTACTTCTCCAATTAGCAGCTGTACTGGAGTCTCACTTTACAGTACTGGAGCAGCATGTGGAAAACAAGGATCTTTTCTATTTATTTCCTTCCCATCTACAAACCACTGATATTTTCCACCTCGTTTTAGCAGAATGCTGATGCCGACACCCAGATACGCACATAGTCTCTCTAATAATGGAATGGATATATTATTCTGTCTAATCTGAGCATGGCGGTCCACTGGCAAAAGTAGACAATGCTTTTCAAAATTTATACATTCAGTGGGCAAAATAAGAAAAAATACTGCTGACCGGTTTTTCTCTTTGCTCTTCACAAATTCATCATAATGATCGGGATGCTAGACAAGTAAATTTGTAGATCTGAATGAATGTGATTTGGCTCCTCCTCACGTGACAGATGCTGAGCAATCCTTGCAAATAGCATCTTTGCTAGCTGTTTTGGACACCTCCATACTGCAGACATACACACATACATACATCGCCCACTCACGTTGGCAACAGTGTTCATTTCGGGCTGATATGATATTTCATTTTGAAGCTTTTTACAGATGACGTGCTGATACTATGCTGCATCCCATCTCAGTATCAAATTACAGACCTTAACTGTTAACTGAAGACCTGCCAGTCAGCATGCTGCTGCCGCACAATAAAAGAAACAATCAAAGCTCTCAAACTAAGAAGCTAACTAGGTGCTGCTTATTTTTTTAAAAACCTTTTTCAGGTCACTGCTCATTCAGTCCACAGCCGGTGACAACAGCTAGCAGTCCCAGGTGACTATATTCTGCTGTAGCCTGCAGTCGTGCACACACACATTTTAATGCTTCTGCACCACAGGCATTTTCATCAGGATAAATTAAAATAATTATTATACATTAAACATAGGTCTGACTTCAGAACAAAATGACTATGAGTGCCTCTGAAATTAGTAGGAGTGAAAATAAATAAAATAACATTTAATATGGTTAAAGCAGGTGACTCAGTCAAATCAGGCTGCACTGATCTATGAATGAATATGATTCTTACAGCGTCCACAGCTGCTTCATACTGTATGAAATGCTTCTCTTCAGTTCATGATCGAATTGCAGCAGGACTGATGCTGAGAAATAAAATGGAAGTGCCGCTCACTCTGCTGCTCACATCCTTAGACTGTTTACCTTCATTAAATCACATGAAAACGACCAGGCTGCTGCAGTATAACCATACAGAGCTCTACACACATCAGACTGGTTAGTTATGACTCCATATTCTGATTCTTCATGATTCTTCAACTCTTTTACAACTTCACAGTGCTGTGTAACATTAATCACTAAATTATATGACCATGTGTGAGGTGAGAGATCAGAATTATTGCTAAAGTGGCATTGGTCAGGTGTAAACATCACCAACACTCACTGATCTATATTCACTTTCACTAAAGCCCTTTTGCATGTTTGGCTGCATGAACATGATCCAGAATAGAAAGTGCACATGGAATTGTACAGTCCATTCGCCAGACCTGCCACCTTGTGCCAGGCATTTATTATTCACATTTCAGTTGTGTCTGCAATATATTAAACTGAGGGTGCAATGCAGGCTTTTGCACCCTCATAGTCTGTGAAACTGTGGTGGAAACGGTGATCATTTGGATGTGCATGTTTAATACAGGACAGTTTAGTATTTTACAGATATTTGTCAGGTTTGGGACACCCAGCTTGAAACTGGGACATCCTGGTCAAAAGTCTGGTCAACACAGAGCAGCCAGACAAAAATGAGCAACAGACACAGGCACTATATGATAAAATGATAAATGAACAGGCTCTGCCGTGTCTTAGAATAAGGCCTGAGGGAAGAAATACACAAAATCTATTTTTTGTTTAGTTAAAACTGCGTTTTAATTTTTTTCTGTCAGACAGACAGACCTAAAAGTTTTAGCTCAAAGTCACATTTTGTGTTATTTATGTCCCTGTGTCTGTGCATGCCTCAGGTGGGTGTTTCTCTATGAAAAGGCCTACCAGATTAGAGACACAGCTATTGAATCCTCGGTGATGACCAAGGTCAAAGGTTTTGGAATCTACAATGACAAAGTTATGGATGTTGCAGACTATGTCACTCCTACACAGGTATGTATGGATGGATAGATAAATAACTGACTGACAGTAGAATACAGTGATGGTGATTTGCTATATATTTTTTTTTCTGCAGGGAGCTTCAGTCTTCTGCATTATCACTAAACTGATCACAACAGAGAACCAAGTCCAAGGATACTGTCCTGAGGTACTGTTACTTCCATTACTGCAATACTAGCAGCATTATTAATGCCTCATAATTATTAACACTTCTACCACCATAACAATCACTTACATTAGCATTAAGATGTGTCATTCTCCCCCTTTGCAGTGCTTATTATTGCTAATAGTGCTACTAGTGTTCCATTACTCCATTACTATTTCTGGTATTAATATAGTTTATATAGAATGTATATGGAATAAGCACTCATTAGGAGAGTCGGAGTGGTGCGACAATCCAAGGTGTTTTATAAAGCAGCTCAAATGTCAACAAACAGCACAAACCGTGCTGCCACATGTAGATGATTAGATGTTGTTATCTCCTGTTCCATAACCTGCAGTGAACACCAACAAAAATGACCTGTTTGTAGCTGGGTGACCAAATTATAGACAACAATGTTAAATTGTTGTTGATGTTTAAGTCACCCAAGAGTGCTCCTTCCTATTGGTCTGGCCCAGTAGCCTAACAGTCTATAACCACTTTCACACAAGCATTGGAAATCTGCAATTATCCAGACACTAGCTGGATAAGCTACGTGTGTGAGCACAAATGTCTGCACTTCTTGGCCTGAACCAGAACCCTGCCGGCTCCCAAGTCCTAAATCCTATATAAACTATATAGATTATTTCAACATGTGTGAACACTTCTGACTCAGACAATCTCCTAATATATGCTGCATGTGTGACAGGGTACAATTGGACAAAGAGTGGATGTGATTCTTAGGACATAGTTCAGAGAACATATGTGAAAACAGCTTATGTGGAACACATTAAGGCTCAAAACAGAGCTGTACTGTACCCAGATCCAAAAGATACCATACAAAGATGTCTCTCACCTTGCTGGCTATAGCTTTGTCCATAAATTACTTGTGAGTGACACGGTGGCACGGGTCTCTGCAGGTGATGCACAAGTTACGAGCGTGCACAGAACATGGATGTGGAGCAGACGAGGCTCTGTTGATTCCTATCAAGGCTGCTCAGTACTGCTTGCAGCCAAAAAGGCCAATCTCCCCTGACAGACTTTCCGAGCTGAGCTGAGCTCACTCCAGTGACCATTACAAGTGGACTGTTTTAATTCCAGGTTTGAATGCACCCAAGATGCACTCAGACCACATTCAGAGGTGTTCTGGGCCAAAGGTGAGCAGTTTATGGCTATTAAAAAGACAAAAGCCACATGTCTTATATAGAGAGAGACATGATGGGGATGGGGACTTCTGCCAAATGACACTAGAAATGACACAGATGAACAGGGCGCAACATTTCACTTAATTCCTTGATCTGTTGTTACACAAAAATAATTACTAATGCAGCTTTAATGTGTGTCTTTGATTGTGTGTTACCCAGAGTGAGAAGAAGTATGCTTGTACCCAGGACAGTGACTGCACAAAGTACCTCAACAAGCCAGGAAGTTATGGTGAGATCCTCTGTCTCTTTTTTTCTCTTCTCATTTCTACTCCACAGTATTAGATGAGAGCAATTTTATAATTATTGCTATTATTACACCAGTACATACGTGTTGAATGAATATGTTAGAGCTGGTATCCATTTCTGAGCCTAAAATTTATTTTGGCTCCTCCATTCTGCATAAAAGCTTTTCTTTTCTGGCTCAGGAATCCCCACAGGGAGATGTGCCGCTTTCAACGATACCATGAAGACGTGTGAGATAAAAGGATGGTGTCCTGCTGAGATCGACACTATCAAGACGTAAGACGATGACGTGCATGTTCAGTCCTGTTATGATAATGAAACAGATTACTGACTTGAAACACTGAGGCCCTGTTTACAGCTGGTATTAACATGCATCCTGGGTGATCTGGTCATAAGTGGGCAGCTCTGAGTACAGGTGTGAAAATCATTCAGACCACATTCGGAGGTGGTCTTTGCCACATTATGTCCACATTGAAGGACATCATGTGATTCACTGTATTCACAGGTGTAAACTGAGGTGTACTCAGGATACTTCTGCTTTCACCCTAATACAGTGGAGGTGAACTGGTAGAAATCTCACCCCTTCCATAACAGGATAAAACAAAAAACTGTGTGCTGGTTACGTGAGGCTCAAGAAAAATATCACATTTTAACATGGTGCTGTTGTCTCTATGCTCTCTCTCAGTACGCCGATGATGGAAGTGGAGAATTTCACCATTTTCATTAAGAATAGCATCCGCTTCCCATCCTTCAACTACACCAAGTATGACTATTGTGATTTCAGTATGATGAAGATGATAATGATGAGACTGATGGTGGTGAAGTCTGACATGTTGATAATAATGTGTGTATGTGTGTAGAGGGAACTTCCTTTCTACCATCACCAGTGATTACATCAAAAAATGTAACTTTGACAAGATCAACAACACCTACTGCCCCATCTTCAGAGTGGGAGATGTAGTCCGCTACGCACAGCAGAACTTCACCAAACTGGCCGACAAGGTAGACTCAAGGGACATTCTGTTTGACAAGTCATGTCTTTACTAGACTCATTTTTTTCCTGCTCTCTTAATATAGACCATTACAATGATTTGTGGTATAATTGAAATCTAATCTTGTGCATAGGAAACAATGCAAAGTGTGTGGGTAGTTTTTGAAATAAACTAAAAAAGAAGTTTTGGCAACCTATAATCTTCAGTTAGGATCATTTACTTTTCTTCATTAGAAGAACTCGAATCTTTGAGTTTTAAAAACCTTTGAAAAATGTTTTGAATATATATTTTTTGGTTTTTAAAACTCACAGACTCAGCTAGAATAAGAAAAGTAAATAATCTCAACAAAACATTATTAGTTGGTAAAAGTTTTTCAAAACTTAAAGAAGTTTGAAAGTTTGAGTTGGGCTCAAAACTCAAACATCTTTTATAGTAAGTTGCCTTGAAACTGTGAGTTTTCTCAGCTTTTTTGTTTTTACAGTGTAGGAGAAAGGGTTGAGCAGAGATACACTGATTCATGTACCGCACCTCTCTCATTTTGAAAATTCTGCCAGGGAGGAGTGATTGGGATAAAGATCGGCTGGATATGTGATCTGGACAAGTCAGATGACCAGTGTAACCCCTCGTATTCATTCACCAGACTGGATGCCATGTCGCAGAAGAACAGCGTCTCACCTGGCTACAATTTCAGGTATTTACATGTCTGCACTGATATGTTCCATTCAGAGAACTCGACAAGAGAACCCACGGAACTGGGACATGAAATTCATTGCAGCTGTCCCTGGTGACACTCCGAGGTTTCCGCTGGCAACAACAAAAGACCAAAACCTTCACTTTTACAGAAGAAATATAAAAATCTAAAGACAGATTGGGATGGACTGTGCTGGATTTTTCATAGGTGGATGCTATTTGCACCCAGGTGTCAGGAGCTAACAGTGGTATTTGCACATGGAGTATAAATAGTTATATTGGTTATTTACACATACATGGAAGATACACCCATCTTTTCCTAAACCTAACTAGGCAGTTTTATTACCTAAACAAACTGCGACTGAAAACTGGAAATAATAATGATAAAAACTGAAACTATTAAGTAAACCATGTCCAAAAACAAAAAAGTCAATACTGACTTAAAACTGACAGTAACACACTAATCTATAAGCTTAAAAGTGTTTTCTTTAAAATAAATATGAACATGTTATTTATCTGTCTGTGCAGGTTTGCCAAATACTACAAGATGGAGAATGGGACAGACTACCGCACTCTGGTCAAAGCCTATGCTATTAGGTTTGATGTCCTGGTCAATGGAAATGTGAGTAAATGACTTAGTGTGTATCAGAATTTATGCATCAGCTTATTGCCATTCAATAGAACTGGGTTTAAAGGTGCAGTGTGTAAGATTTAAGATCTATTGGCAGACTATGGCATTTTTATTCATGTATAATCACCACAAAGTAAGAGGTGTTATGTTTTTGTTAAGAAATTGGAAGGGGCTATCCCTTTAACATGACATTATAGAAAACAAAACAAGTAGATAATAATTGTCATAAATGACTTAGAGGCATAACACATGACACATAAACACGTGATTAATACATTAACGATGGCACAGGTGTTTTTTGATGTTAGATTTTAATACAGAGGATGATGGACAGGTTTAGATAAAGTTTGGACTGGTTTCTTCTGTAGTTTAAAGCATATTGTCCAAGAGCTGTGTGATAATAGGGAAGATGAATATACTTTGATTATCTTGTTGGATGTGGATGGACATTAATTTATTAAAAAGAAGTTATGTTGGAAATGGACAACAGATTTCTTGAACCAAGGGGCCGATAATTCATGGCGGTTTGATGCAGTTGCCAATTGGCCAAATTTCTTTTGGATTACAATACGTTTTTGCAGGAAAGAAGGATATGTACAGACCCAAACAACATTACTGTATGATATGTATGGATATATTAAACTGTGGACAAATCTAGCAAAGTACCGGAAGTTAAGCTGCCATTGCTGCAGTGGCGACTTCCTACTATATGAGCATGTATGAATGCTAGCTGTCATGAGAAGTTTCCAATTTTCTACTTTTACACTCAAACCTAACGCAACAAAAATATTAAAAGAAAGGAGCTTTGTTCCTGCAAATTTTGAATACCTGATGAAAAATGTGAATTCATATATATTTTGTGTGTTACACCGTACAGTACCTAACCCTAACTTGAGGCTCCAGAGCCACATGCGGCTCTTCAGCTCCTCTCCAGTGGCTCCCTGCGACTTTGACAAAACATGATATGGAAATGAATAACATTATATATTTTAGATATTTTTCATGTTTCATTGTTAGAGGTCTTTCAAAAGTTGAGACAGCTCAAAATTTCAAACCAGCATAGTACATACATGGTACATCAGTCAAATTCTTCAGTTTTGAAAAAGTTTTACCAAGTACTGATATTTTGTTGAGCTTATTTACTTTTCTTCTTTAGATAAATTTAAATATTTGAATTTTAGAAAACCCAAAATGTTGTATTTGAAAAATTATAGTGTAAAGCATTTCATTTTAAGGCATCAAAATAGTAACAAATCAGGTTCACAGTTAACTGTGATCAAATTTTGCAAAAGGAATTTTTTTTGAGTTTCTCTAACTTTACCTTTTACTATAAATTTATCTAAGGAAGAATAGTAAAGTATCTCAACTAAAGGTTTGAGTTGGGCACAAAAGTCAAAAATCTATTGCAGTATGTTGTACACCAAATAAAAAACAAACAAACAAAAAAACAAAACATGTTAATATTTCACCAACTAAAATATCAAAGACTATGTCTATGGCTCGGTGTCTTTTCCTCTAAATTGTGATGGTGGCTCGTCTTCTTGAGTCTCAATAATCTATGGTTGCAAAAAAAAGTCTTCAGGGAAAAGAGAGCATTTAATAGTTGCTGCTCCTGACAGATTTTTCCCCCCTTTTTGGCCAAAAATGGATCTTTTGATTGTAAAGGTTGCAGACCCCTGGTCTAACCACTATGTGAAATTTTAAGTTGGGAGAGTTTTTCAGCAACTGTCACCCCTAAAAATTTTGCAGAAGTGACTTTGCTGATTTCAGTGTTAGTGGCTGTTGCATTAATAACAATGTAAACCTTGGAGACTACGTAGATCATGGAAAAGGGAATTTCTTGTACTCTTACATGAGGAGACTGAAACCTGCTGATATAAACCACTGTTCTTCCTTCGCAGGCAGGGAAGTTCAACATGATCCCCACACTCATCAACATGGTGGCAGCCTTCACGTCAGTGGGAGTGGTGAGTTTTACTGATCTACCTGACACAACCAATGTACACACTCATTCAGTACCAGTCATGTTTTATGTTGTAGGTTTGTGACTCAGTGACCCTCAGAACTGATAAATGTAGCCAAAAACAACCCTTTATTAATTTTTATTTTCATGTAGGGCACGGTGCTGTGTGACATCATACTGCTGAATTTCCTTAAAGGGGCGGAGCAGTACAAGGCCAAGAAATTTGAAGAGGTAAAACGCCCTGTTCTTAAGATAACAATGTAATGTGCACTTTATTATACCCAGCGCTATCAGTGTTTAAACTGCAGTCATTGTTTGTTTGTTTTTTTAACTTCTTAAAGGCACTAGAACAAACTGTGAACAAAATACATAGCTAAAATAATGGGACTCAAGAACCACTCATATGGGCAGATTCATTTTGAAGTGTGAGTAATTAATGTTGTGGATTTTATCCTTTGCCCACACATCAGAAGAAGGAAGTAACACAGGAGTCCAATATGTTTTACACTGAAACTGGTTTAATAAAACTGGGGTCAAGGAGAATGAAGGAATAACCAGTACACAGTTGGTATTGATGTTCCCTTCAGTTCTGGAGTTTCAGTCCTCTGAGTCTTTAAAAATTCAAGGTCATGATGAACCTATGACCAAATAAGGTCAGAACCAACACAGTGAATTAGCCTTTTGGTCTGTAAATCCAAACACAGGAATTATGAATACACAAGGTCTGAGACCACAGTTCCACACCTCTGTCTCCACAGCTCAGGGTCAGTGTCCAAACCACATTCAGAGAGACAAGACATCGCCTCTCTGACCTCAGCCACTATCGCAACACTATCAGGTTGTTCCTTTGTTTATCTGAAAGGAGAAGACAGCTGCATCTACTGTCTGGAGGAGAGACAGTCTGTCTGTTAAAAGTTAGTGTAGGTCTCTCAAAGGATCCAATGCCTTAGCATGTTGCCTAAAGATTGGAAAATTCCCTAACAATTAAGAGCTTAGCACATTCACCATTTTCTTGTATTTTCTTGAAAAGAGTTCATGAGTGGTCCAGACATGTCGTAGGAGCCGTGCCTACCTGCCTGGCCAAAATACATTTTTAAAAATCACGCGCTCTAGTATTTCATTGGACTGCCTTTAGCTTTTAAGGCATTCATTCACCATGGCATCATTTCAGTAAACTTATGCAATGTCACAACATTTATTTCTGTTCAGAGTTACATTTATTTTTCACCAAAAGAGTTGGACCACTGTGTAAAGTCTTATCCAGCACATCCCAAAGATTCTCAGTGAGGTTCAGGTCTGGACTCTGTGGTGGACAATCCATGTGTGGAAATGATGTCTCATGCTCCCTGAACCACTCTTTCACTATCATTATCATAAGGGCATTAATTATGCTGATTTACATTTGCGATGAACATTTGCTTAAGTACGGTCAGGCAGATCAGTTATACAGTTATGTGAAACTAAGAGTGTTTGCTGAATCTGACATGGCACACTGTCAGCTGACTGTATGAGAAAAAAAGAGTACAAGAAATTTAAGATTAAAATACAAAAATGTTGTCACATGAGGCCCAATGAGTTTGACAATATATATGGTAATATACCAAAGAGCAAAACATTTCTCTCTCTCTCTCTCTCTCTTGCTGTCATACACTGTAGGTGTCGGACACCCCGCTGGATTCCCAAAGTAATGGGTTTTACCGCTCACAGCTGTCACTCAGACACAACGAGACCATCATGAGGTCCAGCGACTCAGGGGCTTTTTCCATTGAACATTACAGCTAAAGGGACGGAAACAACAGTCAAAGTCACAGAACAGTGGACCGAGGAAGACAGGCTTCTCTAAAAATGTCTGTGTTTTAACTTTAATCAATTTTATATGGATCCCACTGCTTTTGTTGCTATGAGCTGTCCTACTCTGCCTCTGGTCCATCCTACTCTGCTTGGCTCACCCTGATAAACCCTAACCCTAACCTATCTCAAAGTAGACTGGGTCTTGCCTTGAAAAGCAGTGGGATCCATGATAATTTTACACATTCAGGGCCCTCTTTATATAATACATTACCTCAGCGTTACTCATTTGTTTGTTAATGTCAAAAACGTGAAGAATTAACAATAAAATACAAAAGCATGAGTGTCTCTGCATGGTGACACTTTTGGCATGTGACATGTTTAAAAAGGAATTGAAACTAAAAAGAGATTTTTGTGCTTGCTTGTTTTGCACCTTGCATTGAAGTTAATGCAATGCACCACAACCCCATAATGCCTTTGTGACGAGAAACCAGGAATAAACAATACAGCTGGCATGAATTGGTTCACTCACTTGGTCCTCTTTCTATTGTGGTTTTTATTCCAATAGATTCACTTTGGGTAATGGAGCTGGATTGTGGTTTGGTTTGATAAACATGGACGCTTTGTCTCGAGCTGGGTTAAGTTTCCTGTTCCTAATGCATGTACATGTGTCTTTGTGTGCCAGGGTGCCTGGTTATATTTTAAAATAAGGGAGCAAACTTGTATAGATACATAAACGGCAGGGTGTGAAGTGTAATTAAAACAAATTTCCTGCATTTCTGCCACCTAAGCTCTTGGGTTAACTAAAGAAACAGCATGCTTACGCTCCACTACATCTCAAATAATAAAATCAACAGGACTAATACTAAATATTAACGGGAAAATTTGACAGTATCCAAGTGAACAAAGGCAGTAAGTGCTAAGATCACTGACAAACACATTGAATTTCCTGTGATGCCTTTATAATAAATTAACTGGCAGATATAAACCCACACATGCACACACAGTCACAGCCAAACAGATTACGTCAAACGCATCATGGGTGGAGGCAGAGGTGGATTTAGGGGGTGGCTACCGAGGCTCAGGCCCCGGCTGCTTTCTCAAAAGCCCTGCATCTTTTACGTTTTGAAAATTACATTGTACAAGTAATTTCTCTGTCTCTCTCTGACTGCGTGTGTCAATGTGCAGTCTGGAGTCTAACAGAGAGGCAGTAATACGCCGCCAACAGGCACGTAGCCTCCCTAGCTTCCCCTGAAGAAGAAGTATTCTCATGGACATCCACAATTTTTAAAAACGCCACCAGCACCGCCGTCTAGTTGGAGTGCCTTCCGCCCAAGTTCTTAAGACATTTCAGCAGAGGCACAAAAACATTTTGGTGGTTGCTGAAGCCAAAAAAAAAAAAGTTATTTCGCTGCACATGGACACAAAAAAAAAGGTTGCAGTCTCAATCTCCTCAACTCCTCGATCAGGCCCTGGGTGGAGGTAATGATGACTATATATAGGTCCACAAGAAACAGTTCATGAGCAGGTTACATGTGCATACACACATAGGAGCAGTGTGATGCAAACTGTAAATGGAAAATTAGGCAAAAAATTGGGTTTTGGTGTGGTAATACCCCAAATACAGGTATAAGCAGTGTTGTGCTAGTTACTGAAAACCAGTAACTAGTTACCGTTACTTTATTTCAAAAGTAACTCAGTTACTTTACTGATTACTTACACCAAAAGGTAACGCAGTACTGTGAAAAGTAACTTTTTAGTTATTATGAAAAAAAAAAGGTCTCCCATTAAGTTTTAAGCTAAGTTTTCTTCAGCTCAGTTTCCATTTTTGCGCATTCGCTTTCCAGGTACTTAGAAAAAGTGTTTCGTCCCATTTGCCGTGTGACGCCCGGTATCATGCTAACTAGCTTCCTGAAAGTGGGCAACTCGACAATAGAAATTGGCTGCATGTCTTCTACAACATACCTTGCAATGGCTTTATCAACTTTTTCCTGGTTAGCAGGAGCAGTCAGTCCCTCGGTTCAAATCCAGCCGCTGTTGCTCAGGTGGTGGAGGTGAAGTAGCATCAGAGTCTGTGTCTGTACTCTTAGCTACTAGCTTCATCGCAGCATGTTGTTTCTGTAGGTGTTTCAACAGGTTTGAATTGCTATTTTGGGCAGTAGATAAGATCTTTGATCCAAGACACAACTTACATTTAACTAAAACGTTCTTGTCTTTGTGCTCGACAAAGGTCAAGTAGTGAGAATATCTCCATGTAAAGAAACTTGACTTGGGCTCCACCGCTGACGCCATGATGATACCAGTCTTGTAAACAGACACACCCACACAGCGTGTCTTCTCCCGTCTCCCCGCTGACACACACACAAACACACACACACACACACACACACACACAGTAAGATTCAGATAATGCTAAAACACTGAAACACTGAGTATGTTCTACTAAACAGAGTTGGTCCTGACCTCCATGGGATCCCATACAAAATTCTGCTAAGGGGCCCTCCTAACTGACTGGAGAGTTTTAGCACACAGTCACAGCTGACAGACCAGTGCTCCCACTACAGTCCTCCGTCCTTTATAACAGTTTGCTCCATCTGTCGGTCAAAGAATATAAGTAGATCTATACAGAATAGAATGAAGCACAAAAACTACTGACATTAACACAAATAAGAAATTTTAGAATCTATAAAATGTAGAAAATACTAAAACATAACACTGAGTTTTGGGTCTGCTGCCATCTAATTAGTCAGTTAATTCATTTATAATTCAATATTTAATCAATCATAAGTCACTCTCAGTCCATCTTGCATTAGTCCAGAGGTGGACTGTAACTAAGTACATTTACATCAAGTACTGTATTTTTCCATTTGAACTTTATGCTCCTAAACTACATCCCAGAAACAAATACTGAACTTTTTAATCCACAAAACTGAAAAAAAAGTCTGTTTTCTGACTTTTTAGAGATACATGGTTCTCACAGGACAGTCATGTTACAGACATTTCATGGTCTTATTGACCATGATGCACTGCTGTAGATTAAACTAGCCAACAGTGGCCTCTAAAGTAGTTAAAATGAGCTCAACCTTAAACATCTACAGCAGTAAACAGCAGGAACATTAATACAATAATATGAATCCAAAAACATCAGACATAGAAACACTGACAGGAACATTTTACTGCAATATCAATACTTTTACTTTAAGTATATTTATCTGATAATATTTACATAATTTTTTACTTCAGTAAGGTTTTGTGATGCAGGACTTTTACTTGTAGTGAAGTATTTTTACAGTGTGATATTAGTACTCTTGCTTCAGTAAAGGATCCAAATACTTTTTACACTCCTGACCACCTCAGAGGAGTAACATCATGTCCATATATTGTCTGGACAGACAGACAGACGGACTGGTCTCCATAGAGGCTGTTGCAGGAAAGTGTGCATGCACAAATGAACGCATGTTTACATGTGACATGGTTATCTTTTCTGAGCTACAGATTATAAACGTTGCTGCACGTTGGCGATCATCAAATGTGATAAACAGTTGTATTTCATTCTCATTTCTGTCAGACACAAAGTCACAGAGCAGCCCTGGACAGACTGTAGGACATCAAACATGAGATAGACAGACAGATGGAGGAGCATCAACTTGGAGAGGAGGAAACACAAATTTACCTGATTAATATTCACCCCATTCATGTATTAAAATTGTAAACACTGACACCCGCACTGACACGAGGGGGAGGCAGGGCCCTTGTGTACGTCACGGGGCCCTTTGCAGCTTGTGTAGTATGTGTATAGGGCCGACAGGCTCTCTTACTAAATTAATGAAGTTATATTTTTAATATGTGAAGCAGGAGGGTGTTAGCACCAATTAACCAGTTGGTTAACCGGTTGGTTAATTGGTTAGGTTTAGGAAAAAATATGTTATGTACATCATGTGACATAAGTGAATTAAGTCACATGACTGGTAACATTATGTAACTTGAAGCTTCAGATAATGTTAGCTTTGGGATTCCAATGAAACATGAATTTTATCCTCCTGTACTTGTTTGAGGCATCCATCCATCCATCCATCCATCCATCCCACCTCCTCCATACGCCAATTTTCCTGATCTTTATACTGCGTCTCATGATGTGGACAGGATTATGTTGAAGTCACTTGAAAGCTTGGTGTGTCCAACACAATGCTAAAGAGTACATTGTGCATGACAAAGAATGATGACCTGGAAATGAGAATGGGCTAAATAATCTTAGCACAAATTACAACCTCCAAAATGACCATGAGTTGCATCAACACCTGTCCAAAACCATTCCAGCAAAAACTGAACATTAAAATCTTGAAAAATTGCATTGCTGTCCAACATCATCTGCATTAAGTGGCTCACTTGGCTTCACGCTCTCTAACAGCCTCACTGTGGTTTGCTTGCGTCTCCTCCATCAGATTCAAGAATCCATCTGTACTGATCAGTTGTTGTCACAAAGTGACAGTTAAAGTTAAATGAGGTCAAGTCTCATCCTGTGAATGTTTGTCTCTGTGCTCCAGCCTGAATCAACAAAATTTAATCATTATCGGTACTTTAACAAATTATTTTATGCTCATTCCACACAAAATAACAGTTCTGAGTTTAGATTTGAAGATTCCTTTATTGATAATGCTCACTCAATTAAAGGGACAGCTCACCTCAAAATCAAAAATACATAATATCATGAGCGTTATTTATCCATTTAGGTTTTTTTTGGTGTGAGTTGCCACCTTATGGAGCCTCTCATGCTTGAGTAGATGCACGCTTCCTGCCGCACAGTGATATGGTTGGCAGGTGTAGTTTGGCAGAGAAAAAATAGTTCCAACATGAAACTGCTCACAACAAGTTGTGCAGTTTATCTTGAGCAACAGGGTCATGATTTCTGGAAAGAGACACTGATGTTGTAATTCCACAATATTGGAGGGAAGTCAGAAATCTCTATGGCCGATATCTCTAAAGCTGCATTTTTGATCTTGTGGTGAACTGTCCCTTTAATGATAAAAAAGAGAGTTAAGAACTCTCTCAGAGTTTTGTTTTTATAGTGTCATGAGGATCTATGTTGCTATATCTGATCATTACTGTGTATTAAGCTTACTATTAACTAAACTGCCCTGACTTCCCTGCAACACACCTTCTCTTTCACTTAAAGGGATAATTCATCTCAAAATCATATCGCATATTTTCCCCTGGCCTGTAGTGCTATTTATTCATGTTTTGGAGATATCGGCTGTAGAGATGTCTGCCCTCTAACAAAATAATGGAACTAGGTGGCCCTTGGCCTGTGGTGCTCAAAGAATCAAATGATACATTTGAAAAATTCAAAACCGGTGTCTCTTTCCAGAAATCATGAGCTGGTTACTACTGGTATTCCACAGACCTTGTTGCGAGCATTTTCATGTACTTTTCTTTCAAAAGAAAGTAGTTCTGGTAGATTCTACTGCAGAAAGAAAGTAGTAGGATGAGGTCTCCTCCTGGAGAGTTTGAAGTCAGTATTGCTCTCTGATTGGCTTACTCTGACATTCTTACCTGCACCCTACCAAATCACTTTTTTTTCCAGGACGGCAAAGGCATAACCTGCCCGACTCTTCCTCTGATTGGCTTATTAGGACATTTTGGGTGGCAGGATTAACTAAAAGACTAAAAGAGGGAGAGATACGTTTTTCCCAGGATAACTTTGCCATATGTTTTTCCCCCAGGATGGTGAAGGCATGACCCATCTTACTCAGCCTCTGATTGGCTTGGATGATTTTAAGCTCCGGGATGCTATGGTGCAACCTCTCTTTCTTAAGCATCTCAGACTCCATGGAGGAAATAAACAGATCCCTGGAGTCTGAGCTAGTATAGTAACTAATGCTGTGTAATCTTATTAACACTGAACACACTCCAGGTTGAGCGTGGCTAAATACGTTCAGATGCCAGTGAGTGAAAAAATGTATTCATGAGAACTAGAGGGCCAGTTTTTTTTTTTTTTTTTTTTTTTAAAGATGATTGTAGAGAATTCTGGCAAATCACGAATGCCTTTGTCCTTGGGATACCAATTTTACTTTAACACTTTGTCTACACTGTGGACCAGGCTGAAATATCTCAACAACTATTGGATGGATTGCCATGACATGTGTTCACACCTAAATTAAGTCACAAATCTATTTGCCAAGCTGACAACAGCAGGCTATTCAATCCGTTTGCTCACGCACACAGTAGTATTCCTGCGGGTGGATGAACACATACTTGAGGTTCCAAATATGTTTTTTCTTCTATCAGTATTACAAGCTTAACAGCAGAAAACACTTTCTTTTGTGCTCCATTTCTCTTTGGGACATCTCTAAGTTGTCACAAACATCAGAAACTTAATAAGAATAGATGGTCAGAAAGGAAGTGTGATGATGTGGTGAAGAGGAGGAGGAATGGGGAGATGGATGAGATGCAGGGAAACATCAAAAACAGATAATGCGGACTCTGTGGAGAGAAAGAAGGCTAATTCAATAAAGATAGCAACACCATGTGATGTCTTCTCATGTTTCTAATGCAGCCTCCTATAAAGCCGAGCACCATGATGTCTATACTGTTGAGTTTCATTCAAAGATAGAACGTGGGTGGTATAATCAAGATAGAGGATGACAAGAACAGAATTTATATTGTCATGCTGGAATAACATCACCTGTGGAGGTGGCAGATGAGTTTAAGGTGACCTTAAACCTTTCAGACATGCAGCCCTTTACATTAATCTGAAGGCAATTTCAAGATATAATATGTACTATTTGTAGATTAAAATGTATAAAACAACTACGTTCTTTATTTTTTTGAAGTGTGTGCTTACATTATCTTAAATGTTTCCAACAATATTCAAGCCCAGAGAAATGTTTATCTTCCACTTCTGGTGCTGTCTTATAGACATGGGGTCCCGGATTAATGCATTAACTGGTGGCATTAACGCACCAAACAACAATAAAATAAGAGAAGGGGCCTAAATGTCTGTCTTATATTATGTCCTCAGATAAGAGTCAGATAACTGAGTCTAGTCATGATCACTGCTCAGTAGAAAACAAATGACCCTTCACTAAGCCCCGCCCTCCTTAGTTACTGTTGCTATGCCTGTCAAGCTTTTCATTCTTGCTCTGCACATATGCAGCTAACAGTGATAAAGGTGGCACATTTAACTTTGAAATTGGCATTAATTTTTGAACAGCCCTGGATTTGAACAGCCAGACCAACTAGATCACGACTGCCTAAGGAAAGGGCTAAAAGATGCCAGTGTGAAATGGGGCCACTAGAATTATCACTTTTGTTGTCCAATCACATGATTTCTTTGAAAGTCATCTGTATGCACATGCTTTATGTTGTTACCACTAGTTGTTTGTAAAGAAACCCCAGACCCACGAAAGATCTTGCGAGAGTAATCATTTTAACCCAAACCATGATCTTTCTTAAACCCTAACAAGTTTTTTTTTTTTTTTGGCCCCTAAACCTACCCAGATCTTGTCCACAGCAACAGTCACACTATTAAACAAAATTAGTTTGTAAAAGGTGCACAATGAGCGCATCGCCGGTGAGGCCTCCCGTCTGGCTCACTACAACAAGCGCTCCACCATCACCTCCAGGGAGATCCAGACCGCCGTCCGCCTGCTGCTGCCCGGTGAGCTGGCCAAGCACGCCGTGTCTGAGGGAACAAAGGCTGTGACCAAGTACACCAGCTCCAAGTAAACCCGCTACACTCACTCACTCACTCCAACAACACAAAGGTCCTTTTCAGGACCACACAACACTTCAACTGAGAGCGGAGCTCCTGATTCTTTTGTGTCTTCATCACATGTTGGATTTAACTGTGAATGAATTGAGTTTGATGGATTTAACGATTATTATTAGGTTAGTGAAACCATTTGTACTCTTTTCGGAAGGTTATTTTCTAAACCTTACAACTTTTGTTAAACAAATAAATCTCATTCCAATGAAACCTTAACTCACTATTATTTCCTCACTAATTCATATTACCAATTCTTCATTTGTCAATTTTTTTAATGATTAAAGAAAATGTATAATATCTTAAATTTTATTGCAAAATACAACGAAATTAAGTAGAAATGAATTTAAATCATGTAGTCTACATGAAATTGATTCTGTGGTGGTACTTGGGGCAGAGGAGAGTAAAGGAAAAGCTTAGTGCCCCAAAATCTAAGAAAAATAATAATAAATAACAACAATAACAAACTAATAATAATGATATATTAATTAATTATTTTTTAAATTAATTAACTTTTGTGTCTTCATCACATTTTATTTAAATTGTTTATGGCAGTTTTAACGATTTTCTTCAATTTGTAGTTTGTACAGTTTCGGAAGATATCCCAAACATTACAACTTAAATTGAACAAATAAATCCCATTGGCTCTGGCTCACAACATTTCTTCACAACAGATTTTTACCCACCATTAATTTTCACAGCATAATGACTATTTCACACAGTGAAATTAATTATTGGTTGCCTCACAATATTGTAATTACTCTTAAAACCTTTATAACCCCATATTGTTTGTTTAATGTTGTTTAATGTGAGGTAAATACGATATAAAAATGAAAAACTGAATATTTTTAAGATGTTTTCAATGAGCTGAATTCAATGAATTGATTTCAATTAATTCTGTCATATCTATATATCAGTCTAATTTGCAATGTCTTAAAAAACATTTAAATTGATACATTATTAAAATAATATTTCTTGGTGGTGGTACTTTGGGCAAAGGAGAGTAAAGGAAAAAGCACCCTTGAGGACCCCACTTTACACACATTAAATATAACATTTTGGTATTATTATTGGTATTATTTTCATAATAATGTTTATTCGGCTGAGTTTATTAATTCAGTGTATAGCAGTATAATACCCACTTTGTTCATGTGGGACTTCCAGTTCCAGACAGACAAACTGGTGAGGTGATGGCGAACACATCAGTTACGCAAAATGATTCAGCGTGTCAGCAGTGAGACAAACGCGACTGCATTCCTTTGCTGGCTTAAAAAAATCTCCTGGCTGCACTACAGCACTGAGTGGATTAGGCATAACCATTTTTTTGCTAAATGATGTAAAACAGTCAAAAAATGAGGACCAAAAGACATTCAGGTCCAGAACACATGTCCCAGAGAGACTGGAGTATAATGGCATCTGGGGCAATCTGGATGAACAGATGGGTAAATTTTGGCCAACTTGTCGTTTGAGTAATGTAGCTGGTGGAATAATTTAAACTGTATTAAACTGAACCTCATGCAGAAAGATGAGGAATTGATTAGTGTGATAGTAGAGTCTCACTGTTCACCTGAGACTGATTCATCTAAATCCAGTTCCCAAACAGTCCTGGTGCTGTTCCATGTGGGAGCATTTAGTTTTTGTATCACATCGTAAATTAGTAGCTGTGCTGAAAATATTTAAATATTATGTCTTTTTTTTCCCTGCAACATTCAGAAGAAATCGTCACACCACAAAAAAAGTTTGTTTTTTTTTAAATAAAATTATAGACATACTTTGCATTTTAAATGTATTTAATGAAATGAAACAGACAAATGTGAGCAAATGTATAAAAGGAAATTATTTTCACATTTTAAAATATTTTCTGTTGGTAGAATGAAAATACACAAATACAGTTTGTCATTTTTAGCTTGAAACATCTGTAAAAAAAAAAAAAACATTTATGATGTGTGAGAACTTCAAAATTAAATCACACGGACACTAATTTAGACAACATATATATTTTAAGTTTACAAAAAAACAAACAAAAACTTCTGTCCTCTTAGGTTTTAAATCAACGTTAGTTAAAACAGATGATAAAATAAATACATTAAATTAAATCTGATTTTTAAAACAAAATGTAAAACTAAAGTATGTCCAAAAAACTTAAGAAAAAAAATACTAATAATGACTGATTTATGATTGAATTTTTTTGAAAACGGCTTTTGATGGAGCTCAGATTCATTTCCAAACATTTTAGGAGAGAAATGAGTTTGAAAAGTGGCTGAGCAGCGCTGACATCAAGGTATCAAGGTCATTTTTATCATTATACAACACAGGCTTACACAACAAAATGGGAGTTGTAGTTCCTTCATGCTACTGAATTCAGAATGGAATCAGATAAAAAATATAAAACTAAATAAAATAAAACAACATTTACACTTAAACATCCAGGAAATAATTCTGTATTGCATTTTGTTAATTTGCATCAGGTTGAATGTTAACAGCAGCAAAAAGTTCAAGGTGTTGATGATAATATGGTGGACGTCTTCACAGAAGAAGTTCCACATGTGGAGAACATTGTCCATCATCTTTGACTGAGTTTGTGTTTGAAGCATCATGATACACAGCCCACCTCCCCTCATCCTGCTCCAGTCTTGCTTGTTGTGTCCTGTCAGCTCAGAGTTCAGTCCCCTCAAGTGCAACAGCTTGATCCTGTGATGGAGCAGCAGCCTGTACTATGAAGCAGGTTCAACATACCCAGAGTATCTTTGAGTGATCTGACTCGACTAAATCTAACAACGACCATCAAGGAGAAGCCGTCACATGAAGCTGGTTATCAACTCTGTAAGTCACCCCAAGGTTTCCCAATATAGACACAAACATGTTCACATAAACAGGGTGGCATTTGTAGTATCTCACCGATCTCAGCATCAACAAGACTACTGACAGCACACAGGCATATTTGACAAATGAAGAGCAAACCATAATATTAGACAAATAATAAAGAAGAAGGAGATCATATCCATCATAATCCAGACTGAAGGAAACACTCCTGCAGCTGCCACATGCAGGAAGAACAGACAGCAAAAGAGAAACAAAAAACTGCAGACTGTGTGAATAATGATAATAAGGATCATATGTTTCTTCTATCCAGCTCTTTTCAGGATACTCAAAGACACTTTACAAAGATTAAAATGATCAAAGAAAACACACAGTAAAATATTTGTGACACAAAACTTATACTGCTCCCTCGTGGCGGTCCAAAATTCTAAATTCCAAATTTCAAAATCCTATCTGGTAGTATATAATCAGGACTCCATTCCTGGTTACATTACTAAGTCAGTGGGCGTCTCCTAACCCTAATCAGGTTGAAGGTCTGATGTGCGCTCAGAGACTCAGTCAATTCTCTCAAAAATTCCTGTGTCAAAATAAGTTGATGCTGACATGGTGATAGCGTTATAACCTAACACTGGTGACATCATAGAACCCATGCTAGATTAAAGGACAGGGTATGTGATGCCATCACATTCCCTTTGATGACATCACAGCCAAGTATCATTCTAATGTGTTCTATTGTGTGTGTGTGTGTATGCAGACAAACTTATGGGGTTGCAGAGCCTGCTTTCAAGTCTGTACAACCATCCCTTCAAACGTTATCCCCCGAAAACCCGTCGAGGTATGCACCAGAGTCGTTGAGGTTCTGGTTGACCCACTTCCTGACATTGTAGAGACTCGATGGTGATGTCTTTGGATCCAGAATGTCCAAAAATGGGGGGGCAGAGCTTGGTTTCAAGTCTCTACCACCTTCCCTTCAAAAGTTATCCCCTGAAAACCTGTTGAGGTATGATAATGACATGTTGGTAGGGTTAAAACCTAACACTGATGGCATCACAGAGCCTATGCTAGATCAAAGCACAGGGTCTGTGACGTATTCACATCCCCTTTGATGACATCACAGCCACCTAACATTCTGATGTGTTCACTTGTGTGTGTGTGTGTGTGTGTGTGTGTGTGTGTGTGTGCAGACAAAGTTATGGGGGTGCAGAGCCTGGTTTCAAGTCTCTACCACCATCCCTTGAAAAGTTATCCCCCGAAAATGCGTAAAGCTATGCACCAGAGTCCTCAAGGTTCTGGTTGACCCACTTCCCGACCGCGTAGAGACTTAATGGTGGTACCATTGGAACCGGAATGTCTGCAAATGTGGGTGCAGAGCTTGGTTTCAAGTCTCTCCCACCTTCCCTTCAAAAGTTATCCCCCGAAAACAAGTCGAGGTATGATAATGACATGGTTATAACTTAACAGTGATGGCATCACAGAGCCTATGCTGGATCAAAGCACAGGGTCTGTGATGTCATCACATTCCCTTTGATGACATCACAGCCACCTAACATTGTGATGTGTTCACTTGTGTATGTGTGTGTGTGTGTGTGTGTGTGCAGACACAGTTATGGGGGTGCAGAGCCTGCGTTCAAGTCTGTACCACATTCCACAAAAACCCATTGAGGTATGCACCAGAGTCCTTGAGGTTCTGGTTGACCCCCATTTTAGGGGGGGACCCCCATTTTTTTTCCAACGGTGCCATCATCGAGTCTCTACGAGGTCGGGAAGTGGGTCAACCAAAACGTTGAGGACTCTGGTGCGTACCTTGACAGGTTTTCGGGGGATAACTTTTCAAGAGATGGTGGTAGAGACTTGACACCAAGCTCTGCACCCCCATTTGCGGACATTACGGTTCCAATGGTACCACCACCGAGTCTCTACGAGGTCGGGAAGTGGGCCAAACAGAACCTGGAGGACTCTGGTGCATACGTCGATGGGTTTTTGTGGATGAACTTTTGAAGGGAAAGTGATACAGACTTTAAACCAGGCTCTGGACCTCCATTTTCGGACATTCCGGATCCAAAGGTAGCACAATCGAGTCTCTACAGGGTCTGCACCCCCATAATTTGTCTGTACACACACACACACATACGCACACACACACAGAAGTGAACACATCAAAATGTTAGGTGGCTGTGATGTCATCAAAGGGAACGTGATGACGTCACAGATCCCGTGCTTTGATCTAGCATAGGCTCTGTGATACCATCAGTGTTAGGTTATAACCCTATCACCATGTCATTATCATACCTCAACAAGTTTTCAGGGGATAACTTTTGAAGGGAAGGTGGTAGAGACTTGAAACCAAGCTCTGCACCCACATTTGTGGTCATTCCGGATCCAACGGTACCACCATGGAGTCTCTATGAGGTCGGGAAGTGGATCAACCAGAACCTGGAGGACTCTGGTGCATACCTTGACAGGTTTTCGGGGGATAACTTTTCAAGGGATGGTGGTAGAGACTTGACACCAAGCTCTGCACCCCCATTTGCGGACATTCCGGTTCCAATGGTACCACCATCGAGTCTCTACGAGGTCGGGAAGTGGGCCAACCAGAACCTTGAGGACTCTGGTGCATACCTCGATGGGTTTTTGTGGATTAACTTTTGAAGGGAAAGTGATACAGACTGTAAACCAGGCTCTGGACCTTCATTTTCGGACATTCCGGATCCAAAGGTACCACAATCGAGTCTCTACAGGCTCTGCACCCCCATAATTTGTCTGCACACACATACACACACACACACACACACACACACACACACACACAAACACACACACAGAAGTGAACACATCAAAATGTTAGGTGGCTGTGATGTCATCAAAGGGAACGTGATGACGTCACAGATCCCGGGCTTTGATCTAGCATAGGCTCTGTGATACCATCAGTGTTAGGTTATAACCCTATCACCATGTCATTATCATACCTCAACAAGTTTTCAGGGGATAACTTTTGAAGGGAAGGTGGTAGAGACTTGAAACCAAGCTCTACACCCACATTTGTGGTCATTCCGGATCCAACGGTACCACCATCGAGTCTGTACGACGTCGGGAAGTGGGCCAACCAGAACCTGGAGGACTCTGGTGCATACCTCGATGGGTTATCGGGGGATAACTTTTCAAGGGATGGTGGTAGAGACTTGAAACCAAGCTCTGACCCCCATTTGCGGACATTCCGGTTCCAATGGTACCACCATCGAGTCTCTACGAGGTCGGGAAGTGGGTCAATCAGAACCTTGAGGACTCTGGTGCATACCTTGACAGGTTTTCGGGGGATAACTTTTGAAGGGAAGGTGGTAGAGACTTGACACCAAGCTCTGCACCCCCATTTGCGGACATTCCGGTTCCAATGGTACCACCATCGAGTCTCTACGACGTCGGGAAGTGGGCCAACCAGAACCTGGAGGACTCTGGTGCATACCTCGATGGGTTATCGGGGGATAACTTTTCAAGGGATGGTGGTAGAGACCTGAAACCAAGCTCTGCCCCCCATTTGCGGACATTCCGGTTCCAATGGTACCACCATCGAGTCTCTACGAGGTCGGGAAGTGGGCCAACCAGAACCTTGAGGACTCTGGTGCATACCTCGATGGGTTTTTGTGGATTAACTTTTGAAGGGAAAGTGATACAGACTGTAAACCAGGCTCTGGACCTTCATTTTCGGACATTCCGGATCCAAAGGTACCACAATCGAGTCTCTACAGGCTCTGCACCCCCATAATTTGTCTGCACACACATACACACACACACACACACACACACACACACACAGAGAAGTGAACACATCAAAATGTTAGGTGGCTGTGATGTCATCAAAGGGAACGTGATGACGTCACAGATCCCGTGCTTTGATCTAGCATAGGCTCTGTGATACCATCAGTGTTAGGTTATAACCCTATCACCATGTCATTATCATACCTCAACAAGTTTTCAGGGGATAACTTTTGAAGGGAAGGTGGTAGAGACTTGACACCGAGCTCTGCACCCACATTTGCGGACATTCCGGATCCAACGGTACCACCATGGAGTCTCTATGAGGTCGGGAAGTGGATCAACCAGAACCTGGAGGACTCTGGTGCATACCTTGACAGGTTTTCGGGGGATAACTTTTCAAGGGATGGTGGTAGAGACTTGACACCAAGCTCTGCACACCCATTTGCGGACATTCCGGTTCCAATGGTACCACCATCGAGTCTCTACGACGTCGGGAAGTGGGCCAACCAGAACCTGGAGGACTCTGGTGCATACCTTGACAGATTTTTGGGGGATAACTTTTCAAGGGAAGGTGGTAGAGACTTGAAACCAAGCTCTGCACCCCCATTTGCGGACATTCCGGTTACAATGGTACCACCATCGAGTCTCTACGAGGTCGGGAAATGGGCCAACCAGAACCTTGAGGACTCTGGTGCATACCTCAATGGGTTTTTGTGGATTAACTTTTGAAGGGAAAGTGATACAGACTGTAAACCAGGCTCTGGACCTTCATTTTCGGACATTCCGGATCCAAAGGTACCACAATCGAGTCTCTACAGGCTCTGCACCCCCATAATTTGTCTGCACACACATACACACACACACACACACACACACACAGAAGTGAACACATCAAAATGTTAGGTGGCTGTGATGTCATCAAAGGGAACGTGATGACGTCACAGATCCCGTGCTTTGATCTAGCATAGGCTCTGTGATACCATCAGTGTTAGGTTATAACCCTATCACCATGTCATTATCATACCTCAACAAGTTTTCAGGGGATAACTTTTGAAGGGAAGGTGGTAGAGACTTAAAACGAAGCTCTGCACCCACATTTGCGGACATTCCGGATCCAACGGTACCACCATCAAGGCTCTACGAGGTCGGGAAGTGGGTCAATCAGAACCTTGACGACTCTGGTGCATACCTTGACAGGTTTTCGGGGGATAACTTTTGAAGGGAAGGTGGTAGAGACTTGACACCAAGCTCTGCACCCACATTTGCGGACATTCCGGATCCAACGGTACCACCATGGAGTCTCTATGAGGTCGGGAAGTGGATCAACCAGAACCTGGAGGACTCTGGTGCATACCTTGACAGGTTTTTGGGGGATAACTTTTCAAGGGATGGTGATAGAGACTTGACACCAAGCTCTGCACACCCATTTGCGGACATTCCGGTTCCAATGGTGCCACCATCGAGTCTCTACGAGGTCGGGAAGTGGGTCAACCAGAACCTGGAGGACTCTGATGCATACCTTGACAGGTTTTCGGGGGATAACTTTTCAAGGGAAGGTGGTAGAGACCTGAAACCAAGCTCTGCACACCCATTTGCCGACATTCCGGTTCCAATGGTACCACCATCGAGTCTCTACGAGGTCGGGAAGTGGGCCAACCAGAACCTTGAGGACTCTGGTGCATACCTCGATGGGTTTTTGTGGATTAACTTTTGAAGGGAAAGTGATACAGACTGTAAACCAGGCTCTGGACCTTCGTTTTCGGACATTCCGGATCCAAAGGTACCACAATCGAGTCTCTACAGGCTCTGCACCCCCATAATTTGTCTGCACACACATACACACACACACACACAGAGAAGTGAACACATCAAAATGTTAGGTGGCTGTGATGTCATCAAAGGGAACGTGATGACGTCACAGATCCCGTGCTTTGATCTAGCATAGGCTCTGTGATACCATCAGTGTTAGGTTATAACCCTATCACCATGTCATTATCATACCTCAACAAGTTTTCAGGGGATAACTTTTGAAGGGAAGGTGGTAGAGACTTGAAACCAATCTCTGCACCCACATTTGCGGACATTCCGGATCCAACGGTACCACCATGGAGTCTCTATGAGGTCGGGAAGTGGATCAACCAGAACCTGGAGGACTCTGGTGCATACCTTGACAGGTTTTTGGGGGATCACTTTTCAAGGGATGGTGATAGAGACTTGACACCAAGCTCTGCACCCCCATTTGCGGACATTCCGGTTCCAATAGTGCCACCATCGAGTCTCTACGAGGTCGGGAAGTGGATCAACTAGAACCTGGAGGACTCTGGTGCATACCTTGACAGGTTTTCGGGGGATAACTTTTCAAGGGATGGTGGTAGAGACTTGACACCAAGCTCTGCTCCCCCATTTGCGGACATTCCGGTTCCAATGGTACCACCATCGAGTCTCTACGACGTCGGGAAGTGGGCCAACCAGAACCTTGAGGACTCTGGTGCATACCGCGATGGGTTTTTGTGGATTAACTTTTGAAGGGAAAGTGATACAGACTGTAAACCAGGCTCTGGACCTTCATTTTCGGACATTCCGGATCCAAAGGTACCACAATCGAGTCTCTACAGGCTCTGCACCCCCATAATTTGTCTGCACACACATACACACACACACACACAGAGAAGTGAACACATCAAAATGTTAGGTGGCTGTGATGTCATCAAAGGGAACGTGATGACGTCACAGATCCCGTGCTTTGATCTAGCATAGGCTCTGTGATACCATCAGTGTTAGGTTATAACCCTATCACCATGTCATTATCATACCTCAACAAGTTTTCAGGGGATAACTTTTGAAGGGAAGGTGGTAGAGACTTGAAACCAAGCTCTGCACCCACATTTGTGGACATTCCGGATCCAACGGTACCACCATCGAGTCTCTACGAGGTCGGGAAGTGGGTCAATCAGAACCTTGAGGACTCTGGTGCATACCTTGACAGGTTTTCGGGGGATAACTTTTGAAGGGAAGGTGGTAGAGACTTGACACCAAGCTCTGCACCCCCATTTGCGGACATTCCGGATCCAACGGTACCACCATGGAGTCTCTACGAGGTCGGGAAGTGGATCAACCAGAACCTGGAGGACTCTGGTGCATACCTTGACAGGTTTTTGGGGGATAACTTTTCAAGGGATGGTGATAGAGACTTGACACCAAGCTCTGCACCCCCATTTGCGGACATTCCGGTTCCAATGGTGCCACCATCGAGTCTCTACGAGGTCGGGAAGTGGGTCAACCAGAACCTGGAGGACTCTGGTGCATACCTTGACAGGTTTACGGGGGATAACTTTTCAAGGGATGGTGGTAGAGACTTGACACCAAGCTCTGCGCCCCCATTTGCGGACATTCCGGTTCCAATGGTACCACCATCGAGTCTCTACGACATCGGGAAGTGGGCCAACCAGAACCTGGAGGACTCTGGTGCATACCTCGATGGGTTTTCGGGGGATAACTTTTCAAGGGATGGTGGTAGAGACTTGACACCAAGCTCTGCACACCCATTTGCGGACATTCCGGTTCCAATGGTACCACCATCGAGTCTCTACGACGTCGGGAAGTGGGCCAACCAGAACCTGGAGGACTCTGGTGCATACCTTGACAGATTTTTGGGGGATAACTTTTCAAGGGAAGGTGGTAGAGACTTGAAACCAAGCTCTGCACCCCCATTTGCGGACATTCCGGTTACAATGGTACCACCATCGAGTCTCTACGAGGTCGGGAAATGGGCCAACCAGAACCTTGAGGACTCTGGTGCATACCTCAATGGGTTTTTGTGGATTAACTTTTGAAGGGAAAGTGATACAGACTGTAAACCAGGCTCTGGACCTTCATTTTCGGACATTCCGGATCCAAAGGTACCACAATCGAGTCTCTACAGGCTCTGCACCCCCATAATTTGTCTGCACACACATACACACACACACACACACACACACACAGAAGTGAACACATCAAAATGTTAGGTGGCTGTGATGTCATCAAAGGGAACGTGATGACGTCACAGATCCCGTGCTTTGATCTAGCATAGGCTCTGTGATACCATCAGTGTTAGGTTATAACCCTATCACCATGTCATTATCATACCTCAACAAGTTTTCAGGGGATAACTTTTGAAGGGAAGGTGGTAGAGACTTAAAACGAAGCTCTGCACCCACATTTGCGGACATTCCGGATCCAACGGTACCACCATCGAGGCTCTACGAGGTCGGGAAGTGGGTCAATCAGAACCTTGACGACTCTGGTGCATACCTTGACAGGTTTTCGGGGGATAACTTTTGAAGGGAAGGTGGTAGAGACTTGACACCAAGCTCTGCACCCACATTTGCGGACATTCCGGATCCAACGGTACCACCATGGAGTCTCTATGAGGTCGGGAAGTGGATCAACCAGAACCTGGAGGACTCTGGTGCATACCTTGACAGGTTTTTGGGGGATAACTTTTCAAGGGATGGTGATAGAGACTTGACACCAAGCTCTGCACACCCATTTGCGGACATTCCGGTTCCAATGGTGCCACCATCGAGTCTCTATGAGGTCGGGAAGTGGGTCAACCAGAACCTGGAGGACTCTGATGCATACCTTGACAGGTTTTCGGGGGATAACTTTTCAAGGGAAGGTGGTAGAGACCTGAAACCAAGCTCTGCACACCCATTTGCCGACATTCCGGTTCCAATGGTACCACCATCGAGTCTCTACGAGGTCGGGAAGTGGGCCAACCAGAACCTTGAGGACTCTGGTGCATACCTCGATGGGTTTTTGTGGATTAACTTTTGAAGGGAAAGTGATACAGACTGTAAACCAGGCTCTGGACCTTCGTTTTCGGACATTCCGGATCCAAAGGTACCACAATCGAGTCTCTACAGGCTCTGCACCCCCATAATTTGTCTGCACACACATACACACACACACACACAGAGAAGTGAACACATCAAAATGTTAGGTGGCTGTGATGTCATCAAAGGGAACGTGATGACGTCACAGATCCCGTGCTTTGATCTAGCATAGGCTCTGTGATACCATCAGTGTTAGGTTATAACCCTATCACCATGTCATTATCATACCTCAACAAGTTTTCAGGGGATAACTTTTGAAGGGAAGGTGGTAGAGACTTGAAACCAAGCTCTGCACCCACATTTGCGGACATTCCGGATCCAACGGTACCACCATGGAGTCTCTATGAGGTCGGGAAGTGGATCAACCAGAACCTGGAGGACTCTGGTGCATACCTTGACAGGTTTTTGGGGGATCACTTTTCAAGGGATGGTGATAGAGACTTGACACCAAGCTCTGCACCCCCATTTGCGGACATTCCGGTTCCAATAGTGCCAACATCGAGTCTCTACGAGGTCGGGAAGTGGATCAACTAGAACCTGGAGGACTCTGGTGCATACCTTGACAGGTTTTCGGGGGATAACTTTTCAAGGGATGGTGGTAGAGACTTGACACCAAGCTCTGCACCCACATTTGCGGACATTCCGGTTCCAATGGTACCACCATCGAGTCTCTACGACGTCGGGAAGTGGGCCAACCAGAACCTTGAGGACTCTGGTGCATACCGCGATGGGTTTTTGTGGATTAACTTTTGAAGGGAAAGTGATACAGACTGTAAACCAGGCTCTGGACCTTCATTTTCGGACATTCCGGATCCAAAGGTACCACAATCGAGTCTCTACAGGCTCTGCACCCCCATAATTTGTCTGCACACACATACACACACACACACACAGAGAAGTGAACACATCAAAATGTTAGGTGGCTGTGATGTCATCAAAGGGAACGTGATGACGTCACAGATCCCGTGCTTTGATCTAGCATAGGCTCTGTGATACCATCAGTGTTAGGTTATAACCCTATCACCATGTCATTATCATACCTCAACAAGTTTTCAGGGGATAACTTTTGAAGGGAAGGTGGTAGAGACTTGAAACCAAGCTCTGCACCCACATTTGTGGACATTCCGGATCCAACGGTACCACCATCGAGTCTCTACGAGGTCGGGAAGTGGGTCAATCAGAACCTTGAGGACTCTGGTGCATACCTTGACAGGTTTTCGGGGGATAACTTTTGAAGGGAAGGTGGTAGAGACTTGACACCAAGCTCTGCACCCCCATTTGCGGACATTCCGGATCCAACGGTACCACCATGGAGTCTCTACGAGGTCGGGAAGTGGATCAACCAGAACCTGGAGGACTCTGGTGCATACCTTGACAGGTTTTTGGGGGATAACTTTTCAAGGGATGGTGGTAGAGACTTGACACCAAGCTCTGCACCCCCATTTGCGGACATTCCGGTTCCAATGGTGCCACCATCGAGTCTCTACGAGGTCGGGAAGTGGGTCAACCAGAACCTGGAGGACTCTGGTGCATACCTTGACAGGTTTACGGGGGATAACTTTTCAAGGGATGGTGGTAGAGACTTGACACCAAGCTCTGCGCCCCCATTTGCGGACATTCCGGTTCCAATGGTACCACCATCGAGTCTCTACGACGTCGGGAAGTGGGCCAACCAGAACCTGGAGGACTCTGGTGCATACCTCGATGGGTTTTCGGGGGATAACTTTTCAAGGGATGGTGGTAGAGACTTGAAACCAAGCTCTGCCCCCCCATTTGCGGACATTCCGGTTCCAACGGTACCACCATCGAGTCTCTACGAGGTCGGGAAGTGGGCCAACCAGAACCTTGAGGACTCTGGTGCATACCTCGATGGGTTTTTGTGGATTAACTTTTGAAGGGAAAGTGATACAGACTGTAAACCAGGCTCTGGACCTTCATTTTCGGACATTCCGGATCCAAAGGTACCACAATCGAGTCTCTACAGGCTCTGCACCCCCATAATTTGTCTGCACACACATACACACACACACACAGAGAAGTGAACACATCAAAATGTTAGGTGGCTGTGATGTCATCAAAGGGAACGTGATGACGTCACAGATCCCGTGCTGTGATCTAGCATAGGCTCTGTGATACCATCAGTGTTAGGTTATAACCCTATCACCATGTCATTATCATACCTCAACAAGTTTTCAGGGGATAACTTTTGAAGGGAAGGTGGTAGAGAGTTGACACCAAGCTCTGCACCCACATTTGCGGACATTCCGGATCCAACGGTACCACCATGGAGTCTCTATGAGGTCGGGAAGTGGATCAACCAGAACCTGGAGGACTCTGGTGCATACCTTGACAGGTTTTCGGGGGATAACTTTTCAAGGGATGGTGGTAGAGACTTGACACCAAGCTCTGCACACCCATTTGCGGACATTCCGGTTCCAATGGTACCACCATCGAGTCTCTACGACGTCGGGAAGTGGGCCAACCAGAACCTGGAGGACTCTGGTGCATACCTTGACAGATTTTTGGGGGATAACGTTTCAAGGGAAGGTGGTAGAGACTTGAAACCAAGCTCTGCACCCCCATTTGCGGACATTCCGGTTACAATGGTACCACCATTGAGTCTCTACGAGGTCGGGAAATGGGCCAACCAGAACCTTGAGGACTCTGGTGCATACCTCGATGGGTTTTTGTGGATTAACTTTTGAAGGGAAAGTGATACAGACTGTAAACCAGGCTCTGGACCTTCATTTTCGGACATTCCGGATCCAAAGGTACCACAATCGAGTCTCTACAGGCTCTGCATCCCCATAATTTGTCTGCACACACACACACACACACACACACACAGAAGTGAACACATCAAAATGTTAGGTGGCTGTGATGTCATCAAAGGGAACGTGATGACGTCACAGATCCCGGGCTTTGATCTAGCATAGGCTCTGTGATACCATCAGTGTTAGGTTATAACCCTATCACCATGTCATTATCATACCTCAACAAGTTTTCAGGGGATAACTTTTGAAGGGAAGGTGGTAGAGACTTGAAACCAAGCTCTGCACCCACATTTGTGGACATTCCGGATCCAACGGTACCACCATCGAGTCTCTACGAGGTCGGGAAGTGGGTCAATCAGAACCTTGAGGACTCTGGTGCATACCTTGACAGGTTTTCGGGTGATAACTTTTGAAGGGAAGGTGGTAGAGACTTGACACCAAGCTCTGCACCCACATTTGCGGACATTCCGGATCCAATGGTACCACCATGGAGTCTCTATGAGGTCGGGAAGTGGATCAACCAGAACCTGGAGGACTCTGGTGCATACCTTGACAGGTTTTCGGGGGATAACTTTTCAAGGGATGGTGGTAGAGACTTGACACCAAGCTCTGCACCCCCATTTGCGGACATTCTGGTTCCAATGGTACCACCATCGAGTCTCTACGACGTCGGGAAGTGGGTCAACCAGAACCTGGAGGACTCTGGTGCATACCTCGATGGGTTTTCGGGGGATAACTTTTCAAGGGATGGTGGTAGAGACTTGAAACCAAGCTCTGCCCCCCCCATTTGCGGACATTCCGGTTCCAATGGTACCACAATCGAGTCTCTACGAGGTCGGGAAGTGGGCCAACCAGAACCTTGAGGACTCTGGTGCATACCTCGATGGGTTTTTGTGGATTAACTTTTGAAGGGAAAGTGATACAGACTGTAAACCAGGCTCTGGACCTTCATTTTCGGACATTCCGGATCCAAAGGTACCACAATTGAGTCTCTACAGGCTCTGCACCCCCATAATTTGTCTGCACACACATACACACACACACACACACACACACACACACAGAGAAGTGAACACATCAAAATGTTAGGTGGCTGTGATGTCATCAAAGGGAACGTGATGACGTCACAGATCCCGTGCTTTGATCTAGCATAGGCTCTGTGATTACATCAGTGTTAGGTTATAACCCTATCACCATGTCATTATCATACCTCAACAAGTTTTCAGGGGATAACTTTTGAAGGGAAGGTGGTACAGACTTGACACCAAGCTCTGCACCCACATTTGCGGACATTCCGGATCCAACGGTACCACCATGGAGTCTCTATGAGGTCGGGAAGTGGATCAACCAGAACCTGGAGGACTCTGGTGCATACCTTGACAGGTTTTTGGGGGATAACTTTTCAAGGGATGGTGATAGAGACTTGACACCAAGCTCTGCACCCCGATTTGCGGACATTCTGGTTCCAATGGTGCCACCATCGAGTCTCTACGAGGTCGGGAAGTGGGTCAACCAGAACCTGGAGGACTCTGGTGCATACCTTGACAGGTTTTCGGGGGATAACTTTTCAAGGGAAGGTGGTAGAGACCTGAAACCAAGCTCTGCACACCCATTTGCGGACATTCCGGTTCCAATGGTACCACCATCGAGTCTCTACGAGGTCGGGAAGTGGGCCAACCAGAACCTTGAGGACTCTGGTGCATACCTCGATGGGTTTTTGTGGATTAACTTTTGAAGGGAAAGTGATACAGACTGTAAACCACGCTCTGGACCTTCATTTTCGGACATTCCGGATCCAAAGGTACCACAATTGAGTCTCTACAGGCTCTGCACCCCCATAATTTGTATGCACACACATACACACACACACACACACACACAGAAGCGAACACATCAAAATGTTAGGTGGCTGTGATGTCATCAAAGGGAACGTGATGACGTCACAGATCCCGTGCTTTGATCTAGCATAGGCTCTGTGATACCATCAGTGTTAGGTTATAACCCTATCACCATGTCATTATCATACCTCAACAAGTTTTCAGGGGATAACTTTTGAAGGGAAGGTGGTAGAGACTTGAAACCAAGCTCTGCACCCACATTTGCGGACATTCCGGATCCAACGGTACCACCATCGAGTCTCTACGAGGTCGGGAAGTGGGTCAATCAGAACCTTGAGGACTCTGGTGCATACCTTGACAGGTTTTCGGGGGATAACTTTTGAAGGGAAGGTGGTAGAGACTTGACACCAAGCTCTGTACCCACATTTGCGGACATTCCGGATCCAACGGTACCACCATGGAGTCTCTATGAGGTCGGGAAGTGGATCAACCAGAACCTGGAGGACTCTGGTGCATACCTTGACAGGTTTTTGGGGGATAACTTTTCAAGGGATGGTGATAGAGACTTGACACCAAGCTCTGCACCCCCATTTGCGGACATTCCGGTTCCAATGGTGCCACCATCGAGTCTCTACGAGGTCGGGAAGTGGGTCACCCAGAACCTGGAGGACTCTGGTGCATACCTTGACAGGTTTTCGGGGGATAACTTTTCAAGGGAAAGTGATACAGACTGTAAACCAGGCTCTGGACCTTCATTTTCGGACATTCTGGATCCAAAGGTACCACAATCGAGTCTCTACAGGCTCTGCACCCCCATAATTTGTCTGCACACACATACACACACACACACACACACACACACACACACACACAGAAGTGAACACATCAAAATGTTAGGTGGCTGTGATGTCATCAAAGGGAACGTGATGACGTCACAGATCCCGTGCTTTGATCTAGCATAGGCTCTGTGATACCATCAGTGTTAGGTTATAACCCTATCACCATGTCATTATCATACCTCAACAAGTTTTCAGGGGATAACTTTTGAAGGGAAGGTGGTAGAGACTTGACACCAAGCTCTGCACCCACATTTGTGGACATTCCGGATCCAACGGTACCACCATGGAGTCTCTACGAGGTCGGGAAGTGGGTCAATCAGAACCTTGAGGACTCTGGTGCATACCTTGACAGGTTTTCGGGGGATAACTTTTGAAGGGAAGGTGGTAGAGACTTGACACCAAGCTCTGCACCCACATTTGCGGACATTTCGGATCTAACGGTACCACCATGGAGTCTCTATGAGGTCGGGAAGTGGATCAACCAGAACCTGGAAGACTCTGGTGCATACCTTGACAGGTTTTCGGGGGATAACTTTTCAAGGGATGGTGGTAGAGACTTGACACCAAGCTCTGCACCCCCATTTGCGGACATTCCGGTTCCAATGGTACCACCATCGAGTCTCTACGACGTCGGGAAGTGGGCCAACCAGAACCTGGAGGACTCTGGTGCATACCTCGATGGGTTTTCGGAGGATAACTTTTCAAGGGATGGTGGTAGAGACTTGAAACCAAGCTCTGCCCCACCATTTGCGGACATTCCGGTTCCAATGGTACCACCATCGAGTCTCTACGAGGTCGGGAAGTGGGCCAACCAGAACCTTGAGGACTCTGGTGCATACCTCGATGGGTTTTTGTGGATTAACTTTTGAAGGGAAAGTGATACAGACTGTAAACCAGGCTCTGGACCTTCATTTTCGGACATTCCGGATCCAAAGGTACCACAATCGAGTCTCTACAGGCTCTGCACCCCCATAATTTGTCTGCACACACATACACACACACACACACACACACACACACAGAGAAGTGAACACATCAAAATGTTAGGTGGCTGTGATGTCATCAAAGGGAACGTGATGACGTCACAGATCCCGTGCTTTGATCTAGCATAGGCTCTGTGATTACATCAGTGTTAGGTTATAACCCTATCACCATGTCATTATCATACCGCAACAAGTTTTCAGGGGATAACTTTTGAAGGGAAGGTGGTAGAGACTTGACACCAAGCTCTGCACCCACATTTGCGGACATTCCGGATCCAACGGTACCACCATGGAGTCTCTATGAGGTCGGGAAGTGGATCAACCAGAACCTGGAAGACTCTGGTGCATACCTTGACAGGTTTTCGGGGGATAACTTTTCAAGGGATGGTTGTAGAGACTTGACACCAAGCTCTGCACCCCCATTTGCGGACATTCCGGTTCCAAAGGTACCACCATCGAGTCTCTACGACGTCGGGAAGTGGGCCAAACAGAACCTGGAGGACTCTGGTGCATACCTTGACAGGTTTTCGGGGGATAACTTTTCAAGGGAAGGTGGTAGAGACCTGAAACCAAGCTCTGCACACCCATTTGCCGACATTCCGGTTCCAATGGTACCACCATCGAGTCTCTACGAGGTCGGGAAGTGGGCCAACCAGAACCTTGAGGACTCTGGTGCATACCTCGATGGGTTTTTGTGGATTAACTTTTGAAGGGAAAGTGATACAGACTGTAAACCAGGCTCTGGACCTTCGTTTTCGGACATTCCGGATCCAAAGGTACCACAATCGAGTCTCTACAGGCTCTGCACCCCCATAATTTGTCTGCACACACATACACACACACACACACAGAGAAGTGAACACATCAAAATGTTAGGTGGCTGTGATGTCATCAAAGGGAACGTGATGACGTCACAGATCCCGTGCTTTGATCTAGCATAGGCTCTGTGATACCATCAGTGTTAGGTTATAACCCTTTCACCATGTCATTATCATACCTCAACAAGTTTTCAGGGGATAACTTTTGAAGGGAAGGTGGTAGAGACTTGAAACCAATCTCTGCACCCACATTTGCGGACATTCCGGATCCAACGGTACCACCATGGAGTCTCTATGAGGTCGGGAAGTGGATCAACCAGAACCTGGAGGACTCTGGTGCATACCTTGACAGGTTTTTGGGGGATCACTTTTCAAGGGATGGTGATAGAGACTTGACACCAAGCTCTGCACCCCCATTTGCGGACATTCCGGTTCCAATAGTGCCACCATCGAGTCTCTACGAGGTCGGGAAGTGGATCAACTAGAACCTGGAGGACTCTGGTGCATACCTTGACAGGTTTTCGGGGGATAACTTTTCAAGGGATGGTGGTAGAGACTTGACACCAAGCTCTGCTCCCCCATTTGCGGACATTCCGGTTCCAATGGTACCACCATCGAGTCTCTACGACGTCGGGAAGTGGGCCAACCAGAACCTTGAGGACTCTGGTGCATACCGCGATGGGTTTTTGTGGATTAACTTTTGAAGGGAAAGTGATACAGACTGTAAACCAGGCTCTGGACCTTCATTTTCGGACATTCCGGATCCAAAGGTACCACAATCGAGTCTCTACAGGCTCTGCACCCCCATAATTTGTCTGCACACACATACACACACACACACACAGAGAAGTGAACACATCAAAATGTTAGGTGGCTGTGATGTCATCAAAGGGAACGTGATGACGTCACAGATCCCGTGCTTTGATCTAGCATAGGCTCTGTGATACCATCAGTGTTAGGTTATAACCCTATCACCATGTCATTATCATACCTCAACAAGTTTTCAGGGGATAACTTTTGAAGGGAAGGTGGTAGAGACTTGAAACCAAGCTCTGCACCCACATTTGTGGACATTCCGGATCCAACGGTACCACCATCGAGTCTCTACGAGGTCGGGAAGTGGGTCAATCAGAACCTTGAGGACTCTGGTGCATACCTTGACAGGTTTTCGGGGGATAACTTTTGAAGGGAAGGTGGTAGAGACTTGACACCAAGCTCTGCACCCCCATTTGCGGACATTCCGGATCCAACGGTACCACCATGGAGTCTCTACGAGGTCGGGAAGTGGATCAACCAGAACCTGGAGGACTCTGGTGCATACCTTGACAGGTTTTTGGGGGATAACTTTTCAAGGGATGGTGATAGAGACTTGACACCAAGCTCTGCACCCCCATTTGCGGACATTCCGGTTCCAATGGTGCCACCATCGAGTCTCTACGAGGTCGGGAAGTGGGTCAACCAGAACCTGGAGGACTCTGGTGCATACCTTGACAGGTTTACGGGGGATAACTTTTCAAGGGATGGTGGTAGAGACTTGACACCAAGCTCTGCGCCCCCATTTGCGGACATTCCGGTTCCAATGGTACCACCATCGAGTCTCTACGACGTCGGGAAGTGGGCCAACCAGAACCTGGAGGACTCTGGTGCATACCTCGATGGGTTTTCGGGGGATAACTTTTCAAGGGATGGTGGTAGAGACTTGACACCAAGCTCTGCACACCCATTTGCGGACATTCCGGTTCCAATGGTACCACCATCGAGTCTCTACGACGTCGGGAAGTGGGCCAACCAGAACCTGGAGGACTCTGGTGCATACCTTGACAGATTTTTGGGGGATAACTTTTCAAGGGAAGGTGGTAGAGACTTGAAACCAAGCTCTGCACCCCCATTTGCGGACATTCCGGTTACAATGGTACCACCATCGAGTCTCTACGAGGTCGGGAAATGGGCCAACCAGAACCTTGAGGACTCTGGTGCATACCTCAATGGGTTTTTGTGGATTAACTTTTGAAGGGAAAGTGATACAGACTGTAAACCAGGCTCTGGACCTTCATTTTCGGACATTCCGGATCCAAAGGTACCACAATCGAGTCTCTACAGGCTCTGCACCCCCATAATTTGTCTGCACACACATACACACACACACACACACACACACACAGAAGTGAACACATCAAAATGTTAGGTGGCTGTGATGTCATCAAAGGGAACGTGATGACGTCACAGATCCCGTGCTTTGATCTAGCATAGGCTCTGTGATACCATCAGTGTTAGGTTATAACCCTATCACCATGTCATTATCATACCTCAACAAGTTTTCAGGGGATAACTTTTGAAGGGAAGGTGGTAGAGACTTAAAACGAAGCTCTGCACCCACATTTGCGGACATTCCGGATCCAACGGTACCACCATCGAGGCTCTACGAGGTCGGGAAGTGGGTCAATCAGAACCTTGACGACTCTGGTGCATACCTTGACAGGTTTTCGGGGGATAACTTTTGAAGGGAAGGTGGTAGAGACTTGACACCAAGCTCTGCACCCACATTTGCGGACATTCCGGATCCAACGGTACCACCATGGAGTCTCTATGAGGTCGGGAAGTGGATCAACCAGAACCTGGAGGACTCTGGTGCATACCTTGACAGGTTTTTGGGGGATAACTTTTCAAGGGATGGTGATAGAGACTTGACACCAAGCTCTGCACACCCATTTGCGGACATTCCGGTTCCAATGGTGCCACCATCGAGTCTCTATGAGGTCGGGAAGTGGGTCAACCAGAACCTGGAGGACTCTGATGCATACCTTGACAGGTTTTCGGGGGATAACTTTTCAAGGGAAGGTGGTAGAGACCTGAAACCAAGCTCTGCACACCCATTTGCCGACATTCCGGTTCCAATGGTACCACCATCGAGTCTCTACGAGGTCGGGAAGTGGGCCAACCAGAACCTTGAGGACTCTGGTGCATACCTCGATGGGTTTTTGTGGATTAACTTTTGAAGGGAAAGTGATACAGACTGTAAACCAGGCTCTGGACCTTCGTTTTCGGACATTCCGGATCCAAAGGTACCACAATCGAGTCTCTACAGGCTCTGCACCCCCATAATTTGTCTGCACACACATACACACACACACACACAGAGAAGTGAACACATCAAAATGTTAGGTGGCTGTGATGTCATCAAAGGGAACGTGATGACGTCACAGATCCCGTGCTTTGATCTAGCATAGGCTCTGTGATACCATCAGTGTTAGGTTATAACCCTATCACCATGTCATTATCATACCTCAACAAGTTTTCAGGGGATAACTTTTGAAGGGAAGGTGGTAGAGACTTGAAACCAAGCTCTGCACCCACATTTGCGGACATTCCGGATCCAACGGTACCACCATGGAGTCTCTATGAGGTCGGGAAGTGGATCAACCAGAACCTGGAGGACTCTGGTGCATACCTTGACAGGTTTTTGGGGGATCACTTTTCAAGGGATGGTGATAGAGACTTGACACCAAGCTCTGCACCCCCATTTGCGGACATTCCGGTTCCAATAGTGCCAACATCGAGTCTCTACGAGGTCGGGAAGTGGATCAACTAGAACCTGGAGGACTCTGGTGCATACCTTGACAGGTTTTCGGGGGATAACTTTTCAAGGGATGGTGGTAGAGACTTGACACCAAGCTCTGCACCCACATTTGCGGACATTCCGGTTCCAATGGTACCACCATCGAGTCTCTACGACGTCGGGAAGTGGGCCAACCAGAACCTTGAGGACTCTGGTGCATACCGCGATGGGTTTTTGTGGATTAACTTTTGAAGGGAAAGTGATACAGACTGTAAACCAGGCTCTGGACCTTCATTTTCGGACATTCCGGATCCAAAGGTACCACAATCGAGTCTCTACAGGCTCTGCACCCCCATAATTTGTCTGCACACACATACACACACACACACACAGAGAAGTGAACACATCAAAATGTTAGGTGGCTGTGATGTCATCAAAGGGAACGTGATGACGTCACAGATCCCGTGCTTTGATCTAGCATAGGCTCTGTGATACCATCAGTGTTAGGTTATAACCCTATCACCATGTCATTATCATACCTCAACAAGTTTTCAGGGGATAACTTTTGAAGGGAAGGTGGTAGAGACTTGAAACCAAGCTCTGCACCCACATTTGTGGACATTCCGGATCCAACGGTACCACCATCGAGTCTCTACGAGGTCGGGAAGTGGGTCAATCAGAACCTTGAGGACTCTGGTGCATACCTTGACAGGTTTTCGGGGGATAACTTTTGAAGGGAAGGTGGTAGAGACTTGACACCAAGCTCTGCACCCCCATTTGCGGACATTCCGGATCCAACGGTACCACCATGGAGTCTCTACGAGGTCGGGAAGTGGATCAACCAGAACCTGGAGGACTCTGGTGCATACCTTGACAGGTTTTTGGGGGATAACTTTTCAAGGGATGGTGGTAGAGACTTGACACCAAGCTCTGCACCCCCATTTGCGGACATTCCGGTTCCAATGGTGCCACCATCGAGTCTCTACGAGGTCGGGAAGTGGGTCAACCAGAACCTGGAGGACTCTGGTGCATACCTTGACAGGTTTACGGGGGATAACTTTTCAAGGGATGGTGGTAGAGACTTGACACCAAGCTCTGCGCCCCCATTTGCGGACATTCCGGTTCCAATGGTACCACCATCGAGTCTCTACGACGTCGGGAAGTGGGCCAACCAGAACCTGGAGGACTCTGGTGCATACCTCGATGGGTTTTCGGGGGATAACTTTTCAAGGGATGGTGGTAGAGACTTGAAACCAAGCTCTGCCCCCCCATTTGCGGACATTCCGGTTCCAACGGTACCACCATCGAGTCTCTACGAGGTCGGGAAGTGGGCCAACCAGAACCTTGAGGACTCTGGTGCATACCTCGATGGGTTTTTGTGGATTAACTTTTGAAGGGAAAGTGATACAGACTGTAAACCAGGCTCTGGACCTTCATTTTCGGACATTCCGGATCCAAAGGTACCACAATCGAGTCTCTACAGGCTCTGCACCCCCATAATTTGTCTGCACACACATACACACACACACACAGAGAAGTGAACACATCAAAATGTTAGGTGGCTGTGATGTCATCAAAGGGAACGTGATGACGTCACAGATCCCGTGCTGTGATCTAGCATAGGCTCTGTGATACCATCAGTGTTAGGTTATAACCCTATCACCATGTCATTATCATACCTCAACAAGTTTTCAGGGGATAACTTTTGAAGGGAAGGTGGTAGAGAGTTGACACCAAGCTCTGCACCCACATTTGCGGACATTCCGGATCCAACGGTACCACCATGGAGTCTCTATGAGGTCGGGAAGTGGATCAACCAGAACCTGGAGGACTCTGGTGCATACCTTGACAGGTTTTCGGGGGATAACTTTTCAAGGGATGGTGGTAGAGACTTGACACCAAGCTCTGCACACCCATTTGCGGACATTCCGGTTCCAATGGTACCACCATCGAGTCTCTACGACGTCGGGAAGTGGGCCAACCAGAACCTGGAGGACTCTGGTGCATACCTTGACAGATTTTTGGGGGATAACGTTTCAAGGGAAGGTGGTAGAGACTTGAAACCAAGCTCTGCACCCCCATTTGCGGACATTCCGGTTACAATGGTACCACCATTGAGTCTCTACGAGGTCGGGAAATGGGCCAACCAGAACCTTGAGGACTCTGGTGCATACCTCGATGGGTTTTTGTGGATTAACTTTTGAAGGGAAAGTGATACAGACTGTAAACCAGGCTCTGGACCTTCATTTTCGGACATTCCGGATCCAAAGGTACCACAATCGAGTCTCTACAGGCTCTGCATCCCCATAATTTGTCTGCACACACACACACACACACACACACACAGAAGTGAACACATCAAAATGTTAGGTGGCTGTGATGTCATCAAAGGGAACGTGATGACGTCACAGATCCCGGGCTTTGATCTAGCATAGGCTCTGTGATACCATCAGTGTTAGGTTATAACCCTATCACCATGTCATTATCATACCTCAACAAGTTTTCAGGGGATAACTTTTGAAGGGAAGGTGGTAGAGACTTGAAACCAAGCTCTGCACCCACATTTGTGGACATTCCGGATCCAACGGTACCACCATCGAGTCTCTACGAGGTCGGGAAGTGGGTCAATCAGAACCTTGAGGACTCTGGTGCATACCTTGACAGGTTTTCGGGTGATAACTTTTGAAGGGAAGGTGGTAGAGACTTGACACCAAGCTCTGCACCCACATTTGCGGACATTCCGGATCCAATGGTACCACCATGGAGTCTCTATGAGGTCGGGAAGTGGATCAACCAGAACCTGGAGGACTCTGGTGCATACCTTGACAGGTTTTCGGGGGATAACTTTTCAAGGGATGGTGGTAGAGACTTGACACCAAGCTCTGCACCCCCATTTGCGGACATTCTGGTTCCAATGGTACCACCATCGAGTCTCTACGACGTCGGGAAGTGGGTCAACCAGAACCTGGAGGACTCTGGTGCATACCTCGATGGGTTTTCGGGGGATAACTTTTCAAGGGATGGTGGTAGAGACTTGAAACCAAGCTCTGCCCCCCCCATTTGCGGACATTCCGGTTCCAATGGTACCACAATCGAGTCTCTACGAGGTCGGGAAGTGGGCCAACCAGAACCTTGAGGACTCTGGTGCATACCTCGATGGGTTTTTGTGGATTAACTTTTGAAGGGAAAGTGATACAGACTGTAAACCAGGCTCTGGACCTTCATTTTCGGACATTCCGGATCCAAAGGTACCACAATTGAGTCTCTACAGGCTCTGCACCCCCATAATTTGTCTGCACACACATACACACACACACACACACACACACACACACAGAGAAGTGAACACATCAAAATGTTAGGTGGCTGTGATGTCATCAAAGGGAACGTGATGACGTCACAGATCCCGTGCTTTGATCTAGCATAGGCTCTGTGATTACATCAGTGTTAGGTTATAACCCTATCACCATGTCATTATCATACCTCAACAAGTTTTCAGGGGATAACTTTTGAAGGGAAGGTGGTACAGACTTGACACCAAGCTCTGCACCCACATTTGCGGACATTCCGGATCCAACGGTACCACCATGGAGTCTCTATGAGGTCGGGAAGTGGATCAACCAGAACCTGGAGGACTCTGGTGCATACCTTGACAGGTTTTTGGGGGATAACTTTTCAAGGGATGGTGATAGAGACTTGACACCAAGCTCTGCACCCCGATTTGCGGACATTCTGGTTCCAATGGTGCCACCATCGAGTCTCTACGAGGTCGGGAAGTGGGTCAACCAGAACCTGGAGGACTCTGGTGCATACCTTGACAGGTTTTCGGGGGATAACTTTTCAAGGGAAGGTGGTAGAGACCTGAAACCAAGCTCTGCACACCCATTTGCGGACATTCCGGTTCCAATGGTACCACCATCGAGTCTCTACGAGGTCGGGAAGTGGGCCAACCAGAACCTTGAGGACTCTGGTGCATACCTCGATGGGTTTTTGTGGATTAACTTTTGAAGGGAAAGTGATACAGACTGTAAACCACGCTCTGGACCTTCATTTTCGGACATTCCGGATCCAAAGGTACCACAATTGAGTCTCTACAGGCTCTGCACCCCCATAATTTGTATGCACACACATACACACACACACACACACACACAGAAGCGAACACATCAAAATGTTAGGTGGCTGTGATGTCATCAAAGGGAACGTGATGACGTCACAGATCCCGTGCTTTGATCTAGCATAGGCTCTGTGATACCATCAGTGTTAGGTTATAACCCTATCACCATGTCATTATCATACCTCAACAAGTTTTCAGGGGATAACTTTTGAAGGGAAGGTGGTAGAGACTTGAAACCAAGCTCTGCACCCACATTTGCGGACATTCCGGATCCAACGGTACCACCATCGAGTCTCTACGAGGTCGGGAAGTGGGTCAATCAGAACCTTGAGGACTCTGGTGCATACCTTGACAGGTTTTCGGGGGATAACTTTTGAAGGGAAGGTGGTAGAGACTTGACACCAAGCTCTGTACCCACATTTGCGGACATTCCGGATCCAACGGTACCACCATGGAGTCTCTATGAGGTCGGGAAGTGGATCAACCAGAACCTGGAGGACTCTGGTGCATACCTTGACAGGTTTTTGGGGGATAACTTTTCAAGGGATGGTGATAGAGACTTGACACCAAGCTCTGCACCCCCATTTGCGGACATTCCGGTTCCAATGGTGCCACCATCGAGTCTCTACGAGGTCGGGAAGTGGGTCACCCAGAACCTGGAGGACTCTGGTGCATACCTTGACAGGTTTTCGGGGGATAACTTTTCAAGGGAAAGTGATACAGACTGTAAACCAGGCTCTGGACCTTCATTTTCGGACATTCTGGATCCAAAGGTACCACAATCGAGTCTCTACAGGCTCTGCACCCCCATAATTTGTCTGCACACACATACACACACACACACACACACACACACACACACACACAGAAGTGAACACATCAAAATGTTAGGTGGCTGTGATGTCATCAAAGGGAACGTGATGACGTCACAGATCCCGTGCTTTGATCTAGCATAGGCTCTGTGATACCATCAGTGTTAGGTTATAACCCTATCACCATGTCATTATCATACCTCAACAAGTTTTCAGGGGATAACTTTTGAAGGGAAGGTGGTAGAGACTTGACACCAAGCTCTGCACCCACATTTGTGGACATTCCGGATCCAACGGTACCACCATGGAGTCTCTACGAGGTCGGGAAGTGGGTCAATCAGAACCTTGAGGACTCTGGTGCATACCTTGACAGGTTTTCGGGGGATAACTTTTGAAGGGAAGGTGGTAGAGACTTGACACCAAGCTCTGCACCCACATTTGCGGACATTTCGGATCTAACGGTACCACCATGGAGTCTCTATGAGGTCGGGAAGTGGATCAACCAGAACCTGGAAGACTCTGGTGCATACCTTGACAGGTTTTCGGGGGATAACTTTTCAAGGGATGGTGGTAGAGACTTGACACCAAGCTCTGCACCCCCATTTGCGGACATTCCGGTTCCAATGGTACCACCATCGAGTCTCTACGACGTCGGGAAGTGGGCCAACCAGAACCTGGAGGACTCTGGTGCATACCTCGATGGGTTTTCGGAGGATAACTTTTCAAGGGATGGTGGTAGAGACTTGAAACCAAGCTCTGCCCCACCATTTGCGGACATTCCGGTTCCAATGGTACCACCATCGAGTCTCTACGAGGTCGGGAAGTGGGCCAACCAGAACCTTGAGGACTCTGGTGCATACCTCGATGGGTTTTTGTGGATTAACTTTTGAAGGGAAAGTGATACAGACTGTAAACCAGGCTCTGGACCTTCATTTTCGGACATTCCGGATCCAAAGGTACCACAATCGAGTCTCTACAGGCTCTGCACCCCCATAATTTGTCTGCACACACATACACACACACACACACACACACACACACAGAGAAGTGAACACATCAAAATGTTAGGTGGCTGTGATGTCATCAAAGGGAACGTGATGACGTCACAGATCCCGTGCTTTGATCTAGCATAGGCTCTGTGATTACATCAGTGTTAGGTTATAACCCTATCACCATGTCATTATCATACCGCAACAAGTTTTCAGGGGATAACTTTTGAAGGGAAGGTGGTAGAGACTTGACACCAAGCTCTGCACCCACATTTGCGGACATTCCGGATCCAACGGTACCACCATGGAGTCTCTATGAGGTCGGGAAGTGGATCAACCAGAACCTGGAAGACTCTGGTGCATACCTTGACAGGTTTTCGGGGGATAACTTTTCAAGGGATGGTTGTAGAGACTTGACACCAAGCTCTGCACCCCCATTTGCGGACATTCCGGTTCCAAAGGTACCACCATCGAGTCTCTACGACGTCGGGAAGTGGGCCAAACAGAACCTGGAGGACTCTGGTGCATACCTCGATGGGTTTTCGGGGGATAACTTTTCAAGGGATGGTGGTAGAGACTTGAAACCAAGCTCTGCACCCACATTTGCGGACATTCCGGTTACAATGGTACCACCATCGAGTCTCTACGACGTCGGGAAGTGGGCCAAACAGAACCTGGAGGACTCTGGTGCATACCTTGACAGGTTTTCGGGGGATAACTTTTCAAGGGAAGGTGGTAGAGACCTGAAACCAAGCTCTGCACACCCATTTGCGGACATTCCGGTTCCAATGGTACCACCATCGAGTCTCTACGAGGTCGGGAAGTGGGCCAACCAGAACCTTGAGGACTCTGGTGCATACCTCGATGGGTTTTTGTGGATTAACTTTTGAAGGGAAAGTGATACAGACTGTAAACCAGGCTCTGGACCTTCATTTTCGGACATTCCGGATCCAAAGGTACCACAATCGAGTCTCTACAGGCTCTGCACCCCCATAATTTGTCTGCACACACATACACACACACACACACACACACACACACAGAGAAGTGAACACATCAAAATGTTAGGTGGCTGTGATGTCATCAAAGGGAACGTGATGACGTCACAGATCCCGTGCTTTGATCTAGCATAGGCTCTGTGATACCATCAGTGTTAGGTTATAACCCTATCACCATGTCATTATCATACCTCAACAAGTTTTCAGGGGATAACTTTTGAAGGGAAGGTGGTAGAGACTTGACACCAAGCTCTGCACCCACATTTGCGGACATTCCGGTTCCAATGGTACCACCATCGAGTCTCTACGACGTCGGGAAGTGGGCCAACCAGAACCTGGAGGACTCTGGTGCATACCTTGACAGGTTTTCGGGGGATAACTTTTCAAGGGAAGGTGGTAGAGACCTGAAACCAAGCTCTGCACACCCATTTGCGGACATTCCGGTTCCAATGGTACCACCATCGAGTCTCTACGAGGTCGGGAAGTGGGCCAACCAGAACCTTGAGGACTCTGGTGCATACCTCGATGGGTTTTTCTGGATTAACTTTTGAAGGGAAAGTGATACAGACTGTAAACCAGGCTCTGGACCTTCATTTTCGGACATTCCGGATCCAAAGGTACCACAATCGAGTCTCTACAGGCTCTGCACCCCCATAATTTGTCTGCACACACATACACACACACACACACACAGAAGTGAACACATCAAAATGTTAGGTGGCTGTGATGTCATCAAAGGGAACGTGATGACGTCACAGATCCCGTGCTTTGATCTAGCATAGGCTCTGTGATACCATCAGTGTTAGGTTTCCCACCTCCACCCATCGGACGGGGATTCGGTGCTGGGCTCTTCCCTCTTTGCTCGCCGCTATTGAGGGAATCCTGGTTAGTTTCTTTCCCTCCGCTTAGTAATATGCTTAAATTCAACGGGTTGTCTCGTCTGATCTGAGGTCGTAGTCGAACGAAGGTTTTTCTGTCCAAAACCATGGCGTGGCCCTCCCACCCCCCAGAGGGAGGGGAAGGGGCTCACATGCTCTGGGATGCCGGGGGATAACGCTTCCGGAGACGGAGTGCGCCGCGTCAAGCCAGTGGGTTCCCCCTGCGCCACGACCGCCCAAACACCAAGGGCAGTCCCCGAACCTCGGACCCCCACTGGAGTGTTCTTGTCGGAACCAGGTCGCACACATAACGCGGGCAGCACGGAGAGACAGGGTCTGTCCACCGGCAGCTGTGCCCGACTCATGCGGGGTCCGACGGGACGCCCCTTCCCTGTGGTTGGTCCCCGGAAGAAGGAGGGAGAGAGGAACGGGAGCACTGGAGCCAACGGGTAGACATAAGGGCGGGGGGCCGGACAGGTGGACGAAGGCAACGGATGCCTGCGACGGCCCCAGCCACGGTAGGCGCGGGAGGAGCGCCTTTCCGATTGATGTCAAAGTGACCCTCAGACAGGCTTAGCCACGGGAGGAGTGTCGATGATCAATGTGTCCTGCAATTCACATTAGTTTTCCCAGTTCTTGATGCGTTCTTCATTGACGCACGAGCCGAGTGATCCACCACTAAGAGTTGTCAAGGTTTTTTTTTTTTTTTGGTTTGTTTTTTTTTAAGGCCGCAGTTCGGAGACGACAGGGTTTTCGACAAGGTTTCGACAGGTAACTCCTGGGTGCTCCATCCCGCTAAGCCACCCGCCGGGAGTGGCGGGGGGACAGACCAGGATAAGAGACATTGAACCCCCCTCCTAACCACGGAAGGGAGAGGAGAGTTGGGTACCCGGAGGCGCACGGAGGGCGGCCAGGGCGAAGCCATCGCACCACGCTGGAGATAGAGGTTCAAAGGTTTCGGGCCCGAATGGGTCGAGTGGATGTGGGAGCCGCATCCACCCCCCACCAATCCATGACAGCGTGCCCGACACGGCGAGTCCGTCAGCCCTAGCAGCGGTCCGAGCTGGGGCGCAGCGCTGGTTCGGAAGGTGGAGGGGGCAGGCGAGCATTCCGGTCGACGGGTTCCGGACCCAGACGATAGGGCGTTGGACGAGGCGGAAGCCGGCACTCTGGCAAGTAGCACCCAGCGGGGGGGGTTGGAGCCCCTTTCGCGACCTTTCCATTATTCCTAGCTCCGGTATTCAGGCGACCGGGCCTGCTTTGAACACTCTAATTTTTTCAAAGTAAACGGTTCGGACCCCGCGGGACACTCAGCTAAGAGCATCGAAGGGGCGCCGAGAGGCAGGGGCTGGAACAGACAGTAGCTCGCCTCGCGGCGGACTGTCAGCTTGATCCCGAGATCCAACTACGAGCTTTTTAACTGCAGCAACTTTAACATACTCTATTGGAACTGGAATTACTACGGCTGCTGGCACCAGACTTGCCCTCCAATTGATCCTC